>NC_064632.1:592259417-592859417 GCF_023864275.1 Schistocerca cancellata | reverse complement strand
AAATATGTAAAAATTACAATAATCTTAGCCCGACTCTGGAGCGAAAGAAAAAAGTATTCATAGTAAAATCATATCAGTAATCGCAATTGGCGTTAATAAGGGCACAACTAAACAAATTCCTAATTGGAATACAGTTTCAGTTGATTTGAACAAAATGGAAGAAAACGAGAGTCTGATAGCGTAAGATGCTGCCGGAAAGGTGGGCAACTAAAGAAAAGAAAGAAAAGACGGGCGCACATTCTTATATAGAACAAAATACAGATGATGATGCTACGCCGCTCTCATTATCCTAGGCGTACTTATTTGCTGACTTGCAGCGCAGTTCATTGACTCAGTGGTTAAATTATATCTTTAACTCTTGATATTTCGATAGGAAAGGAAAACAGAATGTTATTACCAGCTATTTCAATTGATCAAAGGGTTTTCATTCCCTTTACAATGTTCATTGCTTAGCGTCCAGTGGCTTTGTATCGCTGACATGTGCACCCTCACACTTGGACTATAGGTTTGTCAAATTTCGACGGGCTCACCCATTCGGCAGTGGAGTGTCTGGGAAACCCAAAATTGTTTTAAAAAAAACACCCCAGTGAGCTGAGGGTTGCGTATGTGTACTAGTTATATTACAATCAGGTGCTTACGACATTTTCAAATACACTCCTGGAAATGGAAAAAAGAACACATTGACACCGGTGTGTCAGACCCACTATACTTGCTCCGGACACTGCGAGAGGGCTGTACAAGCAATGATCACACGCACGGCACAGCGGACACACCAGGAATCGCGGTGTTGGCCGTCGAATGGCGCTAGCTGCGCAGCATTTGTGCACCGCCGCCGTCAGTGTCAGCCAGTTTGCCGTGGCATACGGAGCTCCATCACAGTCTTTAACACTGGTAGCATGCCGCGACAGCGTGGACGTGAACCGTATGTGCAGTTGACGGACTTTGAGCGAGGGCGTATAGTGGGCATGCGGGAGGCCGGGTGGACGTACCGCCGAATTGCTCAACACGTGGGGCGTGAGGTCTCCACAGTACATCGATGTTGTCGCCAGTGGTCGGCGGAAGGTGCACGTGCCCGTCGACCTGGGACCGGACCGCAGCGACGCACGGATGCACGCCAAGACCGTAGGATCCTACGCAGTGCCGTAGGGGACCGCACCGCCACTTCCCAGCAAATTAGGGACACTGTTGCTCCTGGGGTATCGGCGAGGACCATTCGCACCGTCTCCATGAAGCTGGGCTACGGTCCCGCACACCGTTAGGCCGTCTTCCGCTCACGCCCCAACATCGTGCAGCCCGCCTCCAGTGGTGTCGCGACAGGCGTGAATGGAGGGACGAATGGAGACGTGTCGTCTTCAGCGATGAGAGTCGCTTCTGCCTTGGTGCCAATGATGGTCGTATGCGTGTTTGGCGCCGTGCAGGTGAGCGCCACAATCAGGACTGCATACGACCGAGGCACACAGGGCCAACACCCGGCATCATGGTGTGGGGAGCGATCTCCTACACTGGCCGTACACCACTGGTGATCGTCGAGGGGACACTGAATAGTGCACGGTACATCCAAACCGTCATCGAACCCATCGTTCTACCATTCCTAGACCGGTAAGGGAACTTGCTGTTCCAACAGGACAATGCACGTCCGCATGTATCCCGTGCCACCCAACGTGCTCCTGAAGGTGTAAGTCAACTACCCTGGCCAGCAAGATCTCCGGATCTGTCCCCCATTGAGCATTTTTGGGACTGGATGAAGCGTCGTCTCACGCGGTCTGCACGTCCAGCACGAACGCTGGTCCAGCTGAGGCGCCAGGTGGAAATGGCATGGCGAGCCGTTCCACAGGACTACATCCAGCATCTCTACGATCGTCTCCATGGGAGAATAGCAGCCTGCATTGCTGCGAAAGGTGGATATACACTGTACTAGTGCCGACATTGTGCATGCTCTGTTGCCTGTGTCTATGTGCCTGTGGTTCTGTCAGTGTGATCATGTGATGTATCTGACCCCAGGAATGTGTCAATAAAGTTTCCCCTTCCTGGGACAATGAATTCACGGTGTTCGTATTTCAATTTCCAGGAGTGTAGTAGTTACATATTGCAGTACTATTGAGTTTTCAGTAAAATTCCTTTTATATATACCTTTTATAGAATATTGCCAGGTAGTAAATATTTAAAGTCAATTCATTGAAGTGGGGTTCAACTATGCTGATATCTTATGAATCCTTAAATGTTTCAACTCAAATTTCAATTGATTTCATGATCACAGAATAATAAGTATACCTTTTTTGCTATTAACATCATATTGGGATTACACAACACATTATAAATTGTAACAGGAAAAATCTTAAATATTTTACAATACAGATGCTTTAAAGTTTGTCTTAGTATGAATTAACCAGATTTCAATCAAAGTATACTTTAGAACGTAACTGTGTGTAGTGTATATTTTGTCGTTATGTTCCATAACAGCTTTCTATTTAAATCTTAAGCGTATTTAAATCTTAAGTGGTGAAATGATGAATGACTTGATTGAAGCGTTTTTACCGTCGAAATTGAACGGCAGACAGTGGGGGCTGCTAGGTACAGTTCTCACCCTCCTGTACATAAGTATTAGGTCCGGATGTACCCGCTGTGTTTCACTGACAGCTGCTGGCTGCGACTTTCATTCTTCCTTCCTTGTGGGTGAGCGGCAGCTCGTTGCATGTGGTCATGAAAAAAAAAAGTATATGTTATAACAGTTGTGTTTGTAGATCCTAGCTTATCGCCCTGTACGTTAAGTTTTGTTATAAGACAGGTACTGAGTCCCGAATTTTGCTGTTAATGCAGAACATTTCACAGAGTGCGGAGAGCAATTCATAGCTGTTGCGTGTGAAGTCTCTCAACAGTCGGTTTGGCAAACATTAGTTGGCTCTGCACAGTGCTGCGTAAACCTTTTCAACAATAGTTCAGGTGACGCTAGAGGCGGCTGGCGAGAAAATGTTCATGCCATAGCAAGAACGTTGACTCAATGTTCAGGCTACACACACTAAACATACTCTAACAAGTTGATCAAATTTGCAGTTCCCAGGTTTATTCTGTCCTACAGATCACACTTGTTTTCGATTCAGAGATCACGTTCTGTCTGGTTGCAGTTTATGGTCACTGAATGACACACTTCACACAGTTCGCATGCAGTAATGTATGGGGAAATGTCACCAATTGTCATGTCTTGGAGAAAAATCGCCACACAAAACTTGGCATGGTAGCACTGTTCATTGCCACGCGGGATTAGCCGAGCGGTCTAGGGCGCTACAGTCATGGACTGTGCTGCTGGTCCCGGCGGAGGTTCGAGTCCTCTCTAGGGCATGGGTGTGTGTATTTGTCCTTATGATAATTTAGGTTAAGTAGTGTGTAAGCTTAGGGACTAATGACCTTAGCAGTTAAGTCACATAAGATTTCACATGCATTTGAACTTTTTTTGAACCACTGTTCATTAAACAGTATTATTTTTATACACAGTTTGTTGTGACCACCTCTGCTTTTATGTATTGTCCTGTAAATCACAAGACTGTTTAGTGAAAAATGTGATGACACTTTATTTTAAATGTCTCAATCAACATATTCACTTTGGGTAAATTTTATAGTTATAATATCTATGATATTCTTTGAAACACAGGTTCTGTGGGAGTTCACTGCTGTGTACATTTAGCTATACTCGTGTTGGAGGTTCACATACTGGATTTCACAGTAACAGTCACTGATCAGAAGATCATCATTACTGTCCATAAAGAATTACAATGAAATTAGAAACATACATTACTAAAAATTCAGTTACTCATAACCATTTACATGTTCACAATAAAGAAAGCATAACTTCCTTTCTCATTCAGATGATGTTCGTTGCTCGATCAAGTACAGAAAATCTCATGATGTTACTTATTACTTACGAAATTGAAATTGCAACGACGATCAGCCAAAAGGCAACCACGTATACATCAGAAGGATGTATACTCTAATGGTTTAAGCAAGGTAATACTTTTGATTCTCTAGAGACTGAATATCTTAGGGTTCAATATACACATTGCAAATATCACATTAGCACAAAAATAGAAAATATTTCATAAATAATTGGAAAAATTAAATTTGCTATTCATCAAGTAACTCAAAGTTTGACTTTACTCATTGACTCTGCAAAGAAAGTTTAAAAGGTTTATCTAACTTCATTCCTGTCATGACTAATTATTCATATCCATTAACGCAAAACATTTGAAAACGTTTCTTTTGAATAAGTTGTCTTTGATTAGTGAACGAAGTTATTTACTTAACTAATTCAAAAGGAAAAAACTTATGAGCTAAATACTGAAAGAAAGAGTTTCTCGTTAGTTTTACATATATCACGAAATCTTATACAAGTTAGACACACAGTACAGTTGTTTACATACAAATATTTGTACGTGTGTAACGAAGGTCATTACTTCAAGTGCACTTTGCCTACTAATATTTGATCATTCATAGTAATTTCTTAATCTATCTGATCATAAATTCGTTTAACTTTGTCACTTAACAGTATCTTCAATAGATAGCTTCCCTCATAAGGAATTTCCGCTATTATAAAAGGTCCAATGTATAGTCTCTGCCATTTTTTATTTATTATCTTGAGGAGTCCCCCCATGAACCATGGACCTTGCCGTTGGTGGGGAGGCTTGCGTGCCTCAGCGATACAGATGGCCGTACCGTAGGTGCAACCACAACGGAGGGGTATCTGTTGAGAGGCCAGACAAACATGTGGTTCCTGAAGAGGGGCAGCAGCCTTTTCAGTAGTTTCAGGGGTAACAGTCTGGATGATTGACTGATCTGGCCTTGTAACATTAACCAAAACGGCCTTGCTGTGCTGGTACTGCGAACGGCTGAAAGCAAGGGGAAACCACAGCCGTAATTTTTCCCGAGGACATGCAGCTCTACTGTATGATTAAATGATGATGGCGTCCTCTTGGGTAAAATATTCCGGAGGTAAAATAGTCCCCCATTCGGATCTCCGGGCGGGGACTACTCAGGAGGACGTCGTTATCAGGAGAAAGAAAACTGGCGTTCTACGGATCGGAGCGTGGAATGCCAGATCCCTTAATCGGGCAGGTAGGTTAGAAAATTTAAAACGGGAAATGGATAGGTTAAAGTTAGATATAGTGGGAATTAGTGAAGTTCGGTGGCAGTAGGAACAAGACTTTTGGTCAGGTGATTACAGGGTTATAAAAACAAAATCAAATAGGGGTAATGCAGGAGTAGGTTCAATAATGAATAAAAAATAGGAGTGCGGGTTAGCTACTACAAACAGCATAGTGAACGCATTATTGTGGCCAAGATAGACACAAAGCCCATGCCTACTACAGTAGTACAAGTTTATATGCCAACTAGCTCTGCAGATGATGAAGAAATAGATGAAATGTATGACGAGATAAAAGAAATTATTCAGGTAGTGAAGGGAGACAAAAATTTAATAGTCATGGGTGACTGGAATTCGTCAGTAGGAAAAGGGAGAGAAGGAAACATAGTAGGTGAATATGGATTGGGGGGAAGGAATGAAAGGGGAAGCCGCCTTGTAGAATTTTGCACAGAGCATAACTTAATCATAGCCAACACTTGGTTCAAGAATCATAAAAGAAGGTTGTATACCTGGAAGAATCCTGGAGATACTAAAAGGTATCAGATAGATTATATAATGGTAAGACAGAGATTTAGGAACCAGGTTTTAAATTGTAAGACATTTCCAGGGGCAGATGTGGATTCTGACCACAATCTATTGGTTATGAACTGCAGATTGAAACTGAAGAAACTGCAAAAAGGTGGGAATTTAAGGAGATGGGACCTGGATAAACTGAAAGAACCAGAGGTTGTAGAGAGTTTCAGGGAGAGCATAAGGGAACAATTGACAGGAATGGGGGAAAGAAATACAGTAGAAGAAGAATGGGTAGCTCTGAGGGATGAAGTAGTGAAGGCAGCAGAGGATCAAGTAGGTAAAAAGACGAGGGCTAATAGAACTCCTTGGGTAACAGAAGAAATATTGAATTTAATTGATGAAAGGAGAAAATATAAAAATGCAGTAAATGAAGCAGGCAAAAAGGAATACAAACGTCTCAAAAATGATATCGACAGGAAGTGCAAAATGGCTAAGCAGGGATGGCTAGAGGACAAATGTAAGGATGTAGAGGGTTATCTCACTAGGGGGTGAGGAAAATTAATGAGACCTTTGGAGATAAGAGAACCACTTGTATGAACATCAAGAGCTCAGATGGCAACCCAGTTCTAAGCAAAGAAGGGAAGGCAGAAAGGTGGAAGGAGTATATAGAGGGTTTATACAAGGGCGATGTACTTGAGGACAATATTATGGAAATGGAAGAGGATGTAGATGAAGACGAAATGGGAGATAAGATACTGCGTGAAGAGTTTGACAGAGCACTGAAAGGCCTGAGTCGAAACAAGGCCCCGGGAGTAGACAACATTCCATTAGAACTACTGATGGCCTCAGGACAGCCAGTCATGACAAAACTCTACCATCTGGTGAGCACGATGTATGAGACAGGTGAAATACCCTCAGACTTCAAGAAGAATATAATAATTCCAATCCCAAAGAAAGCAGGTGTTGACAGATGTGAAAATTACCGAACTATCAGTTTAATAAGTCACAGCTGCAAAATACTAACGCGAATTCTTTACAGACGAATGGAAAAACTGGTAGAAGCCGACCTCGGGGAAGATCAGTTTGGATTCCGTAGAAATGTTGGAACACGTGAGGCAATACTGACCTTACGACTTATCTTAGAAGAAAGATTAAGAAAAGGCAAACCTACGTTTCTAGCATTTGTAGAATTAGAGAAAGCTTCTGACAATGTTAACTGGAATACTCTCTTTCAAATTCTGAAGGTGGCAGGGGTAAAATACAGGGAGCGAAAGGCTATTTACAGTTTGTACAGAAACCAGATGGTAGTTATAAGAGTCGAGGGGCATGAAAGGGAAGCAGTGGTTGGGAAAGGAGTAAGACAGGGTTGTAGCCTCTCCCCGATGTTATTCAATCTGTATATTGAGAAAGCAGTAAAGGAAACAAAAGAAAAATTCGGAGTAGGTATTAAAATTCATGGAGAAGAAGTAAAAACTTTGAGATTCGCCGATGACATTGTAATTCTGTCAGAGACAGCAAAGGACTTGGAAGAGCAGTTGAACGGAATGGACAGTGTCTTGAAAGGAGGATATAAGATGAACATCAACAAAAGCAAAACGAGGATAATGGAATGTAGTCAAATTAAGTCCGGTGATGCTGAGGGAATTAGATTAGGAAATGAGACACTTAAAGTAGTAAAGGAGTTTTGCTATTTAGGGTGTAAAATAACCGATGATGGTCGAAGTAGAGAGGATATAAAATGTAGACTGGCAATGGCAAGGAAAGCGTTTCTCAAGAAGAGGAATTTGTTAAAATCGAGTATAGATTTAAGTGTCTGGAAGTCGTTTCTGAAAGTATTTGTATGGAGTGTAGCCATGTATGGAAGTGAAACATGGACGATAACTAGTTTGGACAAGAAGAGAATAGAAGCTTTCGAAATGTGGTGCTACAGAAGAATGCTGAAGATAAGGTGGGTAGATCACGTAACTAATGAGGAGGTATTGAACAGGATTGGGGAGAAGAGAAGTTTGTGGCACAACTTGACTAGAAGAAGGGATCGGTTGGTAGGACATGTTTTGAGGCATCAAGGGATCACAAATTTAGCATTGGAGGGCAGTGTGGAGGGTAAAAATCGTAGAGGGACCAAGAGATGAATACACTAAGCAGATTCAGAAGGATGTAGGTTGCAGTAGATACTGGGAGATGAAGAAACTTGCACAGGATAGAGTAGCATGGAGAGCTGCATCAAACCAGTCTCAGGACTGAAGACCACAACAACAAACATCTTGAGGAGTGTTGATTTACGATGATTCTTAACTTTATCACCGGTTCAGAATTCGACAACATTGTGCACACACGAGTTGTGATACTTCTTATGATGTATGGCATGTTTTTGCAAGTTTTTCAAAGCCTCACTAATTTTTATCGACATGAGATACCCTAGGACGGTGAATTACTGGTAAAGGTTTTATCCAATTCTTGTCCGGAGACTCAGTAAACATTACAGTGTAAAATGTGTCGATGGGTGTGGTATGGGATTATATATTTGCTCAAATGGTTTTACGTAACCTATCCACTTTGCCTTTTGCTGTGGGATGTAGATTCTTACATATCTGTTACATTTTTGGAAAATTTGTTCCACCGGGTTAGATTGTGAGTGATAAAAGGATATAAGGGTATGGTTAATTACGTTTTCCTGTAAGAAATTTTTCCAGTAGAACAACGTAAAATATGTGACATTATCAGAAACTATGATTTTGGGTTTGCCAACATTGGGAATTTAATCGTTTCCTAATTTCTCTTTTTTATTGTCATCGAGGTTGAAGTTAGTATTGGGACATGGGGAGCACCATTCCACAGTAACTTTATCCAAGATGGCGGCGATGACATCATCCAAGATGGCGTCCTGTAGACCTGGCAAAAGCGCATGACATCATTCAAGATGGTGGATTTTGGGGGAAGTTTGAGTTTGGGCTACCTCCACTAATCTACCCTCCAGAAAGAAATTGGCGCTAAATTCAAATTTCAGCAGGGTAATGTGTCACACCATGAAAATGGTGGGAAAATGGACCAATCTGGCTACGTCCACCAACCTAACCCCCAACCCCCTAGAAAATAGCGGGAAGTTCAAATTCCAACAGGATAATGCACCACACCACTCTTATCACTACCTAGCAAAGAAAATCACAGGAAAATAGCTCACTTGGCCTACCTCTACTAACCTAAGTCACCCGACTGCCACCTCTTCCTATGAACTGGCGCAAACTTTAAATTTTTTCAATAAACAAAATGCAATTCCCATATGTCTACTAAGTTAACAAAATGATGTGAAAGAAAAGACACTTTACTAACCTCAATCGCCAGACTGCGACCACCTCCCAAGGATTCGTGAGAAAAGGGCTTGGACATAAGACTTTATTTAGATAAGTCGATGCACGTGTGTTCACCACAAGATCAGGACTACAACTGGCTTACTACACATCGCCACCACCAGAGAGCGCTCTCATCTGTGACGTAATCCAAGATGGCGACGCCCAGTGTATTCACCACGAGGTCTGGACTCCAACTGACTTAGTACACAGCGCCACCACTACAGGAGGCCACCGTGACGTCAGATCATACGCAAGTACCATTGTTCAAGATGGTTGCACCCAGTGTATTCACCACGTGGTGTAAGATCGTACACTTGGCCTACCTCCACTAACCTAACTCCCTCCCCAATAAAAATCGCTCGAAGTTCAAATTCCAACATCATAATGAGGCACACATACGATAATGGCGTGAAAAACGGATTTGTCTTTATTATTATTTAAACAATAGCATGCAGGTGTGTTCGTCATGAGGTCCAGACTCCAACTGGCTTAGTTCATATTCTTGTCAGCAGAGGGTGCAACCCTTCCATCAGTACATAACCCATGTACCGTTATTCAAGATGGCTGCACCCAGTGTATTCACCACGTGGTGTAAGATCGTACACTTGGTCTACCTCCATTAACTAAACCCCCTCCCTAATAAAAATAGCGCGAATTTCAAATTCCAACATCATAATGAGGCACACATACGATAAAGGCGTGAAAAACGGACTTGTCTTTATTATTACTTAAACAATATCATGCAGGTATGATCACCACGAGGTCCTGACTCCAACTGGTTTAATTCATACTCTCATCAGCAGAGGGAGCCATCCTTATTTCAGAACATGATGTGTGTACCGTTAATCAAGATAGCTGCACCCACTGTGTCCACCTTGAGCTCAAGTGGCTTAGTTCATATCATGACCACCAGAGGGCACAACCGTGATGTTGCGTGATAACACAAGGTCGTTGCTCTCTCTTGCGCATGTGTGTTATAACTGGACACAGGCTGTGTTGCCTGCCTGCGGGCTTCCGACAGCTTATGTCACACACCCTCGGCTGCCACCTACTTACACTAGCCGGACACAGTCTTATGTAAATATGCTCACACCCATATCGCGCATCTAACCTATCACTTACCTAAGTACTTAATGGCATTTCAATTTTAATCATACAAAATAATTCAATTTACAATTTCATATAGGTATGAAAAGGTGTTCAACTATCTAATTTCACCTACTTTTCAAGGTCCAGACCACCACCTAAACCTAGGAACCGGCGCCGAGTTTGAATTCTGGCAGTAAAGAAAGGTCACTTGCGCTTTCTGTACCAACCTAAGAAAATTTTGGGAATGGAAGGACACTTGTACTAACCTCAGCCACCCGACCGCCACTTCCTACTAGGAACCAGCGCCTAGTTTGAATGCTGTCAGTAAACAAAGCTCACTTGCGTTTTTGCTACCAATGTAAGAAAATTGCTGCAAACGAAGCTCTCCGCCTGCACTAACCTAAGTCTCCAGACCACCACCTCTTCCTACAAGCGTGTACTAAAGGGTCTCACTCCTCATTAGGCTGATGGAGAGAGGAAGGATTGTATTTTATTTATTTGGGAGCAATTTATTATGCCCCACAGCATACAGACCTGCAAACTACTCCTACATAACTCATGTAAAAGGCTCTACACACACTCTTGCTAATTTTAAACCGTCAAAAATAACACATTGCACAACCTACACACATACGAATCACTCATAAATAATGCAATACATTTACGTCCAGATACCCAAACAACTCGTAAAGTCTCAAAATAATAATCCAACTAAAAGACTCTGCTTGCTAATCCTCATCTGTCGAAATCATACAGCAGCCTTTATTTAAACAATTAGAGGCAGCACCACCACCAAGTGTATTCGCTACTGAGTCCATAGCCCAACCGACTTAGTTCATATCAATGCCAGTAGAGGAAGCTGTAGTGATGCAAGTACCATAATGTATGATGGCGCCACCCTGTAGGTTCACCACGAGCTCCAGACCCCAACTGGTTTAGTACACTTCGTCACCGTCAGAGGACGCCACCGAGACATAAACTGATTATGCAAGTACAGTTATCCATGATGGCGGCAAACAGTATGTTCTCCATGAGGTCTAGTACTCAGTACCACCAGCAAGGGACGCTGTTGTTGCTTTTGTGATGTAAACCAAGGTGGTTAGCGATAACGACTCAGCCTGCTCTGGGCTGCTGGGGATAGTAAGGAATGACTGCACTCTATTTATTTTCGAACATTTTATTTAGGCATGGATTATATTTATCACACTATCACAAAACACGCACCCAGATGTGCCTAGGGTCATGTTGCACAGCCCACACACGCGCAGACAACTCCTAATTTCCGTACACAATAGCAAACTGCTTCAAAATAATGGAGTAGACATATTTTCAAACACTCTCAGTACTCATAAACTGTCCAAATAACGCATGGCACAGCCCACAGGACTGCTAGCAAAATAATGCAACAGGCGCGTGCAAGCAGCCACCACCACACCCTGCCCCCCGCGAAGTCACATGCCCGACACGGGTCTCTGCTCGGCTTCCGCACACATGATCTGGTGACAGCCGCAATCATACTCCTCAACCGTGAAATTCCTATCCAAATACGTGTTCACCTAGACGCCGACGATGATGCGAGCGAAGCTGGTTTGCGCGCGCCACATTTCTCGCGAAGTGAGGCGGTCACAGCTCGGACCCTACGTCAGCGTCGTCGAACACCGGTTAAAGTTCCATTCCAAGCAGCGCTTACGCCAGTCTCATATGCCAGGCATCTCCAGGTGCCGCTTGTCTCTACCATTGAAGGCAGGGCGTGTTGACATACACACACGTTTAACCATACTTAACTACCCAGCACGGCTCTCGCCTCGCCGCGAAACGTCTGCATGACGACTCGCCATCTAAAACGTTCTCAACCTTAATCTTACCTCGCATCGCTCTTTAAAAAAAATAACACCCCAAAGTCAACCTCTCGGAAATTGTACGATGTTCCATAAATAGTTAACGCTCGCTTTATAGATGTCTCAGGTTGTGTGCGTGGAAATTCTTCCCATAACAGAACCTGTTTACTAAAATAACATCAAGTCCACTCTTTCCAACGCTCCTAACGTGGTTTCCTTCCAGCTCTCAACAAACGCAAACGTTCCCCCCCTATACAGGGTGTTACAAAAAGGTACGGCCAAACTTTCAGGAAACATTCCTCACACACAAATAAAGAAAATATGTTATGTGGACATGTGTCCGGAAACGCTTACTTTCCATGTTAGAGCTCATTTTATTACTTCCCTTCAAAGCACATTAATCATGGAATGGAAACACACAGCTACAGCACGTACCAGCGTGACTTTAAACACTTTGTTACAGGAAATGTTCAAAATGTCCTCCGTTAGCGAGGATACATGCATCCACCCTCCGTCGCATGGAATCCCTGATGCGCTGATACAGCCCTCTAGAATTGCGTATTGTATCATAGCCGTCCACATTACGAGCACGGAGAGTCTCTACATTTGGTACCGGGGTTGCGTAGACGAGAGCTTTCAAATGCCCCCATAAATGAAAGTCAAGAGTGTTGAGGTCAGGAGAGCGTGGAATTGGTCCGCCTCTAACAATCCATCGGTCCCCGAATCTGTTGTTGAGAAGCGTGCGAACACTTCGACTGAAATGTGCAGGAGCTCCATCGTGCATGAACCACATGTTGTGTCGTACTTGTAAAGGCACATGTTCTAGCAGCACAGGTAGAGTATCCCGTATGAAATCATGATAACGTGCTCCATTGAGCGTAGCTGGAAGAAACTAAAATGAGCTCTAACATGGAAATTAAGCGTTTCCGGACAGTTGTCCACATAACATCTTTCCTTTGTTTGTGTCTGAGGAATGTTTCCTGAAAGTATGGCCGTACGTTTTTGTAACACCCTGTATACTACCACAATCAATCGAGCATTCTGATTCGCTCTTATCGAATTTACCCGCCGAATTAGTGATACAGCTGGTATCGAAGCATGATCCACTTTCTCTTTCCGAGGCTTTCTGTGCTCATTTTGCACATATCGCTAAATTGCACTCACAGTTAATCACTCAAAATTGCCTACACATTATCAAATACACACCGCATTCACAAGAATGTTGGAAGAGAATCATGAATCACTTTTGGGCGGTAGTTTGGAATCTCTCAACATGGCTGCCAAACTCTTCTTCTTTCCTTATGTTGTAAGTGTGTTTTATTTAAAAATGTTTCAGTGTTATGCTATCCGCCGTAAGAATATGATTTACATCGTGTGATGTAATTTTTTGATGTGAGAGGTCGTGGATCAGAGTACCTTAATGTCTGTTTAGAATCTGACATAGACCTCAAAGTCGTGGCAGAAAAATGAAATGTTTGGCAACGTACAAAATGTGTTATAAAACAGTGTTTCAAACAACTAAACGAGACAACAGGGGACGTTTCTTGCGATTTACAGTATAGTGCATGGTATACGATCATTCTCCTAGAGTATAGGCGATGAAACTTTAAACTAGCCTCTCTAGTGTATCACTAAGTGTGTATTTAATAGGTTTGTTCGACACAGGGAGCAATAGCAGCAGCAGTTTGAGGGGTAAATTCAGTGAGGGGCGAAGTATGCCGTTAGGAGTGCCTGGAGGGCTGCACGCTGTGCTATTCTGGGAAGCATTGCGAAACCCCTATCTCTCTCTCTCTCTCTCTCTCTCTCTCTGTCTCTCTCCCCCTCTGTCTCTCTCTCTCTCTCTCTCCGCTCTGGACCCCCAACGCAGCTTTGCGTCATCGCACGAGTAATGGTGTCTATGTGAGTTCTATATCGAATGAAGTTATTTGAGCTTCTATCGTCGTTAATTTTTGTCTTCTATCGTTGTTAATTTTTGTCTGCTGGGGGAGGGGGTAGAGAATAACGACAGCATGTTGGGCTTATAGATTTGAATGGACGTGGATCTTTAGTACTTGTATGTACTCGTAGTTTGGGAACCCACCACAATGCGCGCTTTCCGCCTAATGGCCAAAACACGGCACTGTCGCAGTAACACAGTTCGCTCTGTTTCTAGACCGGCCGCAGAAGGTAGTGGATATGACTCTGTCCGGCTTCTGCTCAGTTCCGACTTAAAATCTCATGATCACATGCGCAAAGCTGTAGAAATGGAAGCAGTTGCAAGATGTGTAGGGACAGACTAAGACCATGTTGGATTTTTACGGCAGCAGATAGGTTCGAAAAAGGTGACTCATTTCGAGATATGAGAGCGTCAGAAATATGATTCACTTGTGGCTGTGATCCAGCGCAGGTATGTGGCTGAATGGAAGGACCTTATTCCAAATCATAGACATCATTTCTAGCGGATAGTGTAACACTAGAGGTGTGAAAAGCTATTGTACACTTCTTACGACCTCGATAAGCATATGATATACTACTTTTTGTGATCCTTGTCAATCAATCATCGTCTATAACTCAGTGGATATATAATAGAGCCTCTGACATGGTATCTAGACAGAATACGTTACACATACTGGATAAATATCTAGCAGTGTGAGGGAGTTGCAAATACCGGTCACATACCGCGTTCCTTAGCCGAATGACTCAAAATTCACCGATTTTATCACGAGGTTGGATTGCCTGTTTGTTTCTAGTTATTCGGCTGTCTAGAGCAGGCTCCTCTTAGCTAAAGTTTCATGTTTGTAAAGAAATAATTCCCAGCCTATATGTTCATAGTTATATAGCGTGAGTGATCGGTAGGATTGCATCCTGGAGCTTGATATCGAGAAGTACAGCTAAAATGGTATAATATTTAGGGAAAATATGGCTGTTCTTGTAATCGACGAGTCTGGAGCTGTCTGTAGAAATGCGAGCAAGAGAGAGGAAACGGTAACGAGTTGGTGCCGCGGTGTGACGCACCCCTCCCTGTACATCAGTTCTGCGAGTGACTTAAGTTCGCTGATGTAAAGGGGTTGATTTGGTATAGTGAGGGATATGAATTGCATGTTTACTAGATCGAGACGGTACTCGGTGATATATTCCCTGGTTGGGTATCGGTTTGACGTTCCAATATTCCTGCGAGTCTTTTATGTATTTGATGACCTGTAGACAAGATTGCGATGTTTAGTTGTTGGTGCAAAATGGTGATTAGTGTAAAATAGTTTATTACTGTTGAGCGTAGCGTCTGTTGAAAGAAAGAACAGGATGACAGTGCTTCCCTAGGACTGGAGGACCATCATGACATATAGGCAGTGTGAGTGTGGGCATAAGATAATTTTTTCGCGTGCTGCACAGATACAAAACATAACTGCGCTGTTTGTGTAGAATGTGCATATATTGTATTTTAAAGTTAGTGTGGCTTACACTATGTGAACTGTGAATATATTGCATTGTAAAGTTACTATTGCTTATGTTACGGGATGACTAGAGAGGATGACTGTGTTCCTATCATGAGGGACTGAGTACATGGATAACCGTGAGTGTTTTTTTATGTGGAAAATTGTATTCGCTATAAATAGTGAGGTGCAGTCGTCAAGCGAAGATATTAACTGTACATTGGCTGGTGTCAGAATGTAGCAGCAATGGTAATATTTAATTTAAGTTATACTGGTAATTGCCTTCCTCTCTTCCAACATTCTTGTGAATGTGGTGTGTATTTGGTAATGTGTAGGCAATTTTGCGTGTTTAACTGTCACTGCAATTTAGCGATATGTGCAAAATAAGCACAAAAAGCTGCATGGGGGCTTAATTTAAATAAAAAATGCAAATATTTTTTGTTTCTGTAAGTCCGATTACGCTGTTTCGTAAACGGCTGGCCCTGACTAGTTTTTGTACGCAATCTGACTGCATAGAACAACAACAAAGAATGCAATGAAAATTTCAGTTAATACAATTAATTAATTAAGTCCCCAGCAACTATAAAATCTACGAAGCCAACATAACACAAGTGTAGCTGTTCTGTATGTGGTAGTATGACTCAACGCACATCTGGCACGGTTCTTCTTCAACAAGACAAGAATTTTTAAATACCAATTATACTGACGTGATAAAAGAAAATTAGAAATACTATGATTGCGCAAGAAAATCAGAATTACACTCTAATACAAGAACACACGCCAGATGCTTTGTTGACTGAACCTGTAATGACACATTATTCAGGTCACTGAAAGAATAAAAGAATAAAAGAAAATACCTCCATATATATTGACGAAATGCACTCTGACCATTACAATATATCCATTAGAACAACATCTGCTATCTCTCCCATCAAACCACTGCATAAAACATGGAACAACACTCTCCACTACCACATCTCACTCTGACTTCACGACAAGCAGTGTCCACCACAACTTCTCGGCAAGCACTGCCTGCCGCTACGTCTCAATAAGCACTGCCAGTGGAGGCGGCGGAACATTACTCTCTCTGGCGCGATCTCTGGCGCTGTGGCTCAGTGTAGCCACCTTTCAAAGCCTCGGAAAGAAAAAGTGGATCATGCTTTGATACTGGCTGCATCACTAATACGTCGGGACATCATACAGTTTCCGAGAGGTTGACTTGGGTGTTATTTTTTTTAAAGAGCGATGCGAGGTAAGAATAAGGTTGAGAATGTTTTAGATGGCGAGTTGTCATGGAGACGTTTCGCGGCGAGGCGAGAGCCATGCTGGGTAGTTAAGTATGGTTAAACGTGTGTGTATGTCAACACGCCCTGCCTTCAAGGGTAGAGACAAGTGGCATCTGGAGATGCCTGGCATATGAGACAGGCGTGAGCGCTGCTTGGAATGGAACTTTAACCGGTGTTCGACGACACTGACGTAGGGCCCGAGCTGTGACCGCCTCACTTCGCGAGGAATGTGGCACGCGCAAACCAGCTTCGCTCGCATCATCGTCGGCGTCTAGGTGAACACGTATTTGGATAGGAATTTCACGGTTGAGGAGTATGATTGCGGCTGTCACCAGATCATGTGTGCGGAAGCCGAGCAGAGACCCGTGTCGGGCATGTGACTTCGCGGGGGGCAGGGTGTGGTGGTGGGTGCTTGCACGCACCTGTTGCATTATTTTGCTAGCAGTCCTGTGGGCTGTGCAATGCGTTATTTGGACAGTTTATGAGTACTGAGCGTGTTTGAAAATATGTCTACTCCATTATTTTGAAGCAGTTTGCTATTGTGTACTGAAATTAGGAGTTGTTTGCGCGTGTGTGGGCTGTGCAACATGACCCTAGGCACATCTGGGTGTGTGTTTTGTGATAGTGTGATAAATATAATCCATGCCTATATAAAATGTTCGAAAATAAATAGAGTGCAGTCATTCCTTACTATCCCCAGCAGCCCAGACCAGGCTGAGTTGTTTTCCGTAACCATTTTGGTTTACGTCAGGAAAGGGACAGCAGGGTCCTCTGCTGGTGGTACTGAGTACTAGACCTCATGGAGAACATACAGTTTGCTGCAATCGTGGATAACTGTATTTGCATCATCAGCTGGTGTCACGGTGTCGTCCTCTGACGGTGATGAAATGTACTAAACCAGTTGGAGTCTGGAGCTCGTGGTGAACCCACTAGGTGGCGCCATCATACATTATGGTACTTGTATCACTACAGCGTCCTCTACTGGCATTGATATGAACTAAGTCAGTTTGGCTATGGACTCAGTAGCGAATACACTTGGTGGTGGTGCTGCCTCTAATTGTTTAAATAAAGGCTGCTGAATGATTCCTACAGTTGAGGATTAGCAAGCAGACTCTTTTAGTTGGATTATTATTTTGAGAATTTACGAGTTGTTTGGGTATCTGGACGTAAATGTATTGCATTATTTATGAGTGATTCGCATGTGTGTAGGTTGTGCAAATGTGTTATTTTTGACGGTTTGCAGTTAGCTATTGTCAGTGCCCTAACCTTCAATCCCCTACCTCCTGCAATGCCTGCAATCTCCCCCATCCCACCTAGTCCCAAAAGTGTAAAGCCCGACCCCCTCCGACCGCTCCTGAACTCACCGTTCCTGTCCGTCCTCTGGACGCCCCCACCCCTCCCGGCAATTCCCTTCATCCACCCCCTACCACTGAGGACATCATCAGATTCCTCACCATCGTCCTTCACAATGTTCATCCTTTTCAGCGCCCCCACACCCTCGAGCCGATATCCCTCGCCGCCCGTACCATTTTCCTACTCAAAAATGTACGCCACCTACTCCAACAACCAGGCCCATTTCACCTTTTCCCGTCTTGACACCCTCGTCTAAATCCCTGTCATGGCGCGACAGCACCATATCCTCTTCAACAATATCTGCTCCCTTCCCGCCAACAAGAACCTCCTCCTCCACTTCTCTCTTGCCACCCACCGTGTGGATGCCTTCCTCCTCAATGAAACCTTCCTCCAACCCCACCACACCGTCCACACTTCGCCATATCTCCTCCACCGCTCCGATAATCCCCTCCCAATTGCGCGTGGAGGAGTTGCCATTGGTCACCACCGCCAGATCCCCATTCGGCTCCAACCTCTCCTTCCCGACCCCATCGAACACCTGATCCTTAGTCTCTTCTTCCCCGGCCTTACCGTTACCTGTGCCACCATCTATGTCCACCCTAACGCCCCTATTCCCTTCGACTTCCTCTCCCACGTTGACCGTACCTTCTCCTCCTACGTGATCGCCGCCGACGTCAACATCCATAGTCGTTCTGCTGCCCAGTTACGGCGGTGGCATCGGTTCCTCTCCTCCCTTCAAGGCAACCTCATCCCCATCCCCCAGCACACTCGTCCCGAATCCAACTCCACTCCCGATGTTATCCTCTCCTCCCCCAACCTCCTTGGCCGCATAACAGTGGATGTCCTGGAGCCTATTGGTAGCGACCATCTCCCTGTCCTCCTCACCGTTTCAGACGGTCGTCGCCCCCACCCCGACACTTCTAATGACCCTCCCCCTAAGTACGTCCATGGCTATTCCTGTGCCAACTGGAATGCCTACCGGGATACCCTCTCCACCCAGGTCGATAGCCACCCCTTCACCTACCACCACCCTACCGATGTCACCCATACCGCCTCCTTTCTCCAGCAGACCTTGTCTGAGGCTGTGGAGGCCCACGTCCCTACTGTCGCCATCCACCCCCACCATCCTACCTTACCCCCACAGGCCGTCCTCCTCCTCCGTGAATCCCGCCGTCTCTACCGTGCCTTCCTCTGCACACATGACCCGGACACACTACGATGCCACCGGCAACTCCAGTGACACATTCGTAATTTGTTCGCGGCTAAGAAACGCCAGGACTGGCGACACACATGCACCCGTTTAAATGCTACCCTACCTATCAACTCGTCCAAGTTCTGGTCAGCCTTCCGTCGCCTTACCGGAACTAAACCCTCCCCCTACTATCCTCTTCTCCACGATGATCACCCCTTCCCTGACACCCTTAGTAAGGCCAATCACTTTGCCTCCTACCTCTCCGATGTATTTTCCATCCCCGATGATCCCCAGTTCGATTACTCCCTCTTCCCGGATGTCCACAATCGAACTGACACCTCTGTCCCTCCCCTCGCTCCTGGTTTCCAGTAATGGGACAACATTGCACACACGGAACTCAATGCCCCTATCACTACACAGGATCTCATTGCTACACTCCGCACAAAACGCAACACTGCTCCTGGTCACGATTGTGTCACCTACCGTCACCTTCGTGAAGGTCCTGTCTCTTTCCTCTCCACCCTGGCCAGGCTCTACAATGTAGTCCTGTCCACCAGTTACTACCCCGACCTGTGGAAAACCTCCCGTATCCTAATGTTCCTTAAACCTGGCAAACCGCCGTCTCCTCCTACCGTCCCATCAGTCTTACCTCAGTCTTCAGCAAGGTCCTGGAATCTATCCTCACCTCCTTTCCGACCAGCTTAATTCCTGTCGCTCCGCAATATTCCTCTCCCTGGACCTCGAACGAGTATGACCGTGTATGGCATTCCGGTCTCCTCTTCAAGCTCCAAACCTTCGCCCTTCCCATTAACTACGTCCATCTGATCGGCTCCTTTCTCTCCCGCCGTCCTTCCTATGTCACCATCCATAACACAGATTCCTACACCTTTTTCGCCTCCGCCCGTGTGCCCCAAGGCTCCATCCTCTCCCCCCTTCTGTACCTTTTGTACACAGCAGACATGCCGCCTCCGTCACCCCCCATCCACCTTCTCCAGTTTGCCGATGACACCGCCTTCCTTGCCCTTGCCCCCACCCTGCAGCGCTCCCAACACCTTCTCCAATCCCATCTTGACCGGTTCACCGCTTGGTGCAACCAGTGGTTGCTGAAGGTCAATCCCTCCAAAACCCAGGCGATCATTGTAGGCAAAACCACCCCTTCCTTCTACCTCCTTGATTTCTATCTCACCATCTATGGCCGTCCTATCGCCCTCACTCCCACCCTTAAGTACCTTGGCGTCACCCTCGACCGTCGCCTCTCCTGGACTCCCCATCTCCGGACAATCCAAGCCAAGGCACGCTCCCGACTCTGTCTCCTCAAGCTCCTTTCCGGCCGTACGTTGGGTCTGGACCCCTCCACCATCCTCCACACCTATAAATCCCTCATCCGCCCTATCCTTTGTTACACCCATCCGGCCTGGATCTCCGCCCCCCCCCCCTACCTTTTATAAATCCCTCCAAATCCTTGAACGCCATGCTCTCTGCCTCGCCTATCGCATCTGTCTCCCCTCCCCCATGCGGATCCTGTACGATCTCATTCTGTTCCCCCACCTCCTCCTTTTCCTTGAAAGGATACGGATCCTGTACACCTCCCGCAAACTCAATCCTCCTCATCCGCTTGTCTCACCCATCCTCTCCCACACCCGCCCACTGCCGCGCCTGTATTCCCACGTCCCACCTGGTCTCCATCTCTCCACCCTCCTTACACTCTCCCAAGGTGGCTTCCGCCAGCTACCCCTCCCTGATGATGTCCTCCTCCCCTCCATCTACCCCTCCTATCAACTTTGATCCTTCCCCACCACTTCCTGTGTCCTTTCCTTTAGGCACCCTCCCTCCCTTCTCTTTCCTTTTCCCCCATCCCCTCCCTCCACCCCTCTTCCCCTGGGCTTCCCCCCCCCTTCCTCCCTCTCCCTATCTCCCATGCCTCTGGCATCTCCGCTCTCCCCTCGCCCTCTCCCACTCCCCTTCCTCCTCCTCCTCTCTTGGCAGGTCCCCAGACTCGCACATGCTCAGTGAACATTCGCGCGCCAGAGATCTTCGCCATCAGTGTCACGTGTGTGTGCCTTTGTTTGTGTTTCATGTTTCTTCGCTGTCACGCCACCACTGTTCACGTGTGCCGGCGCCATCATCCATGTTATGTGCGCCGTCTCAACTAGTGTTAATTATGTTTCTCGTCGAGCGTGAAAGGCTCCATGTTTTTATGTTTTTTAGTGTCTATATTTTTTGCCCGACGTTTTGATTGTATTCTCTGTGCCACTTATATGTACTGCTTATTGTCAAACTCAAGGCTGAAGAGCGGCGTACTTTGCTGCTGACAGCCCGCCTTTGTATAAGGTGTTTAAAATCACAATAAAGAAAAAAAAAATTAGCTTTTGTGTGTGGAAGCCCTATAAATGAGTTAAGTAGGAGTAGTTTGCAGGTCTGTATGCTGTGGGGCATGTCAGAGGGTGTGTTCTGTGAGAGATACACTCCACACCTAAATAAACTGCTCCCAAATAAATAAAGTACAATCCTTCCTCTCTCCATCAGCCTAATGGGGGGTGAGTCCTTTTATCACCCTCTCCTAGGAAGAGGTGGTGGTCTGGAGACTTAGGTTAGTGCTCGTGGTGAGCTTCGTTTGCAGCAATTTTCTTACATTGGTAGCAAAAACGCAAGTGTGCTTCGTTTACTGACAGTATTCAAACTAGGCGCTGGTTCCTAGGAGGAAGTGGCGGTCGGGTGGCTGAGGTTAGTACAAGTGTCCTTCCATTCCCACAATTTTCTTAGGTTGGTAGAGAAAGCGCAAGTGACCTTTCTTTACTGTCAGAATTCAAACTCGGCGCCGGTCCTAGGAAGAGGTGGTGCTCTGGACCTTGAAAAGTAGGTGAAATTAGATAGTTGAACACCTTTTCATACCTATATGAAGTTGTAAATTGAATTGTTTAGTATGATCAAAATTGAAATGCAATTAAGTACTTAGGTAATTGATAGGTTAGATGCGTGTAATGGGTGTGAGCATATTTACAGAAGACTATGTCCGGCTAGTGTAAGTAGGTGGCAGCCGAGGGTGTGTGACATAAGCCCGCAGGCAGGTGGTTAGGCCCATGACCGGTTATAACATGCGCGCACAAGAGAGAGCAGGCGACCTTGTGTCATCACACAACGTCACCGTTGCGTCTTCTGGTGGTCACGATATGAACTAAGCCACTTGAGCTCTGGAGCTTGAGGTGGACACAGTGGGTGCAGCCATCTTGAATAACGGTACATGGGTTATGTACTGATGGAAGGGTTGCACCCACTGCTGATGAGAATATGAACTAAGCCAGTTGGAGTCTGGACCTCATGCCAAACACACCTGCATGATATTGTTTAAATAATAATAAAGACAAATCCGTTTTTCACGCCATTATCGTATGTGTGCCTCATTATGATGTTGGAATTTGAACTTCAAGCGATTTTTATTGTGGAGGGAGTTAGGTTAGTGGAGATAGGCCAAGTGTACGATCTTGCACCATGTGGTGAATACACTGGGTGCAGCCATCTTGAACAATGGTACTTGCGTATGATCTGACGTCACGGTGGCCTCCTGTAGTGGTGGCGCTGTGTACTAAGTCAGTTGGATTCCAGACCTCGTGGTGAATACACTGAGCGTCGCCATCTTGAATTACGTCACAGATGAGAGCGCTCTCTGATGGTGGCGATGTGTACTAAGTCAGCTGTAGTCCTGATCTTGTGGTGAACACACGTGGATGGACTTCTCTAAATAAAGTCTTATGTCCAAGCCCTTTTCTCACAAATCCTTGGGAGGTGGTCACAGTCTGGCGATTGAGGTTAGTAAAGTGTCTTTTCTTTCGCGTCATTTTGTTAGCTTAGTAGACATATGGGAATTGCATTTTGTTTATTGAAAAAATTTAAAGTTGGCGCCAGTTCATAGGAAGAGGTGGCAGTCGGGTGACTTAGGTTAGTAGAGGTAGGCCAAGTGAGCTATTTTCCTGTGATTTTCTTTGCTAGGTAGTGATAAGAGTGGTGTGGTGCATTATCCTGTTGGAATTTGAACTTGCCGCCATTTCTAGGGAGCTGGGGTTTAGGTTAGTCGGTGTAGCCCAATTGGTCTATTTTCCTGCCATTTTCATAGTGTTACACATTATCCTGCTGGAATTTGAATTTCGCACCATGTTTTTTCTGGAGGTTTAGGTTAGTGGAAGTAACCCAATCGATCTATCTTCCCTCCAAAATTCAAACTTCCCAGCAGAATCTGCCATTTTGGATGACGTCATGCACTGTTGCGAAGTCTACAGGCTGCCATCTTGGATGACATCATCGCCGCCATTTTTGATGATGTCATCGCCGCCATCTCGGATAACGGTACTTTGAAATGGTGGGCCCCTTGTCCCAATATTGAAGTTAGGACAGGATATAGTTTTAAATATTTCGAAAACATAGTATAAAGTTGTAAGATATGTAACGCCTCCTCTACTGGTAGGTAGAGGACCTGTGACATCTAGTGAGACAGTCTGCAATGGCTTAGTTGGCAGGATGGGTTGCAATAACTTCTAATTGGTAATGTTGCTTGGTTTGCGCTTTTGACATTTATACATTTGTTTCTAAATGTACAAGGTAACACGATGTAAATTTGGGTAATAATAATACGTTTGGAGTTTTCTGGTACACTTTTTGGCTCCATAATGTCTCCTGTGCGTACACCAAATTAGATCTACAATATGACTGACCGGTACACAGATACACCACTTATGAGAATTTTCATCATATCCGTGTTAAGGCAAGTCTTTTGTACTGAGAAGTGTTTATTGAAACCATTATTTGGAGTTTTTGTAACAATGTAGATGATAACAGTAAGCATAGGGCCTAATGGTCGCAGTATATTCATATACGTTCCCTGTACACATAAAAGTGAAACTTCGTTAATGCCCATACAACAGCAAGAGTTTCGAGTTCAGTTACCGTGTATGTCCTTTCGCATGCTGTCAAAGATCTCCTCGTAAATGCGATTATTTTATTTCGGTCTTTCCTTCGGTTTTAACGGTTTGGAACAGTCACGCCCCCAAACCGCAAAAGGTGGCCGCCATTTTGTGATCTCTACCTTCACACGCAAAAACAATCTTACCTCGACTTTTGCAAAATTGGATTTTTCGTAATACACCCTTCCGAAGTCACTGAGCTAAACTACTACTAACTACGATTTAACTTTTGTAGAAAATCAAAGGAAAAAATGCTGTAGAAGAAAACTACTGTCTTGACAGAGCAGAAATATTCATTTGAATGAGTTTTTATCTTACAGACGTACAGTTTGCTGTAAACTGGATAGGTTGACCTTTTCCACGTCGTGGTACAGAACATCAGATGGTTATATGTAACAGAAATACAAATTTTATATAAGAAATTGGAATTTAAATTTTTACATACTCTTATTCTTATGTTCCGGCCACTCGTTGTGAGTGCCAAATATAATAATAATAATTGATAATAGTTAAATTAGTATTTAATTAAAAGGAAATCTAATAAATGAAAAGTAAAATGATCCTAAATATTTCACACGCACACACACGCCACTTTCTTAGCCCCATAATAAAAATTATTTTTTCCCCGAAAAAGAAAATCACACCACTCCTTAGTTAATTCTACTCTTTTTTTTTACCTTTTTTTGTTGTTTGCAGTGAAGGTCGGAAGACTCATGACACGCTGAAAAACGTTTAATTTGGGTTTCTATAATCTCAGGGAAATTATTAACTGTCTTCTCGCCTCACGAGAAAATTCAGAATAGTTTAATTTAATTTCGTGGGTATTGCGTTGGCAATGTAAGAAAAAATGTAGTAAAGCAATATCTGTAACATTTATAAATTGGGGATTGATGATAATTACTATGAAATGAAAGCAGAAATGCCAAATTAAACAATTATTATTTACGAAAGAAGGTTTTTATACAGACTTATGACATCTCGTGTATTAATCTCGCAGTTTTGGACATAAAGAATTTTTTGCCGTATTCCGACGAAATACTTAAAAATTACAATAGTCTTATCCCGACTCTGGAGCGAAAGAAAAGTAGTATTCATCAGTGGCGTAGCGTGGTTGTAAAGGTTGGGGAGACTCTACATTTATTATAGGTAGACAAAATAGTACAATAAACAATAATTTAAACAAATGAAACAAAATGCATCAAATAAAACAACAACAACAACTACTACTACTACTACTGCTACTACCACTACCGCCGCCACTAATAATAATAATAATAACTAACTTGTTCAAGAAACGATGACAAATTTGTAGAACTTCAGCAGTAAGGGAAGAAGCACTTACATTTTCTTGTATACAAGTGCAATGCGCCTGTCTTTTCTTTCCACGAATGAGTCTATAACTCGGTCTACAAAGATCTGATCACTGGATAGCTCTCCAAGTAGTGTCTTTTCTATTGCTAACGTGCTCAAACACGAATGCCGGGTGTTGGACATTGAATTCCTTAACTAATTCTTCACTCGTTTAAGAGTACTCATGCTTCGTTCATTGCTTGCTGAAGTTGCAGGTAGGGTGAAAAGCAAACGCAGGAACTTCGTTATTTCTTCATAAACAGAGTCTAAATCATTGTTGACAATGTACTTTAAGAGGATTCTTGGAGATAAGTGTTTTTTTACATGAGCGTATATGTTACACAGTGCATTTTCAAGATGTTCTTGTTTGAAAAAAGGGTACTGTTCTAATAACTGAAGCAGTTTCAACTCTGGGAATTCTTTTTGATAGTTCGCGAAACATTTTTCGTTCAAAAGTTCACAAACTGAATTTGGGGAAACTCTTGAAATCTTCTTTCCATCTGAACAATTTGCAAATCCAGTATCTCGTAAGTTAGTGCCCTGAGAGATGTCTTTTGACTGTCCCAGAATGATATGTTGCCATTCAAATACAAACTGCATTTAATGCATTCATCAACGAATGTTTCCGTTCTTAATTGCCGTAAGTTTCTCAGAACAGTTCTTATTTCGTCGTGGCAAGCAGTTATACTGACAGAGTTTGACTGCAGAACATTAAATAATTGAACAGCATAAACAAGGCAGCCTCGGTAGAAACAAAGCAAGTAGACAAACGTAGGTTCATCCATCCGTCGTTTCATTCTCACAGTGCAGCTCAAAGATTCTGGGTCCTAGTGGTGGGCAGGAAATCGCGTATCTGTTAGAAATCGCAGTGACTGAGAAGTCACAGATATCACAGTAGCAACTTTACAGAATCTAACTGCGATTTCAGTCACAGTTAGCAGTCGCAAGTAGTATTTCACATTCAAAGACGTGAGCCATCTTTTGGTCGAATTTAGCACTGCTTTCTGCGATTTCAGTGACAAGTCGCAACTAAGAGTCGCAAGTAGCAACTAAAAAGCGCGGTTAACAGTGGCATCTGTTGGCCGAAGTTCATACTACGTCCATCTCTGCGGTACGCTATGGAGTCTAACTGCGATTTCCGTGACAAGTCGCAACTAAGAGTCGCAAGTAGCAACTAGAAAGCGCGGTTAACAGTGCCATCTGTGGTTCAAAGTTCGTACTACGCCCATCTCTGCGGTACGCTATGGAGTCTAACTGCGATTTCCGTGACAAGTCGCAACTAAGAGTCGCAAGTAGCAACTAAAAAGCGCAGTTAGCACTGCCATCTGTTGAGCAAAGTTCATACTACGCTATTCGCTACCGATTCAAACTGCGATTTCTGTGACAAATCGCAACTAAGAGTCGCAAGTACCAACTAAAAAGCGCAGTTAACATACTTTTCCTAGTGTCATCTGTTGACCGACGTACGTACTTCGTTATGAGAGCCTTGTGCCTCACGAGATCGTTGTGCTGTGTGTGCATATGAAGGGCTTATTTCAATAGTGGTACAAGTCCATTTTTGTTAATTTTGAGATATAGAGTCGTAAAGTTAAATGAGTGCTGAAAAATCTGCAGTTGAGATACCAGAAATATTCAAGCATATGGCTTCTTGCTAGAGATGAACCTTTATTTATGTTTGTTTGGATCACTAATTTCAGAAGCATTATAGACAGAAAAGTGTAGGTAATGGACTTGTACCACTATTGAAATAAGCCCTTCATATTACATGACGACATGCACATTCAGCATCAGTTATGGTTGGTCAAATACTGCTGTGACTCTGAATGTATTATATTAATAAGAAGCAACATTGCCTTTTTCTCCTGAAAATATCAACTAACGTAACAAATGTGTTTGATCTGCTTCCAATATGACAGTTTTGGTTAATACTCCACATGCCTACAGGACTTTGCAATGTTAACACAGCAGAACTCAGACATCTGTATAAGTGTAGAGAAATGAAAACAGTCACATGAATGCCTCACTTTTGTTCCGACACAGTTCAAGACTCGGGAGAAAAGTTTTACACCTGGTGTTCTACATGGCAACTTCACACACAAGAACTTCCTGCCGACACTACTACCACCTACATAAGTAAGCTTTTCCTGTGTTACTTTCAAGTAATGCACTTAAGCTATTCCTGATTTAACTGGAAGATCTGTACTTCCCACTTTCATATTAACAGCCTCAAAATGCATATTGTAGACTTCAGGATAAGTTACAGGTCAGTGTCACACCAAGATTGTGGAGAAAGGGGGGGGGGGAGGCGGCATGTCACTCTCCAACAAGTGTTTACCAATAAGTAAGTGGCGGAATATTATGGGTATAGGACGGCTTAAACATGTGGAAAATGAGATTTTTATTATTCACTCACTGTATTTGACATTTATTATTCCTTTAAAATCGCACAACAACTTCAATAAAACACAGTTTAATCATTCTCACACTTATTTCACAATTATTTCAGTTTTAAACTGCAAATCCTCTAAGAGCTGTCTTGAATCTTCACGAGTCTCTCTCAAAAACAGCCTTGATGTGGATAGATACGTACAGCAACTAGTAATCAGAGTCAGAACTGTGTCTGCAAAAACACAAGGACTATTAAACAATTTTTGCTGTCATTAATTACTAGCAATATAATTGACAGAGTAGATTGCTAATATTTGCTATAATGAATATCACATTTGCAAGAACGATCTCACTGAAGTAATTAAGTCCATCAAAACGCTTAGAAACTAACCTCTCGTCTGACGAAAACGGTCTAAAGACGCAGTGGCAATTTCTTCAGATCTGTTGACAATGATATTTTGAGTTATCACTTTACTGAGTGACTGAAATGTAGTTCAGGTACCTGTGAACATAACAATATGTTAGAATTCATTTTCTAAATACGAACTATTACGGTACTGTACGGCTACTTACATATTAATTACACTATTAATATTTTCACAGTTGTTTCTTTAATACAAAATTAAAGCCAACGGAAGAAACAACGTAAAACATACTTGCCAATGACAGGTTTGTTGAGATGCAATTTTCTGTGTTGACAGATGTAACTTTTTCATACGGTGGTAAGTCGCAGAAATCGCAGGAATCACAGAAATCGCAGAAGTAGCAGAAGTCACAGAAATCGCAGAAGTAGCAGAAATCGCAGAAGTAGCAGAAGTCACAGAAATCGCAGAAGTAGCAGAAATCGCAGAAGTAGCAGAAATCGCAGAAATAGCAGTGGCGGAGGGATACACGACCTATGTTCCTTAACTGCGACTCTTAACTGCGACAAATCACAGTTAAGAATAACAGATACTGAAAAGTAGCATTCACTGAAATCACTGATATCGGAAAATCGCAGTTTAGCCCATCACTACTGGGTCCCACTGAGAGTCTGTATCATCAATTGTAGAATTAAAAACACTATATAGCTCTGAGAAGTGACTAGATATTGTTCAAACTGCCCTGGAATGAAAGTTGCAGCGAGTGTTGCTTGCATGGGGCAATTTAAATCCTTTCTCTTAGCAATACGGCTCATTTTGATGATTTGCTGAAAAACGAATGGAATGCAGTAAAATGACTTACAAACATGCGTACTTGTCGTATGAACAATGAATAAACAGCGCATAGGGACATAACTGCTTCACCAATTGTTGTAATCCTCTTTTTCTCTACCCGCTATTACTGAAGCGCCATCGTATGTTTGACTAGCCACTTTTCTTTCCACATTCCATTCTTTCAATACTGCATGAATAATGTTTGACAAACCTACAGCAGTTTTATCTCCAGAAACATCGTAAAATCCAACGAATCTTTCCTCAATTTTGTCTGCAATACAGTATCTGAATATTATACTCATTTGACTCTTGCATGACACGTCTAATATTTCATCAGCTTGAATCGAAATGAAATTGCAGTTCTGAATTTCAGATCTTATGTTCTCATTAACTGCCAGAGTTATCATTTCTATTAAATCATTCTGTACATCTGGAGAAGTTAATTTAAAGGTTAAAGATGATGACTGATGGTCTTGGATTAACTGCTCTCTGGAGATAGTAAATCCAACAATTCCAGATAATTATCTTTGTAGCTGGAGGATTCAACCTCTCGATGGCCGCGGAAGGCTAATTCTTGTTTACAAATAATTACAATTGCCTGAATAACACAAGCCAACACTCTCCTGTTGGATGGAACTTGTCCATTGTATTTTATTGCTGTCAGACGAGCGGCTTCAGAAAGGGCGTGCTCAATTCTACATTTGCCCAATAACTGAAATGATTCTTTGTTCTGTTCTGCAAGTGACATTTTGATATCTGATGCTTTGGTGCTTTCCTGTCAAAGTTCTTTATTGTACAAATGCCCTCATTGCATCATTCCGTCTCACCACCAAACAGAAGACATATATAACAATATACCAGGTGATCAAAAAGTCAGTATAAATTTGAAAACTTAATAAATCACGGAATAATGTAGATAGAGAGGTAAGGATTGCCACACATGCTTGGAATAACATAGGGTTTTATTAGAACAAAAAAAAAAACAAAGTTCACAAAATGTACGAAGATGGCGCTGGACAGCAAAACGTCAGTGACTGCGCATGGCAATCGTGTATAAAAGGAGCTGTAATGAGAGAGAGAATCCCCCTCCTCTCTTCATCCCGCCGCTTCCCCAGCTGCCCCATGCTCTCCCCTCCTTTTCCATCCTCTCTGACCTTTCCCTCGGCAGGTCCCACCTGGTAGTTTTATTCTTCGTCGTGTGTGCTCCAAGTGGGTTTTAAGTGTGTTGTTTCGGAGTGTTTTTAATACTGTGGCCAACTCTTAACCTGTGCATGAGCATCCAGTGTCTTCTCTGTGTTTTAAGAATCGCCAACTGTGTTTTTTAACTTTCTGGTGGCTTTTTTAACTCTCCCCCATGAACGTCTACATGTCCATGTCTTTTTACCTCCATTTTCTCCCCTTACTCTGTTTTATGTTCCCCTTTTTTATCTCCTTATGTATGTATTATTTTATTCTTGTTTTAGTTGTCGTGTCACTCGGCTGAAGAGCGGCGTATTGTGCTGCTGACAGCCCTCCCCTGCCCATATGGGGCAGGGGAATGAAATCACAATAAAGAAAAAAAAAAAAAAAAAAAAAAAAAAAAGAGAGAGAATCAGATGCGCCAGCAGTCACAGCATGTTGACGTTACCTGAAAAGGCACATTTAGTGAAGCTGTATTATCAGAATGGGGAATGTGCTAGTTCAGCATTACGATCCTATAGCCTTAGGAAGGGGATTCGAACGGGTAAAGGTCCGTTGACAAATGTAGCTGTGGCGAGAATGATTTCGAAGTTTGAAGCCACGGGTTGTTTAGACAATAGACCCCGTAGTGGCCGACTGAGCACAAGGCGTAATGCTGCTGAGACAGTTCAGGAAGAAATGGAGACTGTAGCGGGTTCGTCTATGCACGGGGAAGTCAGCACTCGTGCAGTCACACGTCGCACCGGCATTCCATACACTACTGTTTGGTTGGCACTTAGGGTTACCCTCCGATGCTATCCGTACAAAATCCATCGGCATCATGAACTGTTACCTGGTGATTTAGTGAAGCGGAGGGCATTTGAGGTGTGGGCGTTTCATAAAATGGTGGAAGATGACGATTGGTTGAGTAACGTGTTGTGGACCGACGAAGCTCATTTCACGCTCCGAGGGTCTGTCAACGCCCACAACTGCAGAATTTGGGCAACCGAAAATCCTAGAACTGTCGTGGAAACTCCACTGCATGACGAAAAAGTCACGGTAGGGGTAGGATTCACCACATCTACCGTTATCGGGCCTTTTATCTTCGAGCAAATGCGTGATTCTGGTTTTGTAACTGCTACCGTGACGGGTGAGAGGTACGCCGATATGTTACAGAATCGCATCATCCCCAGCCTGGCTGATAAACACCTGCTGGAACGTACGATGTTTAGGCAGGATGGCAGTCCACCCCATATTGCTTGTAGCGTGAAAGATCTATTGCGCGCATCGTTTGGTGATGCTCATGTGCTTAGCCGCCACTTTCGTCATGCTTGGCCTCGCCATAACTCCGGACATGCTTTACAGTTCTGCTCACAACATTATTCCTCGACTACAGCTATTGTTGAGGAATGATGGTGGACATTTTGAGCATTTCCCGAAAAGAACATCATCTTTGCTTGGTCTTACTCTGTTATGCTAATTATTGCTATTCTGATCAGATGAAGCGCCATCTGTCAGACATTTTTTGAATTTTTTTGGTTCTAATAAAACCCCATGTCATTCCAAGCATGTGTGTCAATTTGTACCTCTCTATCTACATTATTTCGTGATTTATTCGGTTTTCAAATTTATACTGACTTTTTGATCACTCAGTAATCTGTTATTAACTGCATTCGCAGTCAGCCAAGTATACTTTTCGTACCAGGCTGTCTGAAAAGTGAGTTTTTGTTTGGCTTCACTTAAAACTACACTGAGTATAGGAGTAGACCGTTTGTCTTTGAATTCACACTTTTTTCCATACGGTATGTTAATGGAGAAATAGGCGTTTTTAATATAAATTCTATAAGATATTCAGTTGCTCGCTCACTCACGTTGGCGACACAACGAAAATATGCACTAAAATCTCACAAGAATGACTATGAACACAAACCGCGCGACTGTTTACTTCCGTGTTAAAATCCTGCAGAGACTAGTCTCGATACCTGCTAGCAAGTGCAGCGTACCGGCGTTCGCGGCAGAGGGGAAGTGGAGGGGGCGCAGGCACACACAGCCAGGTAAGGGAAGGGAGGCACAGACCAACGACCTATATAAACAACATTGACTGCATGGAGGTAAAAATAAGAGGAGTTGTCATGACGTCACAAACTTGAAGCCGACCCAAGTGAAGATCCGCCATGTTAGCTACCCCAAAACATTCGCTTCTGGTGGTTTGATTCCGTGTAGTCGTGAAGTGTTTTGATAAAAAATGCCGGCTTGCGTCGCTTACTGGTGTTATAATCGTTGTGATTGTAGTCTACAGTTTAAACAAATCACATTTCATTCGTAAGTGGGCTTATTTAAGCGATATTTTCTTATATATACTTGAAATTCTGATGCACTGTAAAGTTTTACAGTATGGTCTTATTTCTGTGATTTGACTTTAGATTTCCTATCAATCCAACGCGAAGAGCTCTTTGAAGGTGAGCAATACACTTGGTTTTCATCGTTTGCTTATTCCCAAGTAACTGAAAAGTCCTGGCTAGAAATATTCTGGAAATGAGGACTAAGGTTTTAAAATGCAATAATTTAATATACTACATTTACTTAATTAAATCTTCAGTAAAATGTGTGGAACACCTGTTACAGTGGTTAAATTATAAAGGGTTACATATTTGTTAAAGCAAAGTTCCCTATCTAAGACCAGTCTTAGATAATTACACTAATCACTGTGTTGTCGTGTTACCCTGTAAATTGCTGTTATTTGCCACACTGAATGTCATTTGGTAGGTACAATTTAAAACCTAAGCAGATGTGTAAACTACAATGGGCCTGACAATCTTAATTCACTTCTTTTCCTTCGTAATTTAACGAATCTTTCACTTTGTTGACATGACAGCTTGTTTATTCCATGCCTGCATACATCTAAGGGACACCAAAGGAAACTAGGTAAATTTTTTGCAAACTGGAACATTTAAAATTTGCATTTGACTTGAAAATACAACGAATACAAATCGGTGCCTGTAAACTATCAATCATTGCTTTTGGAGTTCTGGCTTTATCAATTATCGACACAAACACAATGAAAGTGAGTAGAAATGGATTACGAAAGCACGCTTTTCATAGCACATACTTCTCTTCTCGGTTATTCGAAGTGTATAAGCAAAAAGGAATTACTGTACTGAGGCCCGAAGCGTCATATTTTCGTGTCGTATTACTGCATCGAATACGCATTTAAGACCAGAAAAACGTTTGAAGTTGCGTTCCTTATGCTTCGTTGTTCACTAAACCAGTGTAACATTTACTATATAAAACGAATATCGCGTGTACACGACAGAAATAACGAACAAGAAGCAATTGTAAACACTCGTCTGCTAATGTTTTGGGGGATCCAAGATGGCGGCAGGCCCGCCCACTCGCTTCAAAACAACGCACAGCGTAAGTCTGTAGCGCCATCTCCCCTTATTCTACCTCCATGATTGACTGGCTATGGCACCGCCATCTTTGAAGCAACTTGAAAACTGAGCCGCCATGTCTTGTAACGTCAAGGTGCAGCCTACACGTCGTCTGCTAATACTGAATGTTGTTATTGTTTACTACGCATGGCGTAAAAAAAAGCCAATCTGCACAGACAATCTGATTTCTCTACTGTAAAACATATAGTGATGAAGGCTAAAAGAAATGAAACACACTTCTGACATCGATTACTTGAAAAGTTTATTACGAAATGTTGCAGTTCATTTCGCTGCAATGTCATATAGATTAGGTCAAAAACAATTTTAAATAGTTCAGTACGTCCAAAAACGATCAATTGACAGCGCAGGACCTTTAATTGCCCCTTAAACAATATAAGTTTGTATATATTTGCCGAATATGTTTCCCTCTTTCTTCCATTGACCTGGTATTTGCACAAATGGTGTAACCTACAATTAAAATACTATTTTAACAGCATCCTGACTAGAAAAGTGTAATGTGACTCTTCACCAGATTCATGTGGCACCATTAGATGGTCAAAATCGAGTAAATAAATTCGGCCTGTCACCCAACATTCTGAACAATTCCACACACAACTACAGAAGGAAGTTCTTCTTCCATATTAAGGTTTGACAGTCCCTGAAAACTCTTTCTGCCACTGTTAACAATTTGAATACACCCTTTGGAGCAGTATAAAAACTATTTTTGATGCATTTTATTGCACTGAAACGTTTTCCATCAGTTTCCTCCAATTTACAGAGGTACTGCTGCAGTAAAATAAGTTTCACACTTGCTGTTAAACCATTAAGAAAGCAATAGCCAAAAGGAATTTTCCCACTCTTATTAATCCCAGTGACCATAAACACTAGTGCCTCTTTTGCTATTTGGCTATCATCTCTTTCCTCACATCATTGTCCTAGGTCAATATAACCCCAGACCTTATTACCATCCCATATTAAGTCTTTTTTAAGAGCCACCTCATCGAACATAAGTGCAGCTAAAATAGGTCCTGAACTACGTTGAACCTCATCTGCTAATTTTTTAAGCTTTCTTCTGTAAATCCAGGACTGCCATTTACTGTAGTTGCCCACCTGCAGAGTGTTCGAGGATGGGGTAATTTAACAGACTTCCTCAAATAATTATAAACTTTGAAAGAGTAAAAATTGAGTGTAAGGGCAAACTGTCTTATTTCTTTAGGATATTCAGGAATTTAACATTTGTTTTGCATTGCAAAAAGTGCTTCAGAATATCACTATTTTTGTCACATCCTATCACTTTAGAAGCACAGTCTTGAAGTCTCTTATTTAGGCCTACAACCACTGTTTTATATGTCACAATTTGTTTGTTCTTTCTTGAAACACTTTGCCTTGCATCTTTCGCTTGCTTCCTCTGCTTCTTGGTTCTTTTCTGTAGTGCCTCATAATTCTGTTTCAATTTTTTGGGGCTAGGCAAACAATAAGAATGATCTATATGATCATTTTGATTCACTCTTTCACCTACAAAAATGAAGTATTATCATTAAGCTTTATTTTCCTTTAAACATACATTGATTAATAGTAAAATTCACACATAACCCATATAGCAAATAAATAACAGAAAAACTATTTTACCTGGTTCATTTGATAAGGAAGCTGATTCTTCATGGACAGGCCATTTCCTTGGTTGTCTCTATACTATAGTTGTTTTCTGCAGATGGTCAGGAAACGTAAATATTGTCGGTACTGCGTTTGCCAGAAGTCGCCTTTTCTCGTTTGTACTATACATGTATCTATCTTCAAAGTGAAACGAGCATACCCAGCTAGCACTCAAGCTTATTTCAAGGTGGATATTGAGTTTAGGTTCAGTTGAAAATTCAAGATTGAAAAGTCAACCTGATACACAGCTTATTTCAGGGTGGATATTGAGTTTAGGTTCAGTTGAAAATTCAAGATTGAAAAATCAACCTGTTACACAGTTTACATCAAGCTGTAAAAATTTAGCTTGAATTAAAATAATTTTCTGAAGCTTGAAATAAACTGTAATTTCCCTGGCAGGCTGTACAGCAGATGCGCGTGCAGCATAGCTTCCATAGATGTCCACGGGAAGCGCCACAAGCGTTTATAAGCCTTGCACTGACTCTGCTAGGTTTACGGCCATTTTACCTTTGTGACACGCATTAATGATTGTTGACTGTTGTGAAATTTGTTTTATACTGGAAAATAGTTCGGTAAGTGTGTGGCATCTCGTGCCTTTCTGCTACACCAGGTCTGACGAGGATATATAGTGTATTACAGGTATGTTGGTGCATTTTTCTCTAGTGGTACATTAATATTACAGATGTTAAATACTATTACGTAACATAAAGAAATATCATATTCTTTTACGTAGAAAAATTGAGCCTGGATGAAAGTGAAATGGATTACCAGCTAAGAATACATATTACAAGTTGTTCAGCAAAAAGAGATCATTTTAAACTAGCTCTCTAGTACGTGGCACCAATAAATTAAAACTTAATGTTATTTTTAAAATCTCGCCTTTTTATATATATCGCTCTATTACATTTGTTTACTTGTAAGTACTCGCGTGTGTCACACCATGAATGAATAATCGTGAAGTGCGAAAAGTTTCTTTGTGAATACAAATAGTAATGACATGGTGAACGGGAAAAAGTACATCAAGAACCAGTCACTACATAGGTGTCAGTCTTTTATATTTACATAGCTTTGACTGCTCTTCAATTGCGGTAATATGAAATTTCTTCCCATTAGTATGACACTCTTGAACAAAGTAAACATGCTCAAAAAATTCAAGTCAAAGAAGTCTTAAAGTTGGGGCAACAGTAAAGTCAGAGTTGCAGTCTGTTATTACGTCATCAGTCTTGAGAGATTTTGTTGAAGCTGTTAATTATTTCTGTGGTGATGGACACAAAATTTCTTGTGACTCATGTTTGGCAAAAGTTAAGCATATTCATAATAAGCGTAACATTACTTTTCATATTTAGGTTGATCAGTTTCAACTTTTTACATTTGTTATGTTTAGGTGTGGCTAACATTTTCTTTTACCTGTTACAGGATCATTATACCAGCAGAAGTCAGCGAAATTTGATCCTGCTCTGGTCTGTGTGCTGGGGCCAGAGGGGCGTCAGAATAATTAAATTTTGAAATAAAACAATTTTAAACACTTTGAAAATAAAAAAATTTAAACATAAATGTCTTGATAATTCTTTCACACCATTTCCATTATGATACTTATTTAATTAATTAGGTTCAATAAATTCAGATTAATAATTATATAGCTTAAAACAAGCTGTAAATACCTGGCTGTATTCCATGTGTGTAGATACAGCTGGAGCCAAACTTGATAAGTCCAACTTGAAATATAGCTTGAACTCTGCCAACTTTGATGTTTGTTTCAAGCTTGAATCCAACTAACAGGCCTGAATATTCCAGCTTTGATCAAGCTTATATACTTGAACTTTACATCTGGAAACAAGTTTGAAACCGGCTTACTGTGCTATCTGGGTATGTAGCTATATTGAGTTGGCTGCCACTCTCGCCTTATATTGGCTACCCACCGACTTAACAGCTCTTTCTTTTTCAGAGGAAATCTATAAATAAAGAGATGTGAATACAGTAGCTTATTTACATTTTGTATACAGCTTAAACACGAAAATGATGCACAAGACACTAAGTACAACACGCATTTAGATACTCACCTGAAATATGATATACCAGTTGTTTTATCACTTCTATTAGCGCAATTGTACGCTGCACATACACTGGGCATGATTCGCGATCGGTCAATAAGACATTTAAAACACATTACAACCGGAAAACAGTGATTTTCTAACGCCAGTACTATACACCAAATGTAAATATACTGACATGTAGACGTTTCAAAAAATGGCGGCTGGTGTTGCTTTTTGCTGCCGCTGGGAGCGCTGTTACCTCACAGATAGCCACTCTATGTAGTTTATATAAGGTACCTCCTTGGTACAGACTGAGGGCAGTCAAGTCTCAAGCTGGCAAACACACCAATATTCAGGGTGCGGCGCGGGCTACAAGACTGATGTCTTCGCACATTTAGAGCTCTTAGCAGAAAGTTATTTATATTTTTGTTATGAATTACTACTGAATCTTTTTTAAGCACGAATACAGGGGAGACTAAGTCTCAAAGTCTCCCCTCACGCTACGCCACTGGTATTCATAGTAATGTCATATCAGAAATCGGTAATTGGCGATGATAAGGGCACAATTAAACAAATTCCTAACAGGAATACGATTTCATTTCATTTGAACAAGATGGAAGAAAACAAGAGTCTGATAGCGTAAGATGCTGTCGAAAACAGATGATAATGCTACGCCGCTCTCATTATCCTAGGCGTACATGTTCGCTGACTTGCAGCACAGTTCATTGACTGACAATGGTTAAAATATATCTTTAACTCTTGATATTTCGATAAGGAAGGAAAGTAGTATGTTATTACGTCGTGGGCAGTGCACAATATTACAGTTCACAGTTCTCGAAGAATAATAAGGTACGTATGCAGCAGACACTGTCATTGTTTTTACACACGGCCTAATTGCTTAACACTTTTCCATAGTTAAGTTGAAGCATTGTTGTTATTCTTAACCATCACAGGTTTCTCATATGAAACAGCCGTGGACTGGCTGACTCATGACCAAAATTCGGGCCCTCATTTATCATCTCAATAATAGGTACTGACCCTACACATTGGTCGAAGTGAAATTAACAGAAATTACAATTGAAACTTTACTCATTTGTATAACTGAATACACTGAAACATTAGTTCTTTTGAACAGTTTCTTCTACTGCAAGAGTGAGGCTGAATTATTTGTTTAACTCATGAAATAAACAAATACAGTCATGCAAAAAATAATTGTGACAAAACTTAGTTACTTTGGAATTAATTAAGGGCTGGCTTTACTAACATGTTTCCGACTAGAGTCAAATAGATACTTTAAGAATACTAGCATTTCGTCTTCCAAATGTTTACAATTATTACAGAAGTTATTTTTTTTTATATGTCAACAATGGAACTTAAGTTACTAAACAATCACTGGTTTTGGCCTATAGTGAAAGAGTCGAACCAGGAATAGTCGAAATAAATTAGAAAATCAATTACATACATAGAATTAAACACAAAGTTAGATCTGATGTTATATGCTTTAAAATGGAAGCCAGTCTTTCTCTTTTATGAGATTGCAGATTATATTCACTTATGTTAATGGTAATTATTTCAAAAATGGAAAAATGAATTTTATGGAGGCAGATGGCACAACAAGAGGGGAAGTAAAATTATACCAGCTTGCTTCGTCACAAAGTGATGTACCTTCAGTCATGATGCGCACGATTTTAGAGAGTGCGTGTCCATATGGTTCACAGGCCCGTTTATAGAGGCCACATTGATTAGCCTCCTAGGTACGATCTGGTGAGTTGCCTAAGAAACAGCAGTATTTAAGCGATCAGAAACGATTGCTTGGCCTATTCTTTACGCTGTACTAGTGTTGTCCAGTCAGTGTGTCAGTGCTAACACGCAACCAGTATCTTATGTTTTGCTGTATAAAGTACTATGTTCCGTACATCGTATTTGTTCTAACAAACGCAAAAATTGAGAAATTTATTTATTTATTTATTTGATTAGCCATCCGTAGACATTTTGCAATGTATGGATGTTGTCAGTTTGGATACAGTGATTTTTGCAGATACATTGACACTTTTATATGCATTTACAGAGTATACAAATACAATGACATTTATCACTTAAATTACATTCAAACAATTAAATATTCACTTATTGTTTAGAAACAGTGTTCCTGAAAATATAGTTTAAGGGTTTTTCTGTAACAGTACATGTTGTTAATTTCTTTGATGTCCTGTGCAGCTTGTTATACATTTACAGAATATACAATACAATGTCATTATGTCACTTAAATTACATTCAAACATTTAAATATTCACTTACTGTGTAAAAACAGTGTTCCTGAAAATACAGTTTAAGAGTTTTTCTGAAACAGTACATGCTGTTAATTTCTTTGATTTCCTGTGGCAGCTTGTTATACAATTTTACACCCTGATACAAGAAACTTTTTTGGGTCTTATGCTTATTTCTCCTATCTAGATGAAGGCAGTGGCTTGTTCTTGTGCTATAGCTGTGTAAAATGCTGTTTGTACTATAATTCACTATATTTTTCTTTATATATACTATAGTGTGGAACATAAATAAACAGGGAACAGTTAGAATACCAAGTATTTTGAATAGTTCTCTGCAGTGAGCCCACTTACTGCTTTTAGTTATAATTCTCACTGCTCTCTTCTGCACTTTAAAAACTGTTTGTAAGTTGAGTACATTATTTCCCCAGAAAATTATCCCATAGCTTATGACTGAATGTACATAGCTAAAATATACAGTTCTTAGACATTCATCGCTGCATACTGAGGAGAGAACTCTAAGTGCGTAACACGTTGTAGATATCTTCTTTGTGAGTTTTTTAACATGTTCACTCCACCTAAGCTGGCTGTCAATATGCAACCCTAGGAATTTTGTGGTGGGCACTTCGTCTACAGAGGTGTTATGTAGCTTTAACTTTAGGGGACTGTTTTTTCTGTTTATTCTAAAGCGTATGCTATTTGTTTTCTTAATATTTAAGGTCACTTTATTCTCTGTAGACCATTTGTAGACATCTTTCAGTGATTCATTACAATTTTCCAACATTTGTGCTGATGTCTCACTGGTGATTATAATATTGCTGTCATCGGCAAACAATATCTTCTCTCCATGTCGGATATATTGTGGAAAGTCATTTATATAAATCAAGAACAACACCGGACCCAGCACACTTCCCTGAGGGACCCCAATATTAATATGTTGTGGATCTGACAGGTGTTTTTCTATGAACTTTGATCTACTGGAGACATGCGAGATCTCTACCCACTGTACTCTATTTTTTAGGTATGAATGGAACCATTTGTTGATTACCCCTCTTACTCCTAGTGCTTCTAACTTAAGTAATAGATTCTGGTGGTCAACTGTATCAAAGGCCTTTGACAGGTCAAGGAATATGCCAGATACATAGTTGCCTTCATCCAGTGCTTCTAAAACCACTTTAGTGAAATGTGCTATTGCCATTTCTGTATCTCTGCCGGGTCTGAAACCAAATTGGTCATTTGAAAGAAGGTTGTATTTGTTTAGATAGCTCATAAGTCTGTTCTTCATTATGGACTGTATTATTTTGGAAAATGATGACAGTAGGGCAATTGGCCTGTAGTTCTCAATGTTTTCTACATCATCTTTTTTGTGTAGAGGTAAAATTTTTGCATGTTTCAGATAATCAGGGAAACAACCGGCTTTGAAAGATTCATTTATGATATTGGTTAGGGGGGCTTTGATACTATTTATGCATTTTTTCAGCACAGACATTGGAATTTCATCTAAACCTGCTGAATTTTTGCTCTTTAATTTCCTTACCACATTACATACTTCTTCCTCAGTAGTGGGTAGCAATACCATTGAATTTGATGTATATTCCCGTGTTCGTGGATTATGAGATTTTGAAAAATTTTCCTGTAACTTTGTAGCTATACTAATAAAGTAAGAATTAACAAAGTTTGCTAGTTCTTTTGGGGTACTTGTTAGGTTTTCTTTGTTCCTGATTTGGGTGTTTATTTGCCTTTGTGTTGCAGTTCCTGTCTCTTGTTTCACTATAGTCCATGTAGCTTTACTTTTATTTTTAGCTAGATTTATTAGTCTATCATTGGCCTTTTTTTTTGCAACATTGAGCACCTTCCTATAGATTTTTTTGTAGTTTCTGTAGTAATGAAGAAAATCTGGATCACTGTTGTTGTTTTTTATAGAGTTTAGGTATTTAAAAGTTTGGGCAGATTTTCTAATTCCTGTGGTAATCCACTTATTTTTGGTGGATGTTCCAGTAGAACTTAGTGCTTTGGGGAAGGCTTCTTCGAATATTATCTTAAACTCCGACATGAATTTGGAGAATTTCTGATTCACATTATTTTCTGAATATACTTCTTCCCATCTTTCATGTCTTAATTGTAAGCAAAATTTTTGTATTGCTGCGTCTGAGTAGACTCTTTTAAACATGTGGAGGTTTACTGGTTTTTCTACAGAAGCTTTTACTTTTATGATTTGGCATAAATGATCTGACAGTCCAAGATTTTTGACAGTTATGACACAGTTTTCCCCACCTATATCTGTAGCTACATGGTCAATGGTGGATGTTGAGTGTTTGGTTATTCTTGTTGCACAATTAACTAAAGAGGACATGCCAAAACTATTCAGAATATTCAGAAAAGTGTTACTGGTTTCATCTGCCTTAGCTGTGTTAATGTTTAAGTCACCACACAAGAGTATATTACTTTTCAGGGATGACACTTGTTCTAGGCTTTGCATAAGTTTTGAAAAGAATGTTTCTAAATCACCACTGGGAGAACGGTATACACATAGTACAATTAGTTTTTTGGGCATATCTACAGCTGGTATCTCTACTGCTGACACTTCAAAATGCTTGTCTACACTTAGTAGGATAATATCATTCCTAACTTTAAATGAAATGCCACTCTTAACAAAAATACATGATCCTCCACCTTTCATTGAGTTTCTGCAATAAGAACAAGCTAGTACATATGAGGGCAAATTTATGTATTGAATTTCATTGACTTTGCACCAGTGCTCTGTGATGCAGATAACTGGACTGTCTAAGGATTGTAACTCAACTTCTAGCTGTTGCACTTTGCTTTTTACACTCTGAATGTTTTGGTGAAGCACTGTTAGAGATTTAATGTTACTTATCTTGGAGGTTTCTTTTTCATCATGCTTGTGACTAAAAAATCTTGCAGATGGGAGGGAGGCACTCTCTTCCGTCTGCTTGTTGCTCCATGTGAGGTTGTGTACTTTTCTGCCACTGCTGATGTTGGAACTGCTGCTGCTCCTGTTGTCTGTACTGCTTCTGTTGATTGTGCTGCTGCTGACGGTGCTGTGTCTGCTGTTTCTGGTACTGCTGCTTTTAGTGACACTGGTGGCAGTTGTGCTGGTGTTTCTGCATCTATTTTTGTTGATGTTACTCTTACTTCTACTAGTGTTGAGTTTTCATCGTTTTTGCTATTGGGATAGCCTGGGATGGCGGCTAATTCTGCTGTCACCTCCTTTGAATGTGTGTTTTGGTCATCATTGCTTTCTGCATGAAAGTCCAGTGGCATAACAGTTTCAGTTAAAAAGTCGTCTTGCATGTTGAGTTTGTCTAAAGTTTCACAGATTTTTTCACTGAGCAGTCTTTTGCCTCTTCTGTTTAGGTGCATTCCATGATTTGTGTAGCTGCACCTCTGAAGAAAATTCACACTGAGAAAATAGGCATTTGAGTAGGTTTTACAGATTTTCTGGAATTGCCTGTTTGCTTTTTTAATTTCTAAATTTACGCAAGAATTAGGTATGAGATCATGCCTATGAGGTATTCCTGTTACTATCACTGTGTCCTTTTCGGTAGCATGAAGAATTTTCTTTAGGTTGCGGACTGCAGTTGCCAGTTCGTTCCTATACACATCGTTTGCGCCCGCAATCAGTACAATGCGCCGATTTTTGTTTTGTAATCTGTCTTGCTCAATGTTTTTAGCTACTTCCTGTATAGGAGCCCCTGGTTTAACATATCCACACGCTATCACATTGTGTTCAGCACGCAATATTTCTGCAAGATTGCGTCCATGGCTATCAGAGTAAACTGTTACTTTTGTACGTTTATAACACTTTTTCGTCTTCGTTCTTCCGATAATGCATTTATCAATTTTGAATTTGTTCACTTCACACGTTTCTTCCGCTAGGCCTACTGTGTTTACATCAGTCTGTACAGTTGTGTAACAGTCTTGTGTTTCATTGCACTCAGAAATTGTGTTTATGCACTTTTCTTGTGAATGTTTGTTTAGTTCACACGTTTCGCGGCCTATCGTGTTTGTGCCTGGATACAAGGCATCAAAACGATTCTGCAACGGTACTTTGTACACTGTTTCACCAGATTTGGAGCGGAACTTTTTAGGTATTTCAAAGTCACGGCTAGTTTCTGTTAGTATACCGTTACAATGAGAACTGCTTGAGATATACTTAAGCATGTTGAGAAGCACTGATGCGTATTTTTTGCTAAGTTCAAGATCACGCTGCAATGCACTCGCTACACAATCTTCAACACCAGAAAAGGATGCTTGAATGGAAATGTCAGCTTATGCGGCACAACTGGAAAAAGAAAAGGGTGGCAGAAAATGCATAAATAAAAATCATAGTCCCACTCGATGGTAGGCCTAAGTTTCACAATTCTGAGTGTATGTGTGAGAAAATTCAAATTTTGGCTACACTTCCGGAGAGCTGGGGTATAAGGGGGGAGGGGGAACCATAAAAGAATTTTCTGCTTAAGATTATATTGTACAGTGAACAAGATAGTTAGCAGCGGTACATGATATATTAGCGACGCCAAAACCAAAGCTAGGTAACATATTATGTGAGAGAGACTTCGTTGTGTACATAAATTTTTACTGTGATTGTAGTATGAGTCCTTTGATCCCTGGAAGAAAAGACTGTGGTGTCTTTGAAAGAAAAACTGAATTCAAGGACATAAGCAGAAGCAGTCTTAAAGATTATGGGCATATTTCAAAGGGACACACCAAGATGTTACAATACGATTCTCCAAGTTTAGCAAGTTGCAGCCAGACCACCATGTTCTTTCCTTAGTTTGGGCTGTGCTGTTTTGTATGTCTCACACCCCAGAATTTTAAATTATCAGATGATTGGTGTAAAATTAAAGAATTAACAAAATGTGAAGAACACACATTAATGTCATACAAACACTTTGGAGCATTTGTTAAATGCAGTCCTGCACTTCGTAGGTGAATGTTTCCATTGTCTAAGTGTGACAAGACTATTTGTTTGAACTGTTTATTGTAAATGGCATTGATGGAATGTTGGTTAACTACAAGCAGGGCAGTTCCAGAGACTATAACAAGATCAATAGATCAAGGTGTTTGCATCAGGTTTACAACATCTCCTACCACACTTATTTATCACACAGCTTTAGTACAGTTCCTTAAAATTGCTAAAGATGAACTCAAGCTAAATGAGTATCTTGTATGTGATTTTACACAAAATTATTCTTCATACTGTATGGTTAAATGATGATAGCGTCTTCTTGGGTTAAATATTCCGGAGGTAAAATAGTCCCCCATTCGGATCTCCGGGCGGGGACTACTCAAGAGGACGTCGTTATCAGGAGAAAGAAAACTGGTGTTCTATGGATTGGAGCGTGGAATGTCAGATCCCTTAATCGGGCAGTTAGGATAGAAAATTTAAAAAGGGAGATGGATGGGTTAAAGTTAGACATAGTGGGAATTAGCGAAATTCGATGGCAGGAGGAACAAGACTTTTGGTCAGGTGAATACAGGGTTATAAATACAAAACAAATAGAGGTAATGCAGGAGTCGGTTTAATAATGAATAAAAAAATAGGAGTGCGGGTAAGCTACTACCAACAGCATAGTGAACGCATTATTGTGGCCAAGATAGACACGAAACCCATGCCTACTACAGTAGCACAAGTTTATATACCAACTAGCTCTGCAGATGATGAAGAGATTGATGAAATGTATGATGAGATAAAAGAAATTATTCAGGTAGTGAAGGGAGACGAAAATTTAATAGTCATGGGTGACTGGAAATTGAGAGTAGGAAAAGGGAGAGAAGGAAACATAGTAGGTGAATATTGATTGGGGGTAAGAAATGAAAGGGGAAGCCGTCTGGTGGAATTTTGCACAGAGCATAACTTAATCATAGCTGACACTTGGTTCAAGAATCATAAAAGAAGTTTGTATACATGGAAAAAGACCGGAGATACTAGAAGGTATCAGATAGATTATATAATTGTAAGACAGAGATTTAGGAACCAGATTTTAAATTGTAAGACATTTCCAGGGGCAGATGTGGACTCTGACCACAATCTATTGGTTATGTACTGTAGATTAAAACTGAAGAAACTGCAAAAAGGTGGGAATTTAACAAGATGGGACCTGGACAAACTGACTAAACCAGAGGTTGTACTGAGTTTCAGGCGAGTATAAGGGAACAATTGACAGAAATGGGGAAAGAAATACAGTAGAAGAAGAATGGGTAGCTCTGAGGGATGAAGTAGTGAAGGCAGCAGAGGATCAAGAAGGTAAAAAGACGAGGGCTAGAAGAAATCCTTGGGTAACAGAAGAAATATTGAATTTAATATATGAAAGGAGAAAATATAAAAATGCAGTAAATGAAGCAGGCAAAATGGAATACAAATGTCTCAAAAATGGCTAAGCAGGGATGGCTAGAGGACAAATGTAAGGATGTAGAGGCTTATCTCCCTAGGGGCAAGACAGATACTGCCTACAGGAAAATTAAAGAGACCTTTGGAGAAAAGAGAGCCACTTGTATGAATATCAAGAGCTCAGATGGAAACCCAGTTCTAAGCAAAGAATGGAAAGCAGAAAGGTGGAAGGAGTATATAGAGGGTCTATACAAGGGCGATGACTTGAGTACAATATTATGGAAATGGAAGAGGAAGAAGATGAAGATGAAATGGGGGATACGATACTGCGTGAAGAGTTTGACAGAGCACTGAAAGACTTGAGTCGAAACAAGGCCCCGGGAGCAGACAACATACCATTAGAATTACTAACGGCCTTGGGAGAGCCAGTCCTAGCAAAGCTCTACCATCTGGTGAGCAAGATGTATGAGACAGGCGAAATACCCTCAGACTTCAAGAAGAACATAATAATTCCAATCCCAAAGAAAGCAGGTGTTGACAGATGTGAAAATTACCGAACTATCAGTTTAATAAGTCACAGCTGCAAAATACAAACGCGAATTCTTTACAGACGAATGGAAAAACTGGTAGAAGCCCACCTCGGGGAAGATCAGTTTGGATTCTGTAGAAATGTTGGAACATGTGAGGAAATACTGGCCTTATGACTTATCTTAGAAGAAAGCTTAAGGAAAGGCAAACTTATGTTTCTAGCATTTGTAGACTCGAGAACGCTTTTGAAAATGTTGTCTGGAATACTCTTTAAAATTCTTAAGGTCGCAGGGGTAAAATACAGGGAGCAAAACACTATTTACAACTTGTACAGAAACGAGATGGCAGTTATAAGAGTCGAGGGACATGAAAGGGAAGCAGTGGTTGCGAATGGAGTAAGACAGGGTTGTAGCCTCTCCCCGATGCTATTCAATCTGTATGTTGAGCAAGCAGTAAAGGAAACAAAAGAAAAATTCGGAGTAGGTTTTAAAATCCATGGAGAAGAAATAAAAACTTTGAGGATCGCTGATGACATTGTAATTCTGTCAGAGACAGCAAAGGACTTGGAAGAGCAGTTGAATGGAATTTGCAGTGTCTTGAAAGGAGGATATAAAATGAACATCAACAAAAGCATAACAAGGATAATGGAATGTGTTCGAATTAAGCCAGGTGATGATGAGGGAATTAGATTAGAAAATTAGACACTTAAAGTAGTAAAGGAGTTTTGCTATTTGGGGAGCAAAATAACTGATGATGGTCGAAAAAGAGAGGATATAAAATGTAGACTGGCAATGGCAAGAAAAGCGTTTCTGAAGAAGATAAATTTGTTAAAATCGAGCATAGATTTAAGTGTCAGGAAGTCGTTTCTGAAAGTATTTGTATGGAGTGTGGCCATGTATGGAAGTGAAACATGGATGATTTATGGTTTTGACAAGAAGAGAATAGAAGCTTTCGAAATGTGGTGCTACAGAAGAATGTTGAAGATTAGGTGGGTAGATCACATAACTAATGAGGAGGTATTGAATAGAATTGGGGAGAAGAGGAGTTTGTGGCACAACTTGACAAGAAGAAGGGACCAGTTGGTAGGACATGTTCTGAGGCATAAGAGGATCACAAATTTAGCATTGGAGGGCAGCGTGGAGGGTAAAAATCGTAGAGGGAGACTTGCATAGGATAGAGTAGGATGGAGAGCTGCATCAAACCAGTCTCAGGACTGAAGATCACAACAACAACAACAAATCAAGATGAAGTACAGAATAATTCACAGGTCAAACTCCATTAATCTGTAGCTCACTACAAGACAAAAATGATAAAGAAACACACCATGTGTTGAATACATCTGGCTGCCTTCAGGATGATAGAGTATGTGTGTATTCTTTCCTGCACAATTTGTTAAAATGCCTCTTTTCAACTCAAAACCACATTTATGACTTCGTGGGTAGACATGTTACTCAGTACAAAAACAGCAATCATTTCTTGAATCTGTCCTACCATCAGAAAGATTATGATGTTTCACCAGAATGACATATTTTTCACTGCAGAATATGTGACTGCAGTGACCTCATGAAAACAATATTTTGACACCGCAATAGCTGTTTCAGGGTGGTGCAAAGAAAATATTTTGTCATGTGCCTTTCACTACACATCATTATGAAGATATCGCCCAGCAGAAGCAGTGTTGCAAGAATACAAGGATTATTCCATGTACACACAAGATTCAGTGGGTAATACCTATAAACAAAGGTATAGTAAAGACAGACATATTCCATTTCATTAGGGAGCAGAGAGGCATCAGCGATAGCTTTGGTGTATAAAATGCTGTTATCAGACATACATAGATTTATTTCCTGTAACTATGAGAGTAACTGTGGGTTGCATATGTCTCAAAAACCACATGAACCATCTCTATCATTTGTGTTTCCTGCTGAACCTGCCATTTGTATTATCAGATGTGTCATTCTCACAAGATTGGTTCCAGCCTTGAAGGACATGCTGTCTGCTTACATGAGATCTGATGAACATTAACAATGTAATTGGAGACTTGTGCAATTAATTGTAACCACTTTGTATTGTGTTTTCATTCAAGCTACACTGTAAATATTTCGTAATACTGCCATAACTACATAAACCATATTTTTGTACAACATGACTTATGAATCGTTGCCCAAATCTGTAGTGGTGTGGCCAGCGCAGCTAACTGCCATGCAGGGGACCCAGGTTCAAATCCTGGTACTGCTAGGTGGTTTGTCCGTGGTGGGAGGGCTGTTATAGGGTGCACTCAGCCTCATGAGGCCAACTGGGGAGTTACTTGAGCAAGTAATAGGGGTTACAAGATCAAGAAAGCCGACAGTGACTAAGAGAGCAGAGTGCTGACCACATGCACCTCCATACTGCTATCGGTAGAGGATGACTCGATGGTTGGTAGGGCCCAACTGGCCTGTCACGGATCAGAACATGGAACTTTTACTTTACTTTGAATTGTGCTGTTCAATAATTTGTGTTTTGTAATTATGTGCTACTTGCTACTTTTTGATAGTGTAGTGATGTAGGCAAACGAAATTTTTGGGTGTAATACCTTGATATTTACCATGCTTATAGTAATATATTGGAGGGATACAATACTTCTTTGCAAATAATTGAAGGTTAGGTATTTGGAAAACGTCAAGGTGAATGATGTTGCACATGAAAATCCTTATAAACCAGCTATATTGCATATCAATGTAAAGTGCTACCCGTTAGCTTTTCAGTGATACAAGTTTTATTGCCGTATCTGGATTTGAACTGGTATTACAGTCAGTTATGTTGAGACAGACATGTAGATTACACACAAGTTCCATATTTAGCTGCCCTGCAACTTTTTTTGCAGTAGTCATATATCTATGCAAATTGTCAGTTTTCCATCTCTTATCTGGATCACTGGATGCAACCAAATTAAAAAGAAATCTAAGATGGTCAGGCTGAAAATGTTACTTTTCTGCAGAATTACACCTTAGGAGATGATATACATCGAGTTTTAAGGTTAACATTTTAAATCTTCAGGTCTCAATGTTGACTTTCTAGGATATCTTGTGCCTTGAGGTACAATGACACATAAAATGTTGTTTTACAAGTTTTCTGAGACAATTCTTCAGGTTTTTTCACCATATACAACAAAACAGTGGAGACTATCAAAGTCACTGGGATGAGCATGTGCAAAATGCTGGTGACCTAGGAGCTTGTTTCATGAGGGAAATCTTAAATGGCTTCCTCTGTGAATTTGTTTCACTCTGAAATATCTGCTAGGTGAGACAGGGAGGCAATACTTGCTTTTGAAGGTGGATAAAATTTGTGTAAAGGTTGTATCTTTATTGTACTTAATCCTATTTCATTACCTGGCCCAAAAGTTTTTTGCTGAATTGCTCTGTAATTTGCCATGAATGTGTCCTACTCGATTAATATTTTGATCTGGACCTGTTAGACTTCCTAGGATGATGTAAACTATGTCTCTCACCATCAAAAGATATTGTGTGTATTACATGCTTAAGCATTAAAATCTGCATTGTGAGAAGTGTTCCCCATGAACATTCACTAGGTAAACTGATGAAGTGTGATGCTTCAGATGCAAAGTATTATTGTTAGTTTAACGAAATCCTAGGAAAGATGGTGCATCAATTAATTTCCAAGGTCCATATTTTTTGTAAGTATTTAAAGCCAAACATTTTTGCAGTTGAGAAAAAAGTGCGTTTTGTCTCTCATCACTCATAAAACTGTATAGAATTGTAGCCAGTTTTTACTTCCATTGTAATATTATAATATCTCCTTACTTTTCCTTCAGTACAGCAGTTTCAAATGAAAAGAAAAAAAAAGCCACAGGGTGTTGGGAATGAGCTCACTGTGTCATACCAGAAAATAATACAGTGGTGTGTATTGTGATTAGTGGTGGTTAGTGAAAGCCTGCAACCATGTTGCTAACATTAATCACAGCTGCCAACAGAATGATTTCAAGTCATTCCTCTGTCTCTGAAAAAGATTATCTATTTGTATCAAGAGTTTGATTTGATTTGATTTGATTTATTTCGTGTTCCATAGGTCCAACTGTGTTGGATACACAAGGACATGGAACGAGTCAGTTTTTTACAAATACAATCTGATAATCTTATAGCATATACAGAAATTTGAGTAAATAATTATATAAAAATTTATACAGTAAATTCTTTGGGCAGCAATACAGAAAAAGAAAATACATACACTCCTGGAAATGGAAAAAAGAATACATTGACACCGGTGTGTCAGACCCACCATACTTGCTCCGGACACTGCGAGAGGGCTGTACAAGCAATGATCAGACGCACGGCACAGCGGACACACCAGGAACCGCGGTGTTGGCCGTTGAATGGCGCTAGCTGCGCAGCATTTGTGCACCACCGCCGTCAGTGTCAGCCAGTTTGCCATGGCATACGGAGCTCCATCGCAGTCTTTAACACTGGTAGCATGCCGCGACAGCGTGGACGTGAACCATATGTGCAGTTGACGGACTTTGAGCGAGGGCGTATAGTGGGCATGCGGGAGGCCGGGTGGACGTACCACCAAATTGCTCAACACGTGGGGCGTGAGGTCTCCACAGTACATCGATGTTGTCGCCAGTGGTCGGCGGAAGGTGCACATGCCCGTCGACCTGGGACCGGACCGCAGCGACGCACGGATGCACGCCAAGACCGTAGGATCCTACGCAGTGCCGTAGGGGACCGCACCGCCACTTCCCAGCAAATTAGGGACACTGTTGCTCCTGGGGTATCGGCGAGGACCATTCGCAACCATCACCATGAAGCTGGGCTACGGTCCCGCACACTGTTATGCCGTCTTCCGCTCACGCCCCAACATCGTGCAGCCCGCCTCCAGTGGTGTCGCGACAGGCGTGAATGGAGGGACGAATGGAGACGTGTCGTCTTCAGCGATGAGAGTCGCTTCTGCCTTGGTGCCAATGATGGTCGTATGCGTGTTTGGCGCCGTGCAGGTGAGCGCCACAATCAGGACTGCATACGACCGAGGCACACAGGGCCAACACCCGGCATCATGGTGTGGGGAGCGATCTCCTACACTGGCCGTACACCACTGGTGATCGTCGAGGGGACACTGAATAGTGCACGGTACATCCAAACCGTCATCGAACCCATCGTTCTATCATTCCTAGACCGGCAAGGGAACTTGCTGTTCCAACAGGACAATGCACGTCCGCATGTATCCCGTGCCACCCAACGTGCTCTAGAAGGTGTAAGTCAACTACCATGGCCAGCAAGATCTCCGGATCTGTCCCCCATTGAGCATGTTTGGCACTGGATGAAGCGTCGTCTCACGCGGTCTGCACGTCCAGCACGAACGCTGGTCCAACTGAGGCGCCAGGTGGAAATGGCATGGCAAGCCGTTCCACAGGACTACATCCAGCATCTCTACGATCGTCTCCATGGGAGAATAGCAGCCTGCATTGCTGCGAAAGGTGGATATACACTGTACTAGTGCCGACATTGTGCATGCTCTGTTGCCTGTGTCTATGTGCCTGTGGTTCTGTCAGTGTGATCATGTGATGTATCTGACCCCAGGAATGTGTCAATAAAGTTTCCCCTTCCTGGGACAATGAATTCACGGTGTTCTTATTTCAATTTCCAGGAGTGTATTTTCTTAGATTCATTAAAACACTACAGAAAACAGATACGGAGCACACACAGATACAGAGCTCAGGCTAAATAAAATTCTTAGTGGCACTATGTCAACTTGTATTATATAATATTAAAATATTACAATTTATTTAGTTAAAAATTCATCTAGACTGTAAAAAGCTTTTTCTAGCAGAAATATTTTTAGTGCTTTCTTAAACTCACTCTTGTTATGAATCTTTGTCTTTATTTCGGGAGGAAGAGTGTTGAAGAGTTTTGCTCCAGTGTCGTGGACACCCTTTTGTGCCAAGCTCAAATTTCTGAGTTCACTGTGTATGTCATTCTTCCTCCATGTGTTATGCTCATGATAATTACTGTTTGGTTGAAATATATCTATATTTTTACAAACAAAACACATGAGAGAAAAAATATATTGGCATGTAGTTGTGTATATTTTAAGATTACGAAAACTATTTCTACAAGAGTCTCTTGGGCGCAATCCACATATAATTCTTAAAGCTCGTTTCTGTGCAATGAACACTTTCCTTGCTAATGGCTGGTTGCCCCAAAAAATAATTCCTTACTCAATGAGACAATGAAAATAGCCATAATATGCCACTTTTGCAGTGTTAGGTTCAACACTTGTAGTGACAACCTCGTAAAGCATAGGTAGCAGAGCTAAGCCTCTTACAGAGATCAATAATATGTGAAGACCAGTTCATTTTCTTGTCAATGTGCACTCCTAGAAATTTGGTTGTTTCCGTTCTAACTATTGGTTGATTACCACATGTCACACTTATCTCTCTCTCTTTTTCTGTTTTTGTACAGAATTGAATAAAGCTGGTCTTACTGGAATTTAATGAGAGACCATTCACCTTGAACCAATTAACCATATCTGAGAGTATGTGATTATTGAGTTCCTCAAGATTGTTGTCTGTTCTACTGCTCATAAAAATTGTGGTATCATCAGCAAATAATGTAAATTTACACGGCAGGCTTGTACATGATGGTAGATCATTTATAAAAATCAGGAATAATAGTGGCCCAAGAATTGAGCCCTGGGGCACTCCACATGTAATGGAACTCCATTCAGAATCTGAGGAAGTGTCATATACTCCACCCGAGCTATTCAACACAACTTTTTGTTTTCTGTCTTGGAGGTACGACTGTAGCCAATTGCCTGCAACACCACTTATTCCTGCTAATTTTGCTTTTTGCAAGAGAATCTGGTGATCAACACAGTCAAACGCTTTGGATAAATCACAGAAGACACCAAGTGCTAGCATTTTTTCATTAAGGGTTTCTAAGACTTCATTTGCAAGTGCGTAGACTGCGTCTTCTGTTGAACGGCCCTTTTGAAAGCCAAATTGGCTCTTGCTGAGAACTCCATTCTTAATGAGATGATCAGTAATTCTTACATGTATTAGCTTTTCTAGAATTTTGGAGAAAGCTGTCAGCAAAGAGATAGGTCGATAGTTAGTTAGTTCAGCTTTATCGCACTTTTTGTACAGGGGCTTCACAATGGCATACTTAAGTCTACCGGGAACAACACCTTTCTGAAGGGAAGCACTGCAAATATGACAGAGAATGTCCCTTATCTACACACAAGAATATTTCAATAAATTACTAGATATACAGGGTAATTCAAAAAGAATACCACAACTTTAGGAATTTAAAACTCTGCAACGACAAAAGGCAGAGCTAAGCACTATCTGTCGGTGAATTAAGGGAGCTATAAAGTTTCATTTAGTTGTACATTTGTTCGCTTGAGGTGCTGTTGACTAGGCGTCAGCCTCAGTTGATGCTAAGATGGCGACCGCTCAACAGAAAGCTTTTTGTGTTATTGAGTACGGCAGAAGTGAATCGACGACAGTTGTTCAGCGTGCATTTCGAACGAAGTATGGTGTTAAACCTCCTGATAGGTGGTGTATTAAACGTTGGTATAAACAGTTTACAGAGAATGGGTGTTTGTGCAAAGGGAAAAGTTCTGGACGGCCGAGAATGAGTGATGAAAATGTAGCACGCATCCAGCAAGCATTTGTTCGCAGCCCAGGAAAATCGACTCACAGAGCTAGCAGAGAGCTGCAAATTCCACAATCAACTGTATGGAGAGTCCTACGAAAAAGGTTAGTTATGAAACCTTATCGTCTGAAATTGGTTCAAGCACTGTCTGCAGCTGATAAGATTAAAAGAATGAATTTCTGTGATTTTATCCTTGCTCAAATGGAAACAGATGAATCTTTCGTTTCAAAGATTGTGTTTAGTGATGAAGCAACTTTCCACACTAACGGGAAAGTCAACCGTCACAATGTCTGTATATGGGGCACTGAGAATCCGCGGGAAACAACTCAGTATGAACGTGACTCGCCTAAGGTGAACGTTTTCTGTGCCATTTCAGCCAATAAAGTTTTTGGTCCCTTTTTCTTCGAAGGTGCTACTGTAACTGGACTACAGTATCTGGAGATGTTAGAGAATTGGCTGTTCCCTCAACTCGAACAAGAAGCACAACAATTCATATTTCAGCAGGATGGAGCGCCACCACATTGGCACTTATCTGTCCGTAACTACCTGAACGTCAACTACCCGAGGCGATGGATCGGCCGCCAGGCAGCCCATGACAGAGCACTTCATCACTGGCCTCCAAGAAGCCCTGATCTTACCCCCTGCGATTTTTTCTTATGGGGGTATGTTAAGGATATGGTGTTTCGGCCACCTCTCTCAGCTGCCATTGATGATTTGAAACGAGAAATAACAGCAGCTATCCAAACTGTTACGCCTAATATGCTGCAGAGAGTGTGGAACGAGTTGGAGTATCGGGTTGATATTGCTCGAGTGTCTGGAGGGGGCCATATTGAACATCTCTGAACTTGTTTTTGAGTGAAAAAAAACCTTTTTAAATACTCTTTGTAATGATGTATAACAGAAGGTTATATTATGTTTCTTTCATTAAACACACATTTTTAAAGTTGTGGTATTCTTTTTGAATCACCCTGTATTATCAACCCCTGCAGAATTCGTACTTTTTAGAGACATGATGATTTTTTGAATTTCTTCTACAGTGACAGGATTAAGGTGCATTTCTGAAATTGTGTGAGTCAAATGAGTTATAGACTTTGGTTTTCAAGCATAAAACACACTTTATTCTGAATCGTAGTTATAAATATACTGCTTCCACACATTCTAAAAATCTGGGCTTTCTCAGTTTTTACTTAGATGAAAGTCACTGTTCATCCATTAGCACCGAGTGAGGTGGTGCAGTGGTTAGACACTGGACTCGCATTCGGGACGACGACGGTTCAATCCCGCGTCCAGCCATACTGATTTAGGTTTTCCATGATTTCCCTAAATTGCTCCAGGCAAATGCTGGGATGGTTCCTTTGAAAGGGTGCAGCCGACTTCCTTCCCCGTCCTTCCCTAATCTGATGAGACCGATGACCTCGCTGTCTGGTCTCCTTCCCCAAATTATCCTATCATCCATTAGCCCAATGAAACGTGAGTGTTCTTGTACCATTTTCAGCAAAAGAAATCAGAAAATTATCTGCATGACTGTCCTAGTTTCGTTCATGGAAGATGGAGGGAGGGGATTGAAGATTTTTCTCTCTTCCATCTCTGGTCAAGTATACCTTTTTTTCTTGTTGAAAAGGTAATACTGTTCATCTTAGGGTAAAACATCTGTAACAAGTTGAAAAGTATTACCATAATACCATGTGTTGTGCCGTTATATCTGCTGACAGGTGATCTTGGTCAGTGACACTTCAATTACACATTCTGGGATTTATTTATCGTTTAACTTTTGTGATTTGTGGGCCTTAGCTTTTAATGGAATACTGAAATTCACTAGAACACTCTGTGCATAGGAGCACTCTTTACTGATGTGGTTTGTTCAGCTTAGTGTTTGTCGAGTAGACATACTTTTAGTGTGTTAGTTCTTATTGATAACACTGCTCTCATAGCTGATACTTGATTTTGGATTGTACATGATAGTGTTATGTGTCATGCAAAATCATTATCAAGTTTTGAGAGGGGAAAAAATTGAGTTCAATTAAATTCAGAAATTTTCTCATAAGTAGCAGAGATGTGAAAATTTCTGTACTCTCATAGTCTATAAATGAGCGAGTTCATGTACAACTAATTTATTATAATTTTAACAATAATTACATGGGAAAAAGTATTCAAAAATCTGCTATTTGTATATAGATCATACCCAATATTTGTTCTAATATTTATTTGTATTTTTATTTTTTGTTTGACGTACTCCTTGGGCAGTGGTGGAGTTTGATAGCAGAAATCCTTTATATATAAGTATGAGCTTAGCTACTGTTTAAACATGTTTGTGCTGACAAGTCTATAATACAAGTTCATCAATATTCAGAACTGGAAGAATGATTTTATTCAGTGACAGTCCCAAGAATAAGAAAAGACTTAGTTATTTTTAGTGTGTGTTTTACTTTTGAAAATGTTGAAAAGTGAAGCTGCTGCAGTCAGAGAAATAGAAAAGAAAAGAAATGTAGTTGAATATTACATGGTTGTTGTTTTCGTAATTTGTAAGGGAGAAGGCTGATATTGAAAAGCAAATGCTCATCTTTTACTTTCAACTCCAATGCTTGAAAGCGCCTTTCAGTTTTGCAGCTAGTTTCAGTGCACTTTCTTGCACTTTTATTTTCTGAAAACTGTACATGGGCATTACTGTTGTGTCTGAAATTCTTGTCGATTTCCCCTTGAAATGAACACCCTTCACATCTTTCCTTTTCAAACTTACTTTTTGTTTCACTTCTGTCAATGCTCTTTCATTGTTCAATGCACTATCACCCTACACTACATCACTGCAAATAACACACAGCAGACTCTTCTCTTTCTGTAAAAAAAATGCCAATGCACCGAATGCACCAAATGAATGACCAAGAATAACTGACAGTATCTCATGAAAATGAGGGAGGCTGGTAGAAGATCATGGTGGGAGAACTAGATAAAACTGGAGGTAAAAAGTCAATGAGGAGAAAGTAGTGAGTCAGAATGCAAGAGAAGAGAGAGAGAGAGAAAGAGAGAGAAGAAAGCAGATACAAACAATGCATTCCTTGTCACTATTTCAATGCATGTGTGCTGAAAAACGATGTACAGGACAAAGAAAATTACTAGCATCATAATTGTAGGTAATTTGGTTTTACTTAATTCGGTACGTAGTATTACTTGACAAAAGCATTTTCAAGTTGTGTATGTTAATCCTGAAGAAAGCTGAATTCTATGAGCTTTTTCTTTTTCAAAACTATTTCTAGGAAAAATTATAGGTGGAAAAGTTGGAATTTGTAATCAGGTACCCAACAAACATAAATGAGTAAATTTTGAGAACTCTGCTAAAACTTTCCAACAAGACTCCTTTTCATTCAGTAGGCTACCTATTCACAGGAAATGGGAAAGTGCCCACTTACAGGAGTATACTGCAGTATTTTAGTGGATAAAAGTTGTAAGGGGTCTCTGAGGTTATGGGGATTTTTGGTATCTGCATAACAATAAAATTTCAAGAAATTTTCAGTGAGTTATCAGCTCTGCTTGCAAACCCTATGCCCTCATCTTCATCATAATCCCTGGGCAATGTATGGGGAAGCAGGAATGTGTGAGAATGCCACTTATAAATTGGTCGTGCAGTGGGCTGGTTTTTTTTGCTGCGCTCACAGTCTGTGCTCGTTGTGTAGGACCTGGTGATGATAATTGACAGAAAACATGTCCCCAAAATGAAACATTTATTGGTGGAAAAGTATTTTGCAATAAATTAACAATGCTCATAATGAAAATCTGTACTCTCATGATTGTGTGATCGCAGTAACAGGTATAGCACAGTAGATGTGCTTGAGTACTGTTCCCAGAGGGTGTACACTCCTGTGATCAACCACGTAGTCCGATTGTGTAACTGCATGGAAAATGTTGGACATCTGAGCAGAAAAAATCAATACCATCTTCTGACCGGCAGAACACTGTGTGGTTCACAGGTCTGATGCAATGAGATGAACAAACAGATGGCGCTGTCTAAATAATCCGATATGTATTGTGGGGAGCTCACGTTAAGCTCGATCCACATGGCTCACAGCAAGCAGAATCATACACTTGGCTATGTATTTACAATGATCCATTGCCCAGCTTGCACTGGTCTCTTGTTTCGTCTACTGCACACCCATGTGCTGCCAACCATTGCCAATACTTTGCTCTGTGGGTGTGCTGGCAGATGTCAGGCACCGGTATCGTGGGCTGGCTGTAACTACAGCTTATGCTAACTACAGCTTATGCATTTTTCAGCACACCTGCCATGTAGACCCTGCCTTGTAGAGCAGAGTTCTGGAGCTGTGAGAAGGTGCCAATGAACAGCTCATACAGGCATATTTGGAGCTCTCGCACTTTCTTATGATGTCTGTGGGAGTGCGATGGTGGCAGGCCAGTCCGCAGTGGTTGGGCAGCCAGTGACATTTAACGTGTGGGCTGACAGAGTGCACGGTGGGCGTGTCCATGTGCAGCTGGCAAGTGACAGTGATGCCAGGCTGTGCACAGTCGATAGCCTTATGTGGTTCATCTCAGAGGACACTAACACACAAGCAAAGTCTGATCAGCTGCTGATATCACAAAACAAAGCATTCACAAGTTGTACAAAATGTAATAAAGCATTCACGAAGTAGTTCTGTTCATAGTTTACTGAAAAAGTTTGCTGTGTAAGCATCGCATGGCACTCGACCTGGCTTCTCCACTCGAAACACCAGAGGCAGGGTAATGGCACAGAGCATCTTACGGTGTCGTCGTGACTCAGACGTGGGTCTGGAAATTGTGACAGACTAGTCTGACGACTTGGTGGGTGAAGTCCAGAGTTCGACAGGAATGAGAACACGGAAACTGGCTGTCAATGCCTGATGCAGTGGAAGCAAAAAGACATGAACATCAGGCCAGGAGCTGTGATGGGAAAGTGGTAGGTGACGATCGGAGCCTATCTGGAGATCAGCTGATAACTTGCGTTGTGCAGCATGGCTTTGTTAGTACGCAGTATTGGCATTTGAAGCAGATGTGACAGCCGGCTTGTGTGATGTAGTCTGCTGGCAGCTGGTGTAGAGGGCTTAATTTGCTTGTGATGGACATGACCCAGATGGCTACACCAGCTGCCTGAACAAATTGGGAGGGGGGGGGGGGCGGGGAGGCGGTTCAGTTACAGCTGGTGGCATCCATGGGTCATGGCTGATGCAAGTGCAGTGCAGGTTTTGCTGGGTGGCGTCATCCATTGAAAAGTCGTCTTCCATTGGATCGAAGAAACGACCAGCTGCTGGAGCAGACAAGACATAAGCCAGCTTCACTCGGTCAGTCAAGACTTTAGTCGGCTTGCCGTTGTACTCTGTGTTGAATTTTTTATTGCTGCAGGTGATCACACACTGTTTCCTGAGTAGGGCGGCCAAAATGGTGGCTGTAGTGTGATGGTGCACAACATTACATGTCTACAGGACAGCAGGTAAACATATGCAAATACTTTACCATAGACAAGATCGGCAGGTGAAGCACGGATCCCTTTCTTCGGTGATGCTTGCAGGTCGAGAAGTACCAGTGGGAGTGTTTCTGTCTGGGAGATGTGGCAATGAGGACAGCTTTCAGTATCCTATGCAGCTGTTGTAGTGACGAGCGATATGGTAGTGCAAATTCTCAGGGAGAAATGGATGGTGTGTGACTGTCGATACATCACACCAAATCTTATGTGTTGAGCCAGGAATGGGCACTAGTTTGAGTCATACACTGGTGGAGGTATCATGGCGGAGATTGTCCAGTTGATTGTTGCTCTCCTGTTCAATGGCAGGAATGGGCTCCCATTGCTGAGTGGAAGTATTTTACTGCCACATACACCGCAAGCAACTCATGGTCATAGCCACTCTAGGCATGTGTTTGTTTAGCATTTGCAAAGATTTTCTCCTTTGTGTCCATCCAGTACATATAAGTCCTTTCCTTTGCAATGGGGCCACACAGAGTTGCTGGCAGTGGCTTCTGCACAACAGCAATGTTGGGAGATGGCATCAATAAAAGTGCTGCATGCCGAGGTAGTGGCGTAACTCTTTATACATCTGTGAGTGCACTATGTCTAAGATCACCTGTACCTCACCAGGTAGTGGTGTGGCTCTGTCCAGTGTGATTAAGCATACAGGGAACTCAGCTTCCATGGCACCAGATACTCACTTTACGGGGTTACTAATGATGCTGGCCTCACCCACGTACTGAAAGACGATTCTTAGGTGGTGGAGATGGAGCTTGGCTGACTTCAACAAGACCAAGGTGTCATCAAGATAATCAAAACAGCATGTTAAACCTTACAAGTTGTCATCCAGGAAACACTGTCAGGTTTGGGCAGAATTCCGAAGGCCAAACGTCATATACATGCTCCTGAAGAGCAAATGGTGTGATGATGGCGTGGTGTGATGATCGCTGTTTTTCGAATATCTTTGGATACACATGGGCAAACAAAGTCTGTAACCATCTTCTGACCTGTGGGGCGGATTGTACTTCATGGTTGCAATGTAACGAGATGGACGAATGGACTGTGTTGTCTGAATACTCTCATACTCATATTAAGCTTGACCCACGTGTCACACAGCAAGCAAAATCATACACGTGGAGGCAATTCTACACTGATCCATTGCTCACCTCGCACTGGTCTCTGCTTTATCTTGTGCGTACTTGTGTGTATTTTATCTAGCAGTAACTCTGCATGCTTGCCAGCCTATGCTGGGTACTGATAGCTTGGACTGGCTGTAACTAAGGCTCACACTTTTCTTGCTGTGGCTGCCACAATGACATTCAGTGAGTGTGCTTTATGTAGCAGGCATAAGATGGAGAAAGGTGAGTTTCCAACACCTTAAAACTAGAAGACATTGGCTAGGGGAATAAATGCCTACAGTTACTGGTACTCCAATTTGGGGGTTAAGGATTTGAGCTATTAACCCATCGTCTGGAAAACTCCATACTAAAGATCTCAGCACCAAATGTCAGAAACAGGACAGAATTCTTGATAAAGGACCCAGGCAAAAGAAAAGATTAACCAACTTTGCAACTTAAACTGTACAAGTTGTGCACCCAAAAATAAAACAGGTTTTTGATAAATGGGAAGGATTGAAAATAGACTTTGGTGTTATAATGGAGGCAAAAATGAAGTTTACAGAAAATGAAAAATGTTTGTCAATATCTCTGTTTTATAGTGGAGTTTTTAAAAGTGAAATAGCAGAGAGATGAGTGTCAGTTGTTGCACATCAGGAACTGGAGGATAGAATAAAGAAATGGCAAGAAGTAAATGAACGGATTATGTCATTACAATTGAAGAAGAATGGACTAGTGATAGAAGTAGTTGCTGTGTATGCACCAACTACTGACACTGATAGCATAATCAAAGATTGTTTTTATAAAGATTTGATGGACATTGTAAATTAATCCACAGAAAGAGGTTCACCTTATGGGAGACTTCAATGTCTGGACAAGAAAGACAAAAAACAGTGACGTCTTAATATGCAAAATGTTAACAGCCTACAAAAGTGCAGAATTTGAATCAAGCTATTTTACAGTAGTCAAAGCAAGAGTTCTAGTAAACTATAAGAAAATCAGTACCCATGGTAAGAATGAAGAGAAGAAAATAGCTGAAGCAAGCTGGTGTGAGTTGTGAAGTTTACCTGAGTCTGTGAAACTCCTATACAAAATGAGATTAGCATACAAATTAAATAATATTGAGGACATTAATGAATCACACATGTGGAGACACATCTACATGACAAATATTGAGGATGTCAATGAATCCACGGCAGCAAAATTGTTGGACAAGATGAAAGAATTTACCCATAGAACAGCATGAGAGGCCTTAGGAATAAAGGATAGTTCTATGAATATGAATCTGTAGTTGACAAAGGGTATTCAGGAAATGCTGACAAAGAAGAAACAGCTATACCAGAAGCAAGGATAGGAGGTCCTATGCAGTATGCTACAGAGAGGTTAAAAAAGAACTTTCAGGAGCAAAACACATGATATGGGACATAAAATGGGAGTAGATCAATAGGTGTGTGGGAGGTATGAAAGTAAGAGATGTGTGCAAAACAATAAAACACCTTAGAGCAGATAGGGTAGAACAAGCTGATGTTCCAATAATTAGTGGACAAGATTGGGAAGAGCACTACAAGAAGCCATTGAGTGAAAGCCGAATTGAGTGTAAACAGACAGTAACCATACCAGATGAATCATCATCATCATCATCACTTAAGACTGATTATGCCTTTCAGTGTTCAGTCTGGAGCATAGTCCCCCTTATAAAATTCCTCCATGATCCCCTATTCAGTGCTAACATTGGTGCCTCTTCTGATGTTAAGCCTATTACTTCAAAATCATTCTTAACCGAATCCAGGTATCTTCTCCTTGGTCTGCCCTGTCTCCTCCTACCCTCTACTGCTGAACCCATGACTCCCTTGGGTAACCTTGCTTCTCCCATGCGTGTAACATGACCCCACCATCTAAGCCTGTTCACCCTGACTGCTACATCTATAGAGTTCATTCCAAGTTTTTCTTTGATTTCCTCATTGTGGACATCCTCTTGCCATTGTTCCCATCTACTAGTACCTGCAATCATCCTAGCTACTTTCATATCTGTAACCTCAACCTTGTTGATAAGGTAACCTGAATCCACCCAGCTTTCACTCCCATACAACAAAGTTGGTCGAAAGATTGAACGGTGCACAGATAACTTAGTCTTGGTACTGACTTCCTTCTTGCAGAAGAGAGTAGATCGTAGCTGAGCGCTCACTGCATTAGCTTTGCTACACCTCACTTCCAGTTCTTTCACTATTTTGCCATCCTGTGAGAATATGCATTGTAAGTACTTGAAACCGTCCACCTGTTCTAACTTTGTTCCTCCTATTTGGCACTCAATCCGTTTATATCTCTTTCCCACTGACATTACTTTCGTTTTGGAGATGCTAATCTTCATGCCATAGTCCTTACATTTCTGATCTAGCTCTGAAAAATTACTTTGCAAACTTTCAATCGAATCTGCCATCACAACAAGACTGCTTATATCAGCTGAAACAGAACTCCCATTTATTATCCATAACAATTATATTAAAAACAAAACTTAATTTGTGTAAAGCCATTATTGAGCCAGCTGAAAGATGCAGATAATATAAATGTGGAACCATTGATGCCGAGTGAAGTGCAAAAGACTTGTCAATCAGATGAAACATAACAAACGTACTGGACCAGGAAACATTCCTGGTGAATTATGGGCCAAGTATTTTATGGTAAATGCTGGCATGCTTCTTTAATAAGCCAATGATGAATGGTGAAAAGCTACCAGGAGATTTTAATATTTTTATAACAAATTAAGTTTACAGGAAAGGAAACAGATAGGATTGTAATGATTGTAGAGGTGTCAGTAAGCAGCTTGATTGGAAGATTGTATAGTCAGAGATTGTATGGTCAGATATTGGAAAAGAGAATTGAAGAGAAATGGTAGACTTTGAAGAAAAAAATGGGTTTAGAGCAGGCACACCCTGTATCGAGAATATATTCTCCCCGTGCCAGTAAAAAAAAAGATCTGAAAGAAATTTTGAACCACATTTAGTGTTAACATATCTTATACTGTCCCACTAACCAAGCTGTTTGAAGCACTGGAACTAAATGGCATTTGGCCCATTATATGTAAGAAGTGTGTATGGCATATATAAAGAGATGCATAGATGAAGAAAGGTAGGATCTATCATCTATAAATCATTTAAAATAAATAAGGGCTGGAACCAAGGCTGTTGTAAAACTCCAGCATTGTTCAAAATATATCTACAGATCGCCTTGCATAACTGGAGGAATAAATGCAGCAGAGTGGGAATTCTGTTAGAAGACCACAGAATTTTTATTCACAGATGACGAGGTGTTGGTTACAACCAATGAAGATATCTCCAACATGATGATGAAATTAATAGAAGGGGACTGAAGTTGAACATCAAGAAGACAGAATACTTAACCACAGGATTGCAATTGGTAGATCTTGAAATATCAGACAACGTAACCATTGATAATCATGGAAACAATAAATACGTAGGGAGTATAATTAATAAAGATGGAAAATGCATAGATGACTTGAGAGACAAATAGAGCTTAAGAAGAAGAGCAATATAAAAACAGAACTCCCATTTATTATCCATAACAATTATATTAAAAACAAAACTTAATTTGTGTAAAGCCATTATTGAGCCAATCACAGTCTATGTTTGAGAGTACTGGACAATTACAGAGAAGAACTGCAGGAAGATGAAAGCTGCAGAAATGGGCTTTCTTAGATGATCATCAAGGATGCTCCATTTCAAACATAGAAAATATAAGGATGTTCGGGAATAGCACACAAGAAAGATACCACAACGAATGATATACAACACAGACTACTCTTCTGGTTTGGATATGTAATGAAAATGGGGCAAGAAAGAATGCCCAAATATACGTATAATTGTTTTGCATAATCTAAAGCCATCTATGTATTTCATGCTCTGGTTGCTGCATGCTCATGAAAAGAGGTAAAGTTGTGTACCGTGTGTGGAATTTACTCAAACGTTTTACAAACTTTACTTGCTCTCTTTTTTTCATTCACATACATGGTAATAGTAGAATGATGCCTTATCAGTTTTGATGTTATTCACACAAAAAGTGAACTACTACATTAATAATTGTGAAATATCTCCTTTAACACTATATTATAAGGTGGCAGGTTTTGCATATATAATTGAATGCAAGTGCCATTATTTCAGTTTTGTGGCTGCATAAATATTTTACTTGTCCTACCACGGATCACAAAGTCTTCTACATGGACTCATTTTCTATTGTTTGTGAGACATAGACTCCAGATTTTCTGGTTTAGTTGTTCCCAGCAAGAGTTTTCAGCAGTTTGAGACTTTGTAAAGAACAATGAAAAGTTCACTTACATTTACTTAGAGTAAAATTAAGGAAACACTGATTGCTTCATTTTAATTTTGGAACATTTCACCTATATGTTGAATATCTGGTCACGCACTATATATTTGACTGATTGACTAATATTTCGAGTTTCTCACTCAGAGAATGGTTCCACGTGATATCAACTAATGAGTTTCTGCAGAGATTTGATTACTGTTTAAATGGCTCTGTGTGTGCTGTAGTTAGTCTGATCTTGCCTTTTTGGCCCCAGTGGGAGCATTTGTAGAATACTGTTACATTGTTCTATGTTGCCCACATTTTACTATGTCCTGAAATTTTTTGAATAGGCTTCTGCAGGATATTTGACTTCAGACATCTGCCCATACAGATACTTCATCATTGTGTGATGCTCTTCTGTGAATCAAACAAGCTTGTGACCATTGGTGCTACTCTGATTTATGTTAGTAGTAGTAGTAGATTTATTAATCCAGAATCATAATTCTTACTGTCCCTTAACATACACTGTCAAATCAGAGATTTAACTATGGTGGGCTTGTCAAAATTTGCAATTAAAATTCAAATGTATTACAGAAACTATAGCGTTAGTATAAAAAACATAAATTATTTCATTTGTCATAAAAATGCTAAGCTTAGGTAACAACCATTTGCTTTCTTGCTCAGATTTTCACATTACCATCCAGAAATTATTATAAGGAATGATAACATTTCTGCATTAACAACTTTCACAGCTTTTGTTTCAGCTGCCCTGCTGTAGATTTATTTCTTTTCTAGAATATTGTAAATTTTTGTGCCCATGTATTCTGGTGGTTTGTGCATATAGCTTTAATTTATGAGCGGGAAGCATGAAATTCCCCTTGTTACAGTGCTGTATTGATGTTTAAAATTATTGTGTATGAATAACTTGGGATTAATGTACACAAAACTAATCAGTTCACAAAGGTGCAAACAGAGGGCACTTAATATTTTTAAATTTCTTAACAGTGGGTGACAGGATACTTTTGGTCTTGCTTCACACTTTTTACTATCAGTAGATTTTTGTAATTTTGATATTCTAATCATTTTGCTTGTGTTGCCCCAAAAAATAATACCATACCTTATAACTGACTCAAATTAGCTGTGGTAAACTGCTTTTCTCATCTCCATGCTAGTTATATATGACAGAATCTTCATTGAAAAGGCCAGAATGTTTCATTGGGGTAATTCTCCATGGTCCAGGAAAATTTTTATTAGGCAGAAGAAAGCCTACAGGAGCATCTCTGGGATTTCCAAAAATAACATATCATGTAGGTCATAGTTCAAAGAATTACAGATAATGACAGTCCCTTCTCTTTTTATATACAGCTGCCTTTTGTACATAAATGAAAACTTTTAACAGTTACAACCTTAGGCAGTCCGTTCATAATCATAACACTCGTCAAACATTTAAGATAGACATACCAACAACTTGACTCAAGAAAACACAAGACAGTTATGAATACATGGGAACAAGGCTTTTAAACACATTACCTGTGCAGGCACATTGTGTCTCTCTTAATATATTTAAAAGTAAGATTAAAAAATGGCTGAAAGACAAAGCTTTTTACAGTGTTACAGAATTTGAAAACTCTTCAAAAATAGACCTGACTTACAAAAGAACTTGCAACTCTGTTTACACCTCTTCCTAAGCTTTTTTTTGGTCTCTGTAGTTCCACAATTAACTGTTAAACATGTGGAGAAATCCTTATGTATGAAATGTATTCATTTATTATTCACATTCTTTAAAATGCACACTTTAGTTATGTTGGGTATCTTTATGTATAAAATGTATTCCTTTATTATGTATGTTCTTTTAAAGTGTATACTTTAGCTTTGTGTGATACCTCACAATAGTTATATTTCTTAATATGTAAATTTTACATTACTCATGACGACATTGATTGCATGTAAATGCTTGAAGATGGATAAATAAATAAATAAATAAACTTATTTGCTAAGTCCTTTTTACGTGAAGACCTGGATAAATTTCGGTCTAGATGTATTCCTAAAAACTTAAGACAACCTGCTTCATTTGTTATTGGTTCTTACAATTAATATGGGTTTCATTTACCCTAGAGCTTTTAGTTTTACACTGCAGTAAATGTGTTTTTACAATATTTAATTTCAATCCATTTAGCTGGAACCAGTTCTCTACACTGTCTAGTAGATTTGTGACAGGTGAGGGAATTTTTGCTGAGTCACTGGTTTCGACAAGGGCAGAAGAATCATCAGCAAATAAAACTGAGCTTGAATTTATTTGAAAGGAAAGACGTTTATAGAAAATAGATAGAAATTGCACCCAGAATTGAACCTTGTGGAACACTTTCTGAAATAGTTGTCCATTCAAAACGAATTTCATTTGCTTGATGACATAACAACCTTTTGTTTTCTGTTTGTGAGATACAATCTAAACCACTCTAAAGCACAATGCCCAGTTCTGTATCTTTCAATTTTATACAGGAACATGTGATGGTTCACAGAGTCAGATGCTCTTATGAGGTCACAGAATAATCCTGGAGCTATTTTTGATTTGTGTTATGCAGAACTGATTTTTTTTTCATAAACTAATTAATGCCGTCTAGTGTGCTTTTGCCTTTTGGAAAGTTATATTGATAACCTGAAATTAAGTTTGCTTTTTATTTATATATTTTTTAAATTTGCATTACCACCACTTTTTCAAACATTTTTGAAAATATTGGAAGAATAGAGATTGGGTGGTAGTACAACATATCTTTTCTTGAGCATTTTTAAATGAACTTTAAGGCACCTGGGAAGTAGCTTTCTTCATGTGATTTATTAATTATTGAGCAAAGGGGATGAGCTCTTATTCTGGCAGCTTTTTAACCTCTTTGGTAGGTATGCCATCCTATTGTGTTGAATTTTTGTATTGTAGCTGTAATATAGTTCTCTCTACATCTGAAATGTTCTCAAATTTTTAAAAGTATTCTTCTGCCTTCTGATCTAAATGTAATTTTTCTGTATAAGTATTTACATCTACAACTGATTTTGATACATTTCCATAAAATCTATTCAGTGATTCTGACATTTGAGGAGGATTTGTTACAATTTTATTTCCCATCTTGATTTTGGATATATCTTTGCTGTCATTTCTACTTCCCAGTTATGCTTTTACAACAGACTGCACTGCCTTTGATTTGTATTCATGAGCTAAGATTTAAATGTTATTAACTATTTCTTTTGCTGTTTTCACTACCATTTTAAATGTGGTTTTATACCATTTGACATAATTTATGAAAACAGTGTGTTTGTTGTATTTCAGTCCCATGTGCAGTTGTCTTTTTTTTCATCTGAATATTTTTATTCCAACAGTGATCCAATTTAGCGTATTTGATGCTTTTATGTGACGTACTGTAAGTAGCCTCCTCCCATGAACCATGGACCTTGCCGTTGGTGGTGAGGCTTGCGTGCCTATGCAATACAGATAGCCTTACCGTAGGTGCAACCATAACGAAGGGGTATCTGTTGAGAGGTCAGACAAGTGTGTGGTTCCTGAAGAGGGGTAGGCGCCTTTTCAGTAGTTGCAGGGGCAACAGTCTGGATGATTGACTGATTTGGCCTTGTAACGTTAACCAAAATGGCCTTTCTGTGATGGTACTGCGAAAGACTGAAAGCAAGGGGAAACTACAGCTGTAATTTTCCCTGATGGCATGAAGCTGTACTGTACAGTTGAATGATGATGGTGTCTTCTTGGATAAAATATTCTGGAGGTAAAATAGTCCCCCATTCAGATCTCTGGGTGGGGACTACTCAGGAAGATGTCATTATCAGGAGAAAGAAAACTGGCATTCTATGGATTGGAGCATGGAATGACAGATCCAGTGGGAATAAATGAAGTTCAGTGGCAGGAGGAACAAGACTTCTGGTCAGGTGAATACAGGGTTATAAATATAAAGTCAAATAGGAGTAATGGAGGAGTAGGTTTAATAATGAATAAAAAATCAGGAGCATGGGTGAGCTACTAAGAACAGCATAGTGAATGCATTATTGTAGCAAAGATACACGAAGCCCACTCCTAACACAGCAGTAAAATTTTATGTGCCAACTAGCTCCACAGATGATGAAGAGATTCAAGAACTATATGATGAGATAAAAAAAATTATTCAGATAGTGAAGGGAAACAAAATTAATAGCCATGAGGGACTGGAATTCGATAATAGGAAAAGGAAGAGAAGGAAAAGTAGTAAGTGAATATGGAATGAGGATAAGGAATGAAAACGGAAGCCGCCTGGTAGAATTATGCACAGAGCTTAACTAAATCCTAACTAACGCTTGGTTCAAGAATCATGAAAGAAGGTTGTTTATGCGGAAGGGGCCTGGAGAGACTGGAAGGTTTCAGATAGATTATGTAATGGAAAGAGAGAGATTTAGGAACCAGGTTTTAAATTGTAAGACATTTCCAGGGGCAGATGTGGACTCTGACCACAATCTATTGGTTATGAACTGTAGATTAAAACTGAAGAAAATGCAAAAAAAGGATTGAATTTAAGGAGATGGGACCTGGATGAACTGAAAGAACCAGAGGTTGTAGAGAACTTCAGTGAGAGCATTAGGGAACGATTGAGAAGAATGGGGAAAGAAATACAGTAAAAGAAGAATGGGTAGCTTTGACCAATGAAATAGTGAAGACAGCAGAGGATCAAGTAGGTAAAAAGATGAGGGCTAGTAGAAATCCTTGGGTACCAGAAGATATATTGAATTTAATTAATGAAAGGAGAAAATATAAAAATGCAGCAAATGAAGCAGGTGAAAAGAGATCAACAGTACATATAAAATGCATATAAAAAGCAGGGATGGCTAGAGGACAAATGTAACAATGTAGAAGCATATATCACTGGGGGTAAAATAGATACTGTCTACAGTAAAATTAAAGAGACCTTTGGAGAACAGAGAACCACTTGTATGAATATCAAGAACTCAGATGAAAAACCAGTCCTAAGTAAAGAAGGAAAAGCAAAAAGGTGGAAGGAGTCCATACAAGGGCAATATTATGGAGCTGGAAGAGGATGTAGATGAAGATGAAATGGGTGATATGATACTGCATGAAGAGTTTGACAGAGCACTGAAAGATCTAAGTCGAAACAAGGCCCTGGGAGTAGACAACATTCCATTAGAACTACTGATAGTCTTGAGACAGCCAACCCTGACAAATCTCTACCGTCTGGTGAGGAAGATGTATGAGACAGGCGAAATACCCTCTGACTTCAAGAAGGATATACTAATTCTAATTCCAAAGAAAGCAAGTGTTGACAGGTGTGAAAGTTACTGAACTAACAGTTTAATAAGTCCTGGCTGCAAAATACTAACACAAATTATTTCCAGAAGAATGCAAAAACTGGTAGAAGCCGACCTCTGGGAAGATCAGTTTGGATTCCAGAGAAATGTAGGAGCACATGAGGCAGTACTAAACTTATGACTTCTCACAGAAAATAGGTTAAGGAAAGGCAATCCTATGTTTATATCATTTGTAGACTTAGAGAAGCTTTTGGCAATGTTGATGGAATACTCTCTTTCAAATTCTGAGGGTAGTAGGGGTAAAATATGGGTAGCGAAAGGCTATTTACAATTTGCACAGAATCCACAGGGCAGATATAAGAGTCAAGGGGCACAAAAGGGAAGCTGTGGTTGAGAAGGGGGTGAGACAGAGTTGTACCCTATCCACGATCTTATTGAATCTGTATTTTGAGCAAGCAGTAAAGGAACCAAAAGAAAAATATGGAATATGAATTAAAGTCCAGGGAGAAGAAATAAAAATTTTGCAATTGTATCTCTGTCAGAGACATCAAAGAACTTGGAGGGGCAGTTGAATGGATGTACAGTATCTTGAAAGGAAGATATAAGATGAATGTCAACAAAAGCAAAATGAGGATAATGGGATGTAGTTGAATTGCATTCGGTGGCACTGAGGAAACTAGATTATGAAATGATACACTTAAAGTAGTAGATGAGTCTTGCTATTTGGGCAGCAATATAACTGATGATGGTCAAAGTGTAGAGGATATAAGATGTAGACTGTCAATGGTAAGAAAAGCATTACTAAGAAGAGAAATTTATTAACAATGAGTAAAGATTTAAGTGACAGGAAGTCTTTTCTGAAATTATTTTTATGGCGTGTAGCCATGTGTGGAAGTGAAACATGGGTGATAAATAGTTTAGACAAGAAGAGAATAGAAACTTTCAAAATGTGGTGCTAACAGAAGAATGCTGAAGATTGAATGGGTAGATCACATGACTAATGAGGAGGTACTGAATAGAATTGGGGAGAAGAGGAATTTGTGGCATAACTTGACTAGAATGAGGCATCAGTTGGTAGGACACATTCTGAGGCATTAAGGGGTCATCTATTTATTATTGGAGGGAAGTGCAAAGGGTAAAAATCATAGAGGGAGACAAACACATGAGTACACTAAACAGATTCAGAATGATGTAGGTTGCAGTAGTTACTCAGAGATGAAGAGGCTTGCACAGCATAGAGTAGCATTGAGAGTTGTATTGAACCAGTCTCTGGAGTGAAAACAACAACAACAACCACAACAGAAATTATAAGTGGAAATATTTCATTAAATATATGTAAAAAAAATTTCTAATACTATGTTAAAATTCACGGAGATTTGGATATCATCTTGAGCTTGCCACTCCACCTTTTCTAATTTATGGATCTAATTAATGGATCATTCTTACATTGTAAATGTCATGATTTTGCAGTGTCATGAACAGAAATTAACATATGTATAGGTCTAGTTTGACTAGGATGGTCAAGAAGTTGGTTATGGCCTTATAGTAGGAACTTCCTGGCATTTGCCTGAAGTAATATAGGGAAACCATGGAAAAAATTAATTAGGATGTCGAAATGAAGATTGTATCTTGAATCTGCTTGAATATGAGGACTGTCTGTTACAACATTGCAACTTTGTTTAATTTATCCCTGGCGTACAATATTGCATTGTTTCTACATTTTTAAAAGCAAGTTTTTTCATAATGTTGTAAGCTAGTGCCACACTGTTGATTTATTTGTTATCAATAATTTCAGCTCAGATGATGCAATGGATATTTATCAATAATATTTAACAGTAGATTTGTAAGTGTCTTATGTGACCCTTCTTGTAAACAGGTGTGGCTATCCTTACTGCCAACTAGTTCGAACAGTTTTTTGTTTGAAGGATCTGTGAGGTATTGTGATTAAGAGGGAGACTAACTCAGCTGCAAAGTGTTTATAGAATCTGGCAGAGATTCCACTGGGTCTTGAAACTTCATTTAATTGAAGCACTTTAAGCTGTTTCTCAGTGCCGCTGACACTAATCACTATGCCACTCATCCTCACTATGCTGATGCAATTAACCTTTGGCATTAATGCTGTATAGTTCTTTATAAAGAAACATAGGAATATATAGTTTAGCATTTCTGTCTTTGCTTTGCTACCCACAATTTTGATTCCTTTGTCAGCCATTAGTGTGTGGAGACCTAGCTGGGGTGCCTCTGAGATCATTTTATTCATTCATTTATTCATTCATTGTTCCTGCAGATACCATCTAGAAGGAGAACTTTCAGCAATACTGAACGAGTTAAGGTATATATTAACAAAAGGAAGGAAATCATAAAAACTTAATCTGTGTACAGGATTAACAAGAAACTATTACTATGCTGCTTAATGCTGTTCACCCTTATGCCATTCAAATTTGAGTAAATTAGTAAGAAAACTGCTACTTTGAAAAAAGCTCCTTCCTCCTCAGTTTTATTATAGAGCTGCTGTTTATCTTCTGTTACTAGCTTAATATTTCCTTGACAATGTAGGAAAAGAGATATTTCTACTTACCATATAGATAACATGCTAAGTTGCAGGCAGGCACAATGAAAAGACTCTTACTACATAAGCTTTTGATGACAGCCTTCATCATTAAAAGAGAAACACACAAGCAAGCATACCTTAGGTACACATGAATGCCAACTCTAGCAGCTTGGCCAGAATGTAGGGCAGCTCAGACCAGAATGTCTGCATTCTGGCTCAATCTGCTGGGTTGGCATTAATGTGTGTGTGAGGTGTGCATTTTTCTCTTTCTGGTGAAGGCTTTCACCAAAAGCTTGTGTGTAAGTGTCTTTTAATTGTGCCTGCCTACAACTTAGCATGTTACCTTTTCAGTAATTAGCAATCAATCTTTTCCTTCATTATTAATATTCGTACTTGGATTTTCCAATGTTTAATATTTTCTTGGTTATTTTTTAAAGAAAATATTTTTTAGATCTTTAAATACTGAGTCCAGTTCATAGTTTGTTGTTACTTGTCATACAGCTGTATAACAAACATTGCTACTTGTCATGCAACCAGCAGAACTTTTCAATCTAGATATTCATGCAATTTATATAAAGGGCAGATAATTGGGGGGGGGGGGGGGTTAATTTTATTAGGAACTGCTAGAAAGGCTATACTTCTTTCTTTATTTTAGATGGAATCTTGTTGAGTATCTCACGACCAGAGTGTATAACTTTATTTTAAACCCTGGACAGGGAAGCAAAGCCTACATAAAAATTATTTTTGTGTTATTTTTGTGTGTTATGCTGTGACTGTGTGTATTACAATTCAGTTGAAGCTGATTTTGTATCACCGACAACAAAAATTATCAAGGAATAGCCCAAATGTATTGCAAAGTGAGTGTATGTAAGATTTTTGATTTATGTAAGATTATTGTTTTACACAATGTTCTTATTGGTTACTTATGCCAAATAAACACTTCATTTACACTAAGTGCACTCATTGCTCCAGAAGACAATTCCATAAGACGATAGTGTGTGACGATACACAAGATAAGGCAACATTCTTGTTTTATTTGTAATGCAATGGAAGATGCTTGAACTTCTTAACTAGATTATCCCTGTGTGGACTCCAGTTGAACCCAGTGAATTTTACATATAGTTCATTCAGTGTGTGACAAGGTTGTTATTACGTGTCTGTCATTGTGAAGTTGGGACTTAAACTGTTAGCTGTGAACCTCTCATACGCAAACTAAGCGAAGCTGGTTTCCCAGACGGACTCTTACGTCTCATACACTCATATCTCACGAACAGATGTTTCAACACTAACGTGCAGGATAAACAATCAACACAACACGGTATCCAAGCTGGAGTACCCCAAGGAAGCATCCTGGGGCCCATCTTGTTTAACCTGTACATTAATGACTTCCCAGTGACACGAAACACGACGTTAGCCGTCTACGCGGATGACACAGCCATCCTCGCGCAAGACTGGAAACCGTCGAACATCAACTCACGAATACAGACAGCACTCAGAACAGCTGAGCCTTGGCTGGAGCAATGGCGTATTAAAGTAAACGTCGACAAGTGCGAAGCAGTTCTGTTCACACGCAGATACCTTGGTGTCTGGCTGGACCGGAAACTTACATGGGGGGACCACATCGAATACGTTGCCAACCAAGAACACGAGAGGCTCAAACAGCTCTACCCAATGTTCAACAGGGAAAGCACACTGAATAGGAGGGTGTCGAGGTCCTTATACATGACACTGATTAGACCTCTGATGACGTACGCAGCTCCCGTCTGGGGATATGCAGCTCCCACACGACTGCGCCGCCTGCATATCATACAGAACAAAGTGCTACGAATCATTAGCAATGCTCCACACTACACACGCACCTTGGATCTTCACCATGAAGACCGCCTTGATACCCTCAAGGAAATATTCAAGAAACACGCCACACGACTATACAGGAACTTGAGACACTCGAACAATCCTTTCATCCTCACTCTGGGAAACTATGATCACAACCACAGGTGGAAACACAAGCGACCAAAGACACTGCTAGCTAGGGCATAACCCCCTATGGTAAACTAACTTACGCAAACAGCGACAAACGTCGTTAAGCCCCTGCATATCACCAACACTGACTGGCAACTACCAGCTGCTATTAGAGCCGACCAACAGGCCACAGCAGGGACACCGACGAGCTCGCCCACAGATGCACGAACAATCTCCCAACACTCCCTCACACTGTGCCTCCGGTATATGACCTATCGGACACAAGACCGATAACAAACATAAGTGTTGCAGGTTGCAGGACGCTGAACGAGGACTCTGTACCAGCACCCAGCGCCAGCCGCCGAGCAGCACAAACGCACAACATCAAGGTATCAACATGCATGATACCCACTACTAACAAAGCCTATCCTTGCACAACCTATCGCAGGCAGCAAGACAACCGCTACTGCTCTTGCCGCCCGACCTAACTTTCGCAGAGGTTTTTTTCCCTTGGCTCTTGCCTTGGCACTTTTTTTCCTCTGCCCTTCAAACCGCTACCCTTCGTCAGATTTCGACCAATCTATCTCCAGATGAGCGCGTATTAATGGTTAATCCTAACCAGACGTATGCAAACATCGCAGTACCCACATCCTGCGACACCTCACTTTAGTGAATACTAACCCTTATGCAGAGATGGCAGTAGACCTTTTGTGATGGCCATCATGCCAGTGTGGGCGTGGAGGGGATCCACCTCTATTTAAAAAAAAAAAAAAAAAAAAAAAAAAAAACGGATTCTTGATTAGTATGCTCATGTCATCAACAAATATGACAGTTTTCGAGCTGCCCCATGAAATCATTGGAATATCATATATGTAAGCTAGAAACTAGATTCGGTCCAGTACTGATACTTGTAGCACACCATATGTTGTGTTTCCCCATTCTGGGGTTATTTTTATTTCTGTTAATGAGACCAGACAGTTCATGAGGCCTTCTACTTCTTTGTTGTGGAGATACAAGAAAAAGGAAGCAAGGTTTAGGTTAATGTCCTGTCAGTGATGAGATTATTAGAGGCAGAACACAAGGTTGGATTGTTTTTAAGGATGGGGAAGGAAATCAACCATACCCTTTCAAAGAAAATGTCCCAGTATTTGCCAGGAGCAATTTAGGGGAAATCATAGAAACCCTAAACCTGGATTGTTGTAGACAGATTTTAACCCTTGTCCTTCTGAATGCATGTCCTGTGTGCGAAAAATTGCACCACCTAACTTGGTATCCATGCAAGAGGGATGTCATTAATGTCATAACACTTCAGTTTGTGAAGTAGACTTTACACTGACTGACAAAAATCTTGGGATAGTGACATGCACATATACAGATATTGCTAGTACCATGTGCACTGGGTATAAAAGGGCAGTTCAATGGCTGAACTGTCATTTGTAATTAGGCGATACATGTTGAAAGGCTTCTGATGTGAACATGGCTGCATGATGGGAATTAACAGACTTCAAATGTGGTGTGGTAGATGGAGACAGACACATGGGACATTCCATTCTGGAAATTGTTAGGGAAGTCAATAGTCTTAGCTCCACAGTGTAAAAAGTGTGCCAAGAATACCAGTTTTCAGGCATTACTTCTCACCATGCACTGTCCAGTGGCTAATAGTATTCACTTAATTACTAAGAGCAGCAGTGTTTGTGTAGAGTTGTTAGTGCTAATAGACAAGCAGCAGTGCATGAAATAACCACACAACCCAATGTGGGACATATGACAAAAGTATCCTTAAGCAGTGCAGTGAAATTTTGGATTAATAGGCTGTGGCAGTAGATAACGGATGCAAGTGCCTTTGCTAACAGTACAACATTGCCTGCTGTGCCTCTTCTGGGCTCATTACCATATTGGGTGGGCTCTAGACAATGGGAAACTGTGACCTGTCCAGATGAGTCCCAGTTTCAGTTGGTAAGAGCTGACGGTAAGGTTTGAGTGTTGCACAGATGCCACAAAGCCAACAAAGTCAAGTTGGTCCACAAAGCACTGTGCAAGCTGGTGGTGGCTTCATAATGGTGTGCGCTGTTTGACATGGAATGGACTGGGGCCTCTGGTCAAACTGATAATCAACATTTATGGGACATAATCAAGAGAACGGTTCATGTGCCAAATCCTGCACTGGCAACAATTTTGTAATTTTGGACGGCTATAGAGGCAGCATGGCTCAATATTGCTACAGGGAACTTCCAACAGCTCATTGAGTCCAGGCCAGAAAAGAAGCTCTGACACAATATTAGGAGGTATTCCATGACTTTTGTCATCTCGGTGTAGTAACCCACAAAATCAAAAGGCTGTAGAAAGGTCACAATATACTAACAGGATAATTTGATTTGCTTAACTGTGGTTCAAATGGCTCTAAGCACTATGGGACTTAACATTTGAGGTCATCAGCCCCTTGATATAGAGCTACTTAAACCTAACTAACATAAGGACATCACACACATCCATGCCTGAGGCAAGATTCGAACCTGCGACCGTAGCAGCAACACGGTTCTGGACTGAAGCACCTAGAATTGCTCGGCCACAGCTGCCGGCGCTTAACTGTGCTAGCATGTCATTTGTGAGGGCCTGCATTGCTTTCTGCGTGGAGAATCCTTTATTAAAACCAAACTGAGATATGGCTCAGAAAATTGCTCAGAGTCAGTATACTGTTTTATGTTACCTTCATGAATACTTTTGAAAGGACCTGAAGGAATAACGTAAGTTTCCAATTAGAGGTGGTTTGCTGATCTCCAGTTCTGTTGATGCATGTTACAATAGTGTGTTTCAGTCTGTTGGGAAATATGCCCCAACTCATTGATTGATTGCAAAGGTACCTTAAGAGTAATCCTACCAAATCAGCACAAGATTTCAGTATTCTGCTAGAAACACCATCATAGCCACCAGAGTTACTACTTCTTAGTGACCCGACAAACTGTCATCTCCTTTCGGTTGTCTTCTTGAAACTAATGTCTGGTGGCATTGCATGCAGTGTCTGCACAAGAAAATCTACCATCCTGCACTGGACTAGACTGGACTATGGACTGGGACTGTTGATGTCAGCTGCATCGAGACATTATACGAAATTGGTGGCAACAGGTGAAAGTGTGTGCCGGACCAGGATTTGAACCCAGGATCTCTTGCTTATGAGGCAGTTGTGTTAACCACTGTGTCTGTACACAGTGTTTATTGCAACTATCTCAGCACACCTGGTGGATCCACATTTCCACCTAGTGCCACATATCCACAGTCCCCATCCACGTCCTCCATGTTCGCTACTTTGAAATTCCCACAGGACATCAGACATAATTGTGCATCCACACTGAATATGGTGGATCCATTGCCTGTTAAGGAAAATCAGTTATATAAATGCATGGTGTCTGTTCTTTCAGACATGCATACTACTGCAGACTTTGATAAGATGAGGCTTCCACAGGTGTTGAAGATTTTTGACAACCAGACTCTTGACAACCAGCATTTCATTATATATAGACCTGTTCATACACCTCTTATTCAGTAGTTACTATGTCTTCAGAAATTTCTTTTCTGTGATTATATATCAACATTAACTATAGCTATCCAGTGCTAGATCAAGTATCTTTTAAACTAGACCCACAGTTTTACTACATGCTCTACTTTGACCTAAATGCTAAATCTGCAGAGCAAGAACCAACTCGTTTTGCCAACATTTATTTATTAAAGGAACTACAATAAACCACCAACAGTAACACACTCTTTTAAACCAAAGAACAATAAGTATCACTTCTGCAGGTCAAGCAAGTAACAACTAATTCCTATAATCAGAGTTTCCTTCGACTCTATACCCATACAACTGTTCCACGTCGAAGTCGGCTGATAGAAGCTGGTAGATAGCATAACACGAGTGAAGTGACATATCACAATCATTGTGGGAGAGAGGATGGTCAAGAAAGCACACTGCTGGACCGGCCGATCTTCTTCACACTAGGTGAGTCAAGAACTGCCAGCTGAATGGTCAGGTATTGGCTTATTTAGCCGTGGGTGGAAGGATATTTATGGAACTATTTACACACACGTGAATGCCAGAAAATAGTTCATTGATTGTTGTGCCCCCTTCCTCTGCTGTTCATTGATGCCCTCTGATGTACGTTGGCCACACCTACACGTTTGTTGTCAACTGTGATACTAGCTTGTCCACACTCTTGCGTCGGCCAGACTTCTCAGCAGAGTCAACAACCTGCATCACTGGTCTGTCTGTGGTGTTGCCACTGCAGTAGGCGTCTGTGCTGACTGCTGCACTAAATGTTGCTAGTGTCTCCTTGAGATACGACACTATTCCTATTTATCTAGTTTACTGAAAACTAAAATTATTCTGCTTTTTTTTAGCTGCTGTTTGTACTTTGGTAATCATGGTTGTTACTGCCTCATAGGTACTGATACGTATTTCAACATGTAAATCCTTAAAGAAATCATCTCTATGCATTGCCATTATAGCTAGTATTTTTTGCAGAATGTTTCGTCATGTTCACTGCTTACGAAATTATAATCATCCTAGTTGATTGTTGATAGCATAACGTCTTCTTCAATGATTGGGGGAAAATACTTATCAGCCAGTTCAGACTTTCAGTAAAGTTTTCAGCTGTATCTAGTGATGTGTCTGGAGGCCTACAGTAGGGCTTAATTACAGATTGATCAATCATGAAAGCAACCACTTTCATGACATGTGACCATCTGGAAAGGCAGGTTTCTGTGCTTATGTTGTGGGTGACAGGAGGTCCAAAATAAATATAGTACAATCTGATGTAAGTTATTTCTAACACCCATAACATAAACACTTATAAAGAAAAATAGATTAATCACATAATGGAACTGATTACCTTTGTTGTTACAGAGTTTCTGAACCTGCTTAGGAAATTTCTCATTACATTCTGCAGTTCCCACTGGGAAATGGCAGCAATTTCTTGGTGAATGTTAGTTTTAAGTTCATCTGAAGTGTGTAGATTTGACTTATAAACTTGCTCGTTTAATGCCCCTAGAGATAAAAATCACAGAGAGTTAAATGAAGGGAATGAGGGCCCCTATGTTGTTTGTGATAACTCTATCTTGAAACGCATCATGAATTTCCTGTAATGAGAAGCTGACAGTACGTACGGTTACAGTGTCCAGCTGAAAAGACACAAAAGCGCATTCTCTCTCTGTTAATTGCCCCAAAAAATGCAGAAAAATGTTTGACACATTTCTCTCACAGTTAACTGTTTCCAGGGGGAAAAAATAGGACCTATTATTCTCTCACAGGTAATAGTGCACTACACTTCTATTTTTTGATCACACAGGGGTGCCTCCTGTATTATGTTAGGTTTTTCATAACCTCAGGTTAAACCACGATTTGTCCTAAAAGAAAGTTAGGTGAGGGTAAATTTCTCTGTCATGCACCCTTTTGAAAATCCATTCACAAAACCGCAACCTTTTTGTAAGGTCACCCAGCTTAAGTCCTTGCACTGCAGTTATTTTATAGGCCTGTAACATCAGTAATTTCATAGCCATTTGAACAGAACCATAGGAAATTCCCATTTGCTGAGAAAAATGTCAAACTTATTTTCTAGGAGGCCTTTCCGTAGTGTGCCCTGTGTTATCCAGAGTTTCTGTGGTGAGTACTGTATGTAGTTCCCTATATTTCCTCTCAAGAACACTTATCACTCCATGAAATGTATTTATCAATTGATGAATCATACTCCAATTAGGAACATGGACATCAGGGAAATTCCTTATGAAATAGTCTCCTTATTGGCTGTGCTGGTTCTGAATGTATTTGTGAACCATACATAAATACTCTTTGGGGAAAAGAATACTTGTATTTCACCATATCACTTGACATACTTTCACTTGATACATTATATTGTGTTGTCAAACAGACCTGCACAAGATTTTTACACAAAGGCCCCACAAGAGAGAGGGAGTATACTCCTTGCAAGTGCAGTCTCTGGGTGGCTGCCGGCAAGAGAAAAAATCCATGCAAGGCAGTTCATTAATGAGAGATCACCTTGTATACGTTTATGCCCACTGCTAACACTGAGGCTTGCCCAAATAATCTCACATGCAGCTACAGCTTCTGTTGTTGTTGATTGAGCTTTTTGTCTTGTGACAAATACACTACCTCCATTTCCCATTATCCTATCCATTCAATATACATTTAAATTTACCCAAAAAAAGCTCACCACTGTTATTTTTGGATTTCAATCAGCTTTCTGTGCCTAGTATTATGTGAATTCCTAAATTTGTCATGAGCATTTGAACTGTCATTATCTGGGCTGAATAGAGAGTCGTCTTATCTAGAAAATGCTTGTGTATAAGCTCCTCCTTTGAGGTGCAGTGGGTCCTTGACCTGTTGCGGGGGAGCCTTACAGTTCTCAACCCAATGGCACAAACCTAGGAACATGCAGCCAATTTTTCACAGTGTCTCTGAAATCCCTCGTTCAACCCTTCCTCTGGAGTCAGTACCATTGGGCCACAAGTAGTTTTAGGGGCATTGCTGCTGATCAGGAGTTTTCTTGAAATTCTGTGAGTGAGGTGACTGTTCTCCACCTTCTCTTCCGATCACTGGAATGATCCAAATATGTCCTCAGTGCCCAGATGACAGGCATCATTTGTTTCAATGCACATTACAATCTGCATCTGGTTGCACTAATTTCTCTCAATTACTGCTGGAATAATCTGTTTGTTGTGTGAGGCCCCTAGCCTAGTGCTTATGTGATCCATCCCTGTTCTTCCATCATTTCCCTAAGAGATAGCATCTCTTGCCATATGCTTGAGCTGCCAGTGATTAACAGACCGCTACCCTTTTGCACATGCTTCCCCTTGACATAGGACACTGGTGGAGTGTGTTGCACTGGCTTAGTATCAGTAAGAGACAGCATCTCAAACATTCTGGTAAAGACTGTAATATCATATTTTCTCCCAAGTCCCTTCCCTGTACAGAGCCTGTAGATTTAGCACTGGTTCACCACTCATAGTCAAGTTGATGAATAGTAAACCCTCTGTTTTTGTTTTTAAGATGAGAGCAGAAGATCTGAAAATAATCAATGACAATATAAACAGATGTTGTGGATATCCAACAACATGTGACAATGTTGCTTTGAGTGATTCCACAAGAGGTATTTGCTGACAGTTTCTAATAGCTTTACAACCATTGTCAGAAGTGTGTTGTAGCTAGTGGTGAGTACTTTGAAGATCACTAAAGGCAGTGTGTCTGTAACTTCTGTTTCATTTATTTTGTGAGATCATTCACTGAATTTTTCAGATGCATCTTGTATGTGTGCCCTTCACAGCAGCATTTCAAGTAGTGGACCAGACTGTGCAAAAATCCTTTTTCTTGTTTTGTATTCAGCCCAACATGATTCATTTGTTTGGAAACTTGTTCCATTAATGAACCCTACAACACTGTCATTTTCTCAAGAGTGTGAGTTGCTTTGGGCTTATTATCTTAAGAAAATTCACATTGTGGCTTCTTGTATGGACTTTCACCAATGATAAAAGAAACTGGGCCAGTTCTGTTGTGCGTGGGTAGCTAACCTCTGAGGTTTTAGTCTAATATTGGATTTACTTGTTCTCATAGTCAACAGTGCTAAGCTGACTCTTAGATACACTATGTTGTTGTCTGTTCTGCTCCAGACAGGAGGCATTGTGTTTTGAAAATCCCACAGTCAAGGTGGTCTTGGCTATTGCTTATGCGTTTGAATTTACAGGCTGTGATGGAACAGTTTTCTGGTGGTTACCGAGCACATGTTTGAAGTCGCTGCTTGCATTGCCATGCCCAGTATGTGACTTGCCATGTTGCAGCTATCTGTCGTGGTTGCCCCGTGTAACCAGTTTTTGGATGTGGGCATGGAGTTTATTGAGGTTCTTAGCATCATGCTGGAGCTCAGTGTTCCCAGCAAGATTTATATTATGCTGCAAATTCAACATCATTTATCCCACTCCCAAGCTGATATTGGGGCCTCTGTGTTTCTCACGAATCTCGACAAGTATTGTCTCTTGGGTCACCCTTCTCTTTCCTGCACCAATATTCAATTGGTTGGTTATGGTGATCAGCTGATTCCCATTCACCACCAGTTCAGTCAAAACTGATTATCAGCATGTCATGCAGGCGGTCCCAATTTTGGCCTTCGACAGTGCGACACCCACATACATTTTTGATCATGACGCTTTCACAGTATTTGATTCTCAGATCAGTATACTGTGCATCTTGTTTCTGACTGCATCCCATTTCATGCATTAAATGACCTATGCATGAGTTTGAGCCATTGTTTTTGTTGGGAACGGGTGTACCAAAAGACTAAGAGGCCCACATTACCCTTAAACCAACAAACATTCCCAAGCTTTTCATGCTCAGCTTATTCCATTTGTTCTGTGGCTGGCAGTTAAGGAAGATGCAACGTTACTCACAGGTGCTAGCTGCTTGCTACAGTTGAATTTCTGTGCAGCACACCCCAGTGAGTAAGGGCAACGTGCAGCCATTAACTTATCATATGGTTCAATCAAAAGGGGTTAGGTACACACTGATAATCTAAAGCCCTTATTATTCCACAATGTGCAGAATTCATGTTATCTTGTGTAAATAGAGACAAGTTGCGAATAATAGAATGTCCACTGAATTAAAACAGCTCTATTTATGTGTCTACCAGGACAAATTTCTGAATGGTGGCTGCATACATATTAACAAATAGTTTTTAGCAACACTCCTAATTACTTTGTAGTAATATACACTAAAATTGCCATTATTTGTGGCACAATATCATTGAACTAATTAAATCACATCAATATAAAACATCTGAAAATCTATGCAAGTCCTCTTGTTAACCATGTCTCTAAGTTCACAAAATCACAGTCCAAACTTTGTTGAATTTGTGGCACACGCACCACCCAAATGACGGCCTAAAGAACAAGGACCAGTGACCAAAGACCTCGTGCCCTTCTGAGCATAGTTAGCATGTTTACTTATAAAAGTAGTCACATGACCGCCACTGGAGTCATTATAGCTGCCTTACTAGTGATCACCATCCAAGTTTTATACTACAATTTTCGTACCAATTTATAATCATTTATGAGCTCAATTAATTACTTTACAATAAAATATATATTATATAATTGCAAGAAACTTTTGCAGTATTTCAGATTTTAGCAAATACTTGAAACGTTACAAAGAACTGGACATGTTACATGGTCTGGGTGTCATTGAACCGTTCCTTTCAGCAAACAGTCTATGCTTCGGGTTGTTATCCAAATGCCTGCAAGCATCTTCATTGGTGTGGAGATTTTAACTCCATCATGAACAAACAGCCTGTAGTCAATTACTTTCCTAGTCCCCACCCTGAAGAAATTCTCGCATAACTTGCAGGTGGTGAGTGTTTTTCTTAAATTGATTTGGCCATAGGTGTACCTGCAGCTTTGGTGGAATTCTGCCTCGCAATAGATACGTCATCAATAATCTCTTTGAGTTGTACGGTTGTACATGCCTGCCATTCAGCATTACAAGAGGGCCTGCTATTTTTGAGAGATTTTTAGAATAGTTGAAACAGAGTTTTGTGCTGTGCAAATTGTCTTCATAACATCAATGTCAGAGGTTTCTCATGGCAGGAACAGCTCACTAACCTTGGATTCATTTAACGAAATTGCAAAGGAGCAGGACTTAATTCCAGTCTGGAGGCATCAAAGTTTTTTCAGACAGAAATTGTATATTTTGGCCACCTTCTTTCCAAGGATGGCATCACTCCTGCAAAGCAGCAAGTAGTGGTGATTCGTAAACTTGCAAAAACGTGGAACCTGAATCTTTTCTGGGCAATGCCAGTTATTATTCCAAATTTCTCCGTAACGTGTGGACAAAACACATCTGTTGAACAAGTTGCATAAAAGACATGTTCCTTTTGTTTGGTCAGCAATCTGTGACAGAGCATTTGCCCATAGATAAAGTCTCTGTTAAAGACATCACTACGCCTCAGGACCTTTCCCACTGTAAGGATGGAGCGGTGTTTGGTCTAGCACTTCTTCTTCTTAAGTTGCCAATCCTCAGATTGATTTGCAGCAGCTCTCCATTCAGTGCGATTGTCGGCCAGCCTCTTCAATTCCGTGAAACTTCCGCATCCTAGGTCCTGCATTATCTGGCTTATGTACTTTCTTCTAGGTCTGCCTCTTGCCCTTTTGCCCTCCACAAGGCCTTCTGTTATAGTGTGGAGAAGACTTTCATGTCTCAGAATGTGTCCCATCCATATATCTCTCCTCTTCTTGACCATCTTCCAAAGAACTGGAACTTCCTCCGCTCTCTGCAGGACTTCTTCATTTGTCATCCTGGCCGTCCATGGAATTTTTAACATCTTTCGCAGACACCACATTTCGAATCCTTCAATCCTTCTTCTTTCGTCCTCTCCAAGTGTCCAGGTTTCGCTGCCGTAGAGAAGCACACTCCCAACAAAGGTCTTTATTAACCGCTTCCTTAACGACAGACTTATCATATTTGATGTGAGGAGTCCTTTCCTTTTATAGAATGCAATCTTTGCCTGATTTATTCTACTTATTACATCTTTCCTACTACGACCATCTTATGTTATTCTTCTTCCCAAGTAGACAAAGTCTTGTATTTCTTTCAGCTTCTCTCCATTCAGCCTTATATTCGTAATTGCTTGATTATTTTGTTTGCTTGCAACTAAGATTTTTGTTTTTGACTTATTAATTTTCATGTTGTACCGTGTAGCAAGAGTGTTTTCCATTTCCTCCAACACTACTTGTAATTCTTCCTCATTTTCCACTAGGACAGCAATGTCATCCGCAAAACGCAGCATATCAACTATTTTTCCCTGGATTCTGATTCCATTAGCTTGTCCTAACTTTTCTCTGACCTTGTCCATTGCTTTCTGTATGTACATATTAAAGAGGACAGGGGAGAGTGCACATCCCTGTCTCACACCCTGTTTAATTTTTGCTTGTTGTTGATGTTCCCCACATCTCACTGTTGCCACCTCTTCTTTGTATATGTTCCATATCATTCTCCTGTCCTTGTACTTAGCTCCAGTTTCCCTCAATATCTGGAATAGTTTTTTCCATTCAACCTTATCAAAGGCTTTTTCGAGGTCAATAAATGCTATGTAGGTGTCCTTTCCTTTTTCCATTCTTTTTTCTATTATGAGCCTTAGGGCCATAATGGCTTCTCGCATACCTCTCCCTCTTCTAAAGCCAAACTGGTCTTCTGTGAGCATGCATTCCACGTTCCCTTCAATTCTTCTGAGGAGGATGGTCGTCAAAATTTTTGATGCATGTGATGTTAGGCTGAGGGTTCTGTACTGTGCACACGATTTTGCTGGCATTTTCTTTGGTAATGGAACAATAATACACTTTATGAAGTCCTCAGGCAGCTCTCCAGTTTCATATATTTGGCAGATTAATTTATACAATTTATCTTTTATTTCTGTTCCAGCTGCTTTGATGATTTCTGCAGGCAATGAGTCAATTCCTGGTGCTTTTCCGTGCTTAAGTGCCTGATCAAATTCAGACCTTAGTATGCTGTCTCCTAGTTCATCTTTATCTACTTTGTCCTCACTTTCAATCATGTCATCTTGTGCGTTGCCTCCATATAATTTCTCTAGGTATTCCTTCCACGTAAGTGCTATATCTTCATGATTATACACCATCTTATTATCCTCTCTTATTAGGGCATTACATCTAATCCTTTGTCCTCCTGAGAAGAAGCGTTTCACTGTTTTGTATGCTAATTCAAGGTTCCCTTTCTTCAGAAGGTCTTCAACTTCTTTGCATCTGTCTTCAAGGAATCTTTCTTTTACTTGCTTCAACTTCCTGTTGATTTTGTTCCTAAGCACTCGGTATGCCGTTTTCCCTTCTTCAGTTTCATTATTTTTGAGCTTCCTTCTTTCCTCAAACATAAGTATTATTTCATCAGTTATCCACTCCTTCCTCTTTTCAGGTTTTTGTTTTCCAATTATCTCTTCAGCTGCTTTTATTAGGCCATCTCTCATATTTTCCCAATGTTGTTCTACATTCTCTATAGGATGCTGTTGAATTAGATCCTTAGCCCTTTCTTGGAACTCCTTCTGCGTCTCACGGTTTCCAAGCTTCCCTATATCCAGTTTTCCGTTTCCTATTTTCTTCCTTATGCATTTGAACTTGAGTCGGCATTCCACAACAACCATGTTGTGATCACTCACAATATCTGGGCTTGCGTATGCTCTAGAGTCTTTTAGTTGATTTCTAAATCTATTTTTGACTAGAATGTAATCAATTTGGTATCGTTCTCTATCCCCTGGTGACTTCCAGGTGTATCTTCTACGGGGGTGATGTTGAAACCACGTGTTCGATATTATCAGTTGATTCCTGTTACAAAATTCTATAAGTCGGTCTCCTCTATCATTCCTTTTACCAAGGCCGTAGCGTCCAACAGCTGGCACTGTTGACAAAATATTGATGTATCGATAATTTTCCCAAAACTATCGATATAATGCAGCGATATTTTTCTCAACAATACATCAATATTGAACTGATATTTTTATTATATATTATATTTTTTCGCAATTTTCGATAAATATTTGAAATTGGTCTTTTGAAGTTGTAACAGAACATAATTTTACTGTCACTGTGTGAAGGACTCTTACTACTTTTTGAGTTTTCATCTTGTCCAGTCCTTCTCTTTGACTGCATGAAGAAAGTATACACTATACAGGGTGTATACGACCCGGGACAACCGGGAGATCTGGGAAAAACCCGGGAATTTTTTCAAATGGTTCAAATGGCTCTGAGCACTATGGGACTCAACATCTTAGGTCATAAGTCCCCTAGAACTTAGAACTATTTAAACCTAACTAACCTAAGGACATCACACACACCCATGCCCGAGGCAGGATTCGAACCTGCGACCGTAGCAGTCCCGCGGTTCCGGACTGCAGCGCCAGAACCGCTAGACCACCGCGGCCGGCGGAATTTTTTCATCCGGGAGAAAACCGGGAACTACCCGGGAATTGTTTAGAATTCCAGGAATTTTTCATTGTTTTAGTTTTCAGTTAAATTTTTGTGATTTTGACTGGTAAGAACCAATACTCTAACAAAGGATGTTACTGTATCCCGCTACTGCAGAATAATACTGCAGCAACAAAACATGAACGAGAGAAAAAAAAACGAAAATAAAAATTAAGTTGCAAAGGAAATGCACCATATACAACAACAAAACAGTGCTCATACAAGCGTCTGCCAACAGCAAAGTGTGTAAAAGGCTTTAGGAAGATTTCAGTGCTTCATAACATGTGCAGTTGAGTCGCGTATGAGTAGTATCTTCTCCCGCTTTTGGTTACAGAAGTGTGGCTGGGTGCCACTACTTAATATGGCCCCTGTTCGGAAATATTGTAGATCGGGGCTGAGGCACAGAGCAGTCTCAGTTGTGGTGGGGAGGTGGGTCGTCTCCACGAGACCTGAGTTTACGTTCAGGGATTTTGTTGTTTCCTCTTCGTTTATTGCTCTCACGTTAAATGAGAACAAAACGGATTTTTGTGTATTTTGTTAAAATACGTTCGCATAGTTACGTATGGCCAAAATATGTTATTAGTTTCAGATATTATTTCCACCTTTCTGACAGTCAAGCATTAGTCACCTTGCGGAACAATGACTTTTTTTGCGTTTGCTAAAGAGATTTGGCTTTCATTAATCTTTTCTGCTGAGGCAGTTAATTTATTTGGATCGAAGTATTTAATTTCACACTATTGGCTAGTTTCAACTGTTCGCTGCGTTTCAAGTGCACGTGTGGCATTATGCCATAATAAAGAACCAAACATGAGATAATACAGTGCTGGTACTCCAAGAAAATTTACATACGAGTGTGCATTTTAAGCCGAATTATGCATTTTAGTATGGTTCACGAAATTCCAACGCTTTTTAAGTATCCTCATGTCATTTCTTTTATGACATAATGTAAGAGCTTTTAATGTTTTACACCTACGAACATATATATGGGCTTCCTGCGTCATCGTAGCTGCGCAAGTGCGGTGACGCCTATTATCTGGTGCTTTCCTGCAACTGCTGAAACGAACCTGTTTCTAACAGGTCGCGGGAAAGTATTGCGAATGGTGGTTTGGAAAGCGTTACATTCAAAGCAAATTTCCTTTTGCGCAAAATGAACTGTTTTCGAGAATGTACGACGAATTTCTTAAATCACAAAGCATTTGACCCTGATTTAAAAATCAACTCTTTGAGGACGACCATTTAGAAGAATTTCGAGCCCAGAAGATGAAACATTTGCGTCGTTATTAAAAATGTTACTTGCACATTTGTGTGATGTATCTTAAAGTGTAACACGTGAAAAAAAGATCAACAATATATGTGGAAGCTTAACTTTTCTTCCAGCTTATTAATCTTCGAGACCAATATTATCTGTGAATGCTACGTATATTAATTTAAACCATTAACTTTTCTTATTTGTGTGTTTGCGCTACTTAAGAGTGATCTTGCTATTGGCTGACTATATCACGTGCCCTATACTGTCATCAGCTGGCGAGATCACGTGACATGAGCTATGACTGGCTTACAAAAGCCCATCGTAATCTCGATTTCAATGCTTCGTAAAGTGACATGCGTTGTTTGGCGGAATTGAAATTTATACCTTCGTAATTCGAAAATATGCAGATTACATCTTGCTGTACATCAAAGGTCTTTCAAAACGTCTCCCCCCCTCCCCCCCCCCCCTGTCTCGTTTTCTAGAGTGCCGGGAACTATGTCGGTATATATAACCATAAATGTTCAAAGGATTGATGAATTTTGCAGTGCCGAGGAAGAGTACACTGTCGCTTAACACGGAAAAAGTGTATTTTCACCCAGGAAAAAGTGTATTTTTAACCGGGAAATCCAGGAAAAATCTGGGATTTTTTTTTCCTTGTCCACATATACACCCTGGTATAGGTTGCATAAAGTTGTAGTCCAATTGCACTGGGGGATGGTGGTGTGAATTGAAAAAAAAATTCCAGCGTGAAGACATAGCACACCAGTTACATTAAAAAACAATTTTTAACCCAACTACTGCAGTATTTCATCCCATCAGCATTCTTCAAAAACAGTTGCTGGAAATGATGAACAAGAATCTAAATGACAAGATTGGTCTTTGTGGTGGGAAATGATGTAATCGGCACTCGGTCTGCCAACTCACTGGACACCTACTGTACCACTGACATGCTGTTACCATTGTCAGTAAAGTGGTTATTGCCAAGTGTGGATGTGCATCATTTCTAATAACAAAGCAATACTTAAATATACAGTTGTAAAACTGGCAGTGTATTTACAATGGAAACTGATATTTTTGTAGGCCGGTATGTTGATATTTTTCCATCGATATATTGATACTTTTTTTCGATATATCAAGGGCCAATATTGATAATTTTTAGAAATATTGCTATATTGGATTCCCAATATTTTTGTAAATATCAACAGTCTTAGTCTGCTCACAGAAACATTGACAGGTCTGAACAACCTACCACATACACCTCCAAAATGCTGACAGCAGCTTAATGCAATTATTCTCAGTAGAAAAGAGGGCTTTAGCACTCGTGTACACTGTCTGGAAGTTCCATGTTTCCTTATTTGATAACAAATTCCATCACATCATCAACCATAAGCTGCTTGTACTGCAATTTGGCCCCCATTCACGAATTCCTGACAACATCACAAAATGACTCCAGCTTTAGGCTTTGTTTTTGAGTGCATACCACTCTGATTTTCATTATAGATCTGAGGTACAGTATGGTAATGTGCCTACCCAAAGGACCAGACTTGGCCTTTGACAAAGCCGAAATTGTGTATTAGCAGATCAACATTCACTTGCAGCAAGCTGTGGCTATACTTCTGGTGATGGCCCTTTGAGTAGTAGAGGCGAGCTGGCAAGATCCCATGCTCTGACAGGTGGTCGATTTTGTATGCAGTAGTTGGTACAAGCGCCTTCCTGCTAAGGAGTCTAGTCCACTCCACACCTATTTTCTCCTCCACCATTGGCTGACAGTAGTCGATGGCACTCTCCTCATTAGCACCAACTTGGAAAACCCTACGTTCGCCGTCCCTTCAAACCTGTGGGCTTGTATCGTTGCTCTCTTACACCATGGCTACTAGGGTATGAGCAGCATGGAGGTCCTAGGGTGGCATGTTCTCTGCTAGCTTGGCATCGACTTGCTGATTGTCCATTAGTGCAAATGTGTAGGTAGCACTACCAAGAACTTTCGCTCCATGGCCTATGCCAAATGAGCCATGCAACTGCATTCACCTCAACTTTCCTGGCTCCTTCTGTCATTCTATGTGGTTGATGTTGATTCACTTGCTATCCAATTACCCATATGTCCGATGCATGCACTCCACCATCTTGGAAGCTACAGTGTGAGCTCTCACCAGGTCTTTATGGTTGAAGGGTTGCCTCGAATAACCAACTGCAATAATGACCTGCAGTTTGTATCAGCATCATTCTAAGATTTTTCTGCCTGCAGAGAGGTTGCCCACATAATGTCCATATCATTTCACCCACAACTGAATTGCAAGGTGGAGCATATGGTGCACACTTGTAAGACACAGTTAAAAGGAAGTGCTCGGTGCTCTTGTTGGCGGACTTGGCAGTGTCTCTGTTTTTCAGCACCTACATGACCACACCACTGCATGGCTGAAGCCCGGTGGAGATCCTCCACAGCCACAGCCCTACTTTGCTACACCTGCTGTGTCAAACACCACAGCCTTAGGTGCTCTCACAAAATTTGCAGTTTGCCATCCATGTCCGTGTCTAGGTACATATTTTTTGCTGGCAGCCTGGACGGGTGCTGGCGATTGTGCAAGTGATGCGCACTTGGTGGATGTTCACATGAATGTCAGCAGCGTGTTGCTCTCCTGAAGTCAGAACTAGATGCACACTTGGTGGGATGCCGACACTTTCAGCCACAGTGGACTGCAGGTGGGAGACTGCTTGCAAGTGCTACTGAGTCCCCCTGCAAGTTCCACTCCATTCAGGGGCCAAGGGCCATGGGGCGCCTTCACATGAGAAGCTGTTGGGCTCTGTGACATCGAGGTGCAGCTGCCAGGTCCACCGAGCCCGCCACTGGAGTTAGATGGCATCTGTCTGGACACTATCTTCCTACAGGAGACTCCATGCGCATTCCCCAGTCATTGCTGCACCCATCCCTCACTGCTGATGTCTCTGTTTACACAGCATGTGCTGTCGTTCATGCGCCTAGCTTGCTATCATCTGGGCCACCACCGGTCGTTTGCCCCACCGAGCTTGAAACAGCTGACTACATAGTGCCCCGACAGAAACACCGCATCACGTACCGATGAGTCAGTGGAGGTGAACATTGTCAGTATGCAGCTGCCATTACAATGCTGCCACTCCTGTTGCTGTGATGTCTCCTGGGCTGAGCCGTTGATCTCCTCGGTCACACCAGTCTGTCTCTAGTGGCAGTTACTCTGCCTTGGCGTCCTGCCTTTTTACATTGATGCCTGCAGTGCTGGTTCACAAAAGAGGGTAATGTTCAGGTGGCATGTCCAATTTCATGTACACTATCATACCCTCATAAATCACAGTTTACACCACTGGCAAGGGATGAACAAAAGTGTGTGCTTTGCTTGATGCCAGTGCCACTACCAACCAAGTGTGGAGGCTGCTTGCCAGCAACGCAGCCTACTCTCTCTTGCATCATCTGCACTCCGTGAAGGTTTGACTTACCAATGAAGGCTGTTCCATTATTTGTTCCATATATTAACTGCCATCTTTACATATAGCATATATGTGTGAGCTGCACCACAGTTCTTCTCAAAGTAACATTCACATGAGGCTTTCGACATTTAGTTTTTGGCAGCATGTCCTTTTTAAAAAGGAAAAAAAAAAATGTAAAACTCTTCTTCTCCTTCAGATTATTTTTTTTATGCTGTAATGGTTTTTTCAGGTACAGAAATCAATCACACTTCTTCTTGCAGCATGGTGTTCCACATTTATTACATCCCAAAAAATAGCTGTAGTCTCTATATAGCTAACCCCATGTGCTGCAACCACAGCCTCTGCATTCCATATCACTTATTCAAAGATAGCGTGTTATTGTACTTAGTTTATGTGAGTCTTTGAGTCGTGGAAGAACTTAGACGAGAAGGTTATTGACCAGCCCCATCACTGATATATTCAGCAGATGATATCATATGACCATACTGGCCAGGGAACACTTTCTGTCTTAGAGTGTATTTTCAATGCTGATTACATAGCTGTGAAAACTAGGAGGTGTTTCTTGGTGAATGAAGCTGAATACATCATCTAATGTAGATCGAGAAATGTATATAACTGTCTTACAAAACCATCATATATACCGTATTTACTCGAATCCAAGCCGCACTCGAATCTAAGCCGCACCTGAAAAATGAGACTCGAAATCAAGGGAAAAAAATTTTCCCGAATCTAAGCCGCACCTGAAATATGAGACTCGAAATTCAAGGGGAGAGTAAAGTTTTAGGCCGCACCTCCAAATCGAAACAAAGTTGGTCCATTGTAATATGAGACACAATTTAGGTCGAATGAATGACGATACAGCTACAGTAGTTTCATTCGCGTAGTAAGCTAAGCAGTTAGGCTTTACCGGGTAGCCATAGCTATGCGTCAGGCGCTCCGTCCATAATTATACGGGTACCCTTCCTTTTTCACGTGCTTCGTCTGGTTTGGATCGATTGCTTATTTTTCTTTGATCTTATAAGTGCCGTTCTCTTTGTTATAGGTGTTTACGTCACTCTAAGCTGAAAATGCATTACTGTACTGTGTCATGCACTGTTTGTCGCATTCTGATAATCAGTGTTTACGGCCTGTCGCCGCTCGCGGCGTGGCTTGCTTTTGTGCTCACTACCGCCGCTTACAATTAAAAAAAGAAAAAGAGAGAAATCGTCTCATTAGCGAAACAATGGCAAGAGACTGCTACTTGTTGTTACTAACACTGCTGCTTTCTTTGACGATCAACAAGAACCAAATAATAGACTGCGTATGATAGAAGATGTTCTGAACGAGAGTTTAGCGAAAATTTTTCTGTTTGAAACTCTTTGCAGACGTCTCTTTAGTAGATAACATTCTGCACAGAAATTAGTCATCTTAGATTTAAAAATCTAGTCAATTGACGTGCTTCATTTCTGACTATCACTACTAGGCATAAGAATAATACGAATATAAACATGAAATGATATGTATATTCTTCGGCGTTTGCTGTTGTCTCACTCTAGTTTCGTAGTTTATTAAGCGGACAGGATTTAAATGAGATAGCAGCAAACACGAAAGAATACATGGCAAAATGTTTATATACGTATTATTCTTATGGTGAAGAGAATACTGCATGTGATTCACAATTCATAAAAGTTCCTATTAGTAACCATCTCTTCTCATAGGTAGAAAAAATTCAGAACGTAGAGTTGGCCATATTGACAAACATCCCAAACAGTCTTGCCAGTCGGATTTTCGTAGTACAGTACATTGAAATGTTGCTACATTCGAAGACTAACAATACGGAATTTGTATTTACTTCGTTGGATAATGTATGAAAATGCAGTGGTCGAAACTCGGGGCGGAGAAAAAATTTCGTCTTCCATCGTTTTTTTATTTTTTATTTATTTACTGACGCAGAGGTTTCGGCGCCAGTATTTGTCTTTGTGCCTGAAAAGCATGCATGTGAATCGCTACATATATTCGACGGCAGAAGTTAGTTGTGGCGGCACCTACCAACATTTTTCAGAACTTCCGCTTACTTTGCACTCGATTCTAAGCCGCAGGCGGATTTTTGGATTACAAAAACCGGAAAAAAAAGTGCGGCTTAGATTCGAGTAAATACGGTAGCCAACAGATTTAAAATGTGTTAAAGTTAATGGATTTTTAGATACAGTTACTATTATGTGCAGTAATTGAGGATCATTAGCAACTAACACAGTGTTGTTGTATCCATTGTTACATAATAATGCTTACCAAATGTAGCTGTTAATTGTCCCGCTGAAATATGATATTTTGAGCTTCCAGAAAGGTGGGTAGTATAGCTGCAATTCCTGCACAAGTTAATCAGGTGGGACATTGTAGCCATGTAGTGTATGTGGATGTATGAATTTCTGTTTATGTTTATTCTGTTCTGTTTACCTCTGAAGCTTAGCAACATTCACAGTTTTGTTCTATGTATGTCGATGACTCAATTTCTCAGCTATGAGGGTAAGACAATTATTATCCGCAAAGTAGTTATAAAATTTTATTGTAATGAAATAGGAAACTTAAAATGATTTTTCAACATAGCCTCCTTGTGTTTCAATGCACTTGGTCCATCATTATACAAGCTTCCTGATGCACTCATAAAAGAAGGTTCTCAGCTGAGCTGCAAGCCAGGAATGCACCACTTCTTTCACTGCTTCATCCAAGGTAAATTGATGGCCCCGTAATGCCTGTTTGAGAGGACCAAACAAGCGATAGTCAGAAGGGGCAAGATCAGGAATATATGGTGGATAATCCAGTACTTTAAATTTGAGTTTCTGCAGCGTTTCAGTAGTGTGGGCAGCAGTATTCGATGGGCATTGTCACTCAACAACACAGCACCTTTTGACAGCAATCATTCGTGTTTGCTTCAAATTGCAGGCTTTAGCCTGGCAGTAAGCATCTCACTGTAATGTACACTGTTTACTGTTGTGCCCCTTTTCCCATAATGTTCCAGTACTGGACCTCATGCGTCCCAAAAAACCATAAGCATCAGTTTTCGTGAGGACGGCTGGGTCTTGAACTTTTTCTTGCACGGCGAATTTGGATGTTTCCATTCCATACTCTGCTGTTTACTCTCGGCTCATAATGATGGATCCATGTTTCGTCACCAGTAATGATCCTGTCTAAGAAGTTTTCCTCTTCATTACCATTGTGATCCAAATGTTTTTTGCAGTCGTCCAAGTGTGTTTGTTTATGCAACTGTGTGAGTTGTTTTGGGACCCATCTTGCACAAACTTTAGGAAACTCAAGTCTGTTGTGGATGATTTTGCAGGCAGATCCATAACTAATTTGCAAATGATGTGCCACTTTGTCAATAGTTAATTGTCTGTTTAAGAGAGTCGTTTCACGTGAACACTCAATGGGTTCTTCATTTGTGGCAGTAACAGTCGTCTGGCTCCTTCATTGTGCGTAACACTTGTTTGACCATTTTGGAATTTTTCAATCCATTCGTAGACACTCTGTTGTGGCAAAACACTGTTCCTGTACTGTACCAAAAGTCATCAATGAATTTTGGCCCTTGATACCCCTTCTGAACACAAAAAATGGATCATTGAACTTTGCTCTGCTTTGGTACAAATAGACAGTGGAGCAGCCATGATTAATAGCACGACAGCAAAAATGAAACTAACCTAGCAGCTTAAAAACTGCAAAGATATAACAACAAATAAACAAAGCATGCATCATCAACGGCTCCGCAGCTCGTGGTCGTGTGGTAGCATTCTCGCTTCCCACGCCTGGGTTCGATTCCCGGCAGGGTCAGGGATTTTCTCTGCCTCGTGATGACTGGGTGTTGTGTGCTGTCCTTAGGTTAGTTAGGTTTAAGTAGTTCTAAGTTCTAGGGGACTGATGACCATAGATGTTAAGTCCCATAGTGCTCAGAGCCAATTGAACCATCATCAACATAAAATGACTGTACTACCAAAATAAACAAAAATATAGCTAAGCAGATAATAATTGACTTTTATCCTCATATAAAATGAATTGTTACCTTTACCTTTCCATTAGCATACAGATCTTTTTAAACAGGATTGGAAAAATAAGTTACACGTTGTTGTTGTTGTTGTTGTTGTTGTTGTTGTTGTTGTGGTCTTCAGACCATAGACTAGTTTCATGCAGTTCTCTATGCTACTCTATCCTGTACAAGCCTCTTCATTTCTGAGTAACTACTGCAAGCTACATCCTTCTGAATCTGCTTACCGTAGTGATCTCTTGGCCTCCAGCTGTGATTTTTGCCACCACCACCACCACTTCCCTCCAGCATTAAATTGGTGATCTCTTGATGCCTCAGAATGTGTCCTACCAACTGATCCCTTCTTCAAGTTAGCTCGTCTCACAAATTTCTTCTCTACCCAATTCTATTCAGTACCTCCTCATTAGTTACGTGATCTACCCATCAAATCTTCAGCATTCTTCTGTAGCACCACGTTTCAAAAGATTCTGTTTTCTTCTTGTCTAAACTGTTTATTGTCCATGTTTCACTTCCATACATGAGTAACTCCATACAAGCACATTCAGAAAAGACTTCCTAACAGTTAAAGCTATATTCAGTGTTAAAAAAATTTCTCTTCAAAATTCACTTTGTCTTGTCTCTTAATCTAATTCCTTCAGCATCACCTGATTTTAATTGTTTGTATTCTGTTGCCTTTATTTTGCTTTTTTTATGTTCATTGTATATCCCCCTTTCAAGACACTGTCCATTCCATTCAGCTGCTTTTCCAAGTCCTTTACTGTCTCCAACAGAATTACAGTGTCATCAGCAAACATCCAAGTTTTTATTTCTCTTTCCTGAAGTTTGTCTGTCACCAAATTTTCTGTGGGTTCAGATGCTACATGCTCAATGTCTAGTTTGAATAACATCAGGGATGGGCTACAACCCTGTCTCACTCCCTTCTCAACTATTCCTTCCTTTTCATGCCTCTCAACTCATAACTTCAGTCTGCTTACTGTACAAGTTGTAAACAGCTTGCCAGTCCTTGTAGTTTACCCCTACTTTCTTCAAAATTTCGAAGAGAGTATTTAGTCAACATTGTCAAAATCTTTATCTAAGTCTACAAATGCTATAAACATAGGTTTGGCTTTCCTTGACCTATCTTCTAAGATAAGTTGTAGGGTCAGTATTGCCTCCCATGTTCTTACATTTCTCTGGAATCCAAACTGATCTTCCCTGAGGTTGGCTTCTACCCATTTCTCCATTCTTTTGTAAAGAATATGTGTTAATGTTTCGCAACCACATCTTATTAAACTGGTAGTTTGGTCATGTTCACACCTGTAAGCACCTGATTTCTTTGGAATTGTAATTATTAGATTCTTCTTGAAGTTTGAGAGCATTCCATCTGTCTCATACATATTGCACGCCAGATGGAAGAATTTCGGCATTACTGGCTCTCCTAAGGCTGTCAGCAGTTCTGACATAATGTTGCCTGCTTGTGAAGCCTTATTTCGACTTGGATCTTTCAGTGCCTTGTTAAATTGTTATTGCAGTATCATATCTCCCTTCTAATCTTCATCTATGTCCTCTTCCATTTATATCAATACATCTGCTTCCTTTCTCTTCAATGGCCTCTTTAATTATTTTGTTGGTGGTAACTATCTTTCCACTATTGAAATATGTTTCTAAATCTGTACATTTGTCCTCTAGTCATTCATGCTTGGCCATTTTGCACTTCCTTCCAGTCTCATTTTTTAGACATTTGTATTCCTTTTCATTTGGTGCATTTTATATTTTCTGCTCTCATCTTTTGAATTCAATACCTCCTGTGTTATGCAAAGACTTCTATTAGACTTAGTCTTTTTACCTATTTGATCCTCTGCTGCCTTCCCTATTGCATCTGTCACAGCTACCCACTCATCTTCTACTGTATTCCTTTCCTCTGTTCTATTCAAAAGTTGCCTAATGCTCCCTCAGAAACTCTCAGCAGGTTCTTTCAACCTATCCAGGTACCACCTCATTAATTTTCTTTCTTTTTGCTATTTCTGTAAATTTAATCTACAGTTGATAACCAGTAAATTGTGATTAGAGTCCACATCTGCCCATGGAAATGTCTTACAATTTAGAACCGGTTCCAAAATCTCTGCCTTACCATTTATATAATCAATCCGATACCTTCTGGTGTCTCCAGGTATCTTCCATGTTTACAACCTTCTGTCATGATTCTTAAACCAAGTGTTAGCTATGATCTGGAGGCATTCTCTTCCATTCCCTTTCCACAGTCCATATTCACCTACAATTCTTCCTTTTCGTTCTTTTCCTACTGTCAAATTTCAGTCCCCTATCACAGTTAAATTTTCGTCTTTCTTAACTATCTGAATTATTTCTTTTATGTCATCGTACATTTCTTCATTCTCTTCACCTGCGCAGTTAGTTGGCACCTAAACTCATACTAATGTGGTGGATGTTGGCTTCGTGTCTATCTTGGCTACAACAATATGTTTACTATGCTATTCATGGTAGCTTACTCGCATTCCTGTTTTCTTATTCATGATTAAGCCTACTCCTGCATTACCTGTACCTGATTTTTTTTATTTGTAATGCTGTATTCACCTGACCAGAAGTCCTGTTTAAATGGTTCAAATGGCTCTGAGCACAATGGGACTTAACATCTGAGGTCATCAGTTCCCTAGAACTTAGAACTACTTAAATCTCACTAACATAAGGACATCACACACATCCATGCCTGAAGCAGGATTCGAACCTGTGACCGTAGCGGTCACGCGGTTCCAGACTGAAGCGCCTAGAACCGCTCGGCCACATCGGCCGGCTAGTGGTCCTGTTCCTCCAGCCACCAAACTTCATTAATTCCACTATATCTAACTTCAACCTATCCATTTTCCTTCTTAAATGTTCTAACCTACGTGCGTGATTAAGGGATCTAACATTCCATGCTCTCCAATCTTTAGAATATCAGTTTTTCTTCTTCTGATGACTGCATCCTCCTGAGTAGTCCCTGCTTGGAAATCTGGATGGGGGACTGTTCTAGCTCTGGAATATTTTACTCAAGAAGATGCCATTATCATTTAACCATACAATAGAGCTGCATGGCCTTGGAAAAAAATCATGGCTGTAGTTTCCCCCTGGATTCAGCTGTTCCCATTACCAGCACAGTAAGGTTGTTTTGGTTGATGTTGCAAGGGGAGATCAGTGAGCCATCCAGACTGTTGTGCATGCAACTACTGAAAAAGCTACTACCCCTCTTTAGGAATCACATATTTGTCTGGCCTCTCAACAGATACCCCTACATTATGGTTTACAACTGCAGTAAGGCTATCTGTATCACTGAGGTACACAAGCTACCCCATTTATGGTAAGGTCCATGGTTCATGGATGGTGGTTACACATTATACAGTACATTAGTCTACAGGCAACATAGTACTAACCATTAATATTTACAAATTAAAACCAGATATGGCACAATGAGCCAGTGAAATAAAATGTGCGTACGGCATTATTTGCCCGAGTTCTTTTTTGGGGAGTTTGACTGTCCTGTACTAGTATTTTTATTTGATGTCATTTCAGTGACTTGCACATCATTGACAATAATGAGGATGAAGTGATGATGATGACAACACAAACACCCAGTCTGTGATGATGATGACAACACACGCACCTAGTCCCGAGTGGAGAAGATCCCCGACCCAGTCAGGAATCAAACCCAGGAGACTTGTTCAAGAGTCAGCAGTGCTAACCCCAAGACCATGAGCTGTTGATAATTAGCCTGTTAAAAGTCAATACTGAAATTATACATACAGAATGTAGCACGAAGCGAGGTTGGGCAGTAGTCAGCACATTGGATTTGCATTCAGAAAGATGATGGCTCAAATACCCAACCAGCAGCCCATATTTAGGTTTTCCACTTTTTCCGTAAATCATTTCAGGCAAATGCCATGATGGTTCCTTTGAAAGGAGATGGCTTACTCCCTTCCATGTCCTTCACTAACCTGAGCTTGTGTTCCATCACTATTGACCTCATTGTCAACAGGGTGTCCTTTAGAATGCAGTAGGCTTGAAAGGATTTATTAAACTTGTACAGTTACAGGACAGGACCTGTATGTTGAAAAAGAAATTGAGAAAAACTGCAACTATCACACAAAACTTCCTGTCATTCTGATGTAATAGATCATGCATAAAAGTTTTTTTATCACAAGCTTTAGCTCACATGTGAGTTCTAGAATTGTTACTAACATGTCAAGAAATATAACTCTATCATACAGCATTTCAGCGAAAGCTAAGCAACATTGGAAAACTCACAAATGCAAAGCCAAGTGCCAGACTTACTTGCCCATTATCTACTGTTGTTATAAATACCTGCACTGTCAAAATTTTACTTCTTCACCATGCAAAAATTACTGTCTTATCGACATTGTACTGATGTGGATATACATGAAGATAAAGCCTGCTGCTATTCAGAATGAGTTTGGAACACTTGGCATAGTCTTCAGAGTTGATTAGAAGTTACAAAAGTTCAGTAGAAGCACTAAGGAGTGCTGCACAGAAGTCTGTATGCAGGCTGAGATCACCATCAAATCAAAATGGCCTGCACATTAAAGCATTAGTAGCTGTCCCTCCTCATCTGTATATGGCTCCACGATAAATCTCCCTTTCCATACTCCTTAATCTAGTATGGAAGTAGAAAAAATGTAGCTAAATCTCAAGGGTTAAACAATCATGCATGCTATTTTGTAACCTCATACACTAAGTGATCAAAAGTATCTGGACACCTGGCTGGAAATGACTTAAAAGTTTCCTGGTGCCCTCCATAGGTAATGCTGGAATTCAATATGGTGTTGGCCCACCCTTAGCCTTGATGAAAGCTTCCACTGTTGCAGGCATACATTCAATCAGGTGCTGGAAGGTTTCTTGGGGAATGGCAGCCCATTCTTCATGGAGTGCTGTACTGAGGTGAGGTATTGATGTCAGTCGGTGAGTCCTGGTATGAAGTCACCATTCCAGAACATCACAAAGGTGTTCTATAGAATTCAGCTCAGGACTCCATGCAGGCCAGTCCATTACAGGGATGTTACTGTCGTGTAACCACTCCACCACAAGCCATGCATTATGAACAGGTGCTCGATCATGTTGAAAGTTGTAATCGGTATCCCCAAATTGCTCTTTAACAGTGGGAAGCAAGAAGGTGCTTAAAACATCATTGTAGGCCTGTGCTGTGAAAGTGCCATGCAAAAAACAAGGGGTGCAAGCCCCCTCCATCAAAAACATGACCACACCATAATATCATCGCCTCTGTATTATACTGTTGGCACTACACATCCTGGCAGATGACGTTACCTGGGCATTCGCCATACCCACACCCTGCTGTCAGATCACCACATTGTGTACCGTGATTTGTCACTCCACGCAACATTTTTCCACTGTTCAATCGTCCAATGATTATGCTCCTTAGTCCAAACAATGCATCATTTGGCATGCACCGGCATGATGGGTGGCTAATGAGCAGTCGCTCGACCATGAAATCCAAGTTTTCTCATCTCCCGCCTAACTGTCGTAGTACTTCTGATGGATGCTGATGCAGTTTGGAATTCATGTGTGATGGTCTGGATGGATGTCTGCCTATTCCACATTACAACCCTCTTCAACTGTTGGCGGTCTCTCTCAGTCAACGTACACGGTTGGCCTATGCTTTTGTGCTGTATGTGTCCCTTCATGTTTCCACTTCACTATCACAGTGGAAACAGTGGACCTAGGGATGTTTAGGAGTGTGGAAATCCAGTGTACAGATGTGTGGCACAAGTAACACCCAATCACCTGACCACATTCAAAGTCCGTGCGTTACGCGGAGTATTCCATTCTGCTTTCTCACGATGTCTAATGACTGTTTTTGGGGGTATCCAGTTACTTTTGATCACATAGTATATGAGTGTCTCTATAACTCAAACTATAGACTTCCATAGGTGACTATGGACTACATCTGCTGTTCCTTCTCACATGTCATGGCACATAAAGTATATACAGGGTAAAACAGAACTCCATTGAGAAACTTTTGGAGATAACAATTATGACACATAGCTACGTAAGAGGTGTGCGTTCATTTGTATAGAATTTTAGTGTTGTATCAGTGGTATTTTGGATGCTATAGAAATACATGGCAGTCATAGGTTGTGTAGTGACTACTTTCTTTGATTATGCAATTCAGTTGATGCATCATCATCAGACTAATATGAAAAAATCCATAAAGGGCCACAAATAATACATAGGGTATAATAATAGTTCTGGACCCCAACACTTAAATTCAGCTATAATCCCATGAAAATGAAGAAAATGTGACTCTGAGTCCATCTACAATTACAAAACAAATATACCTCATATCAAACTCTTTAAAATAACAACTGTATTAGACACAAAACCAAATCTCATGTTGTAGGGAAGTGGAGCTTGTAGTGGCCCCAGAATTTTACGAAAGTCTGGAGACACTTGTGTTCCAGCCGTTTCGAACATGCGTTATTTTAAAGCAGGGTGTAAGGATGAGCATGGGATACTGCACCCATTTATTGTTTGTGCAGGCGAAACTGGAAGGGAGATAATTCGTCAGCACTGGAAAGTGTTCAGCGTGGCCTGCCAAGAATAATCAAATATGTCCCGGAAGCTCCGTGGCCAGCTGCAAAGAGTAATGTAGCTTTGTATTGTTGAAAAACAAATGGAGTGACTCGAGATAGTGACTGTTTATTAGACGTTGAACTGCTGCTGGACTGGACGTGGATAGTCACCCATGGTAAAAGCTTATGTATTAATTGTGTTCAAAAATGTGTAATTAACTGATTCTAGGTGCCCGGTAATGTGTGGGATTACATCATAAAGTTTAGTTGTTTTTTTGTACAAAGTGGAAATAAATATTTTCTGGTGCATTGAATGATATTCCAAGAGTAGCATATTTTCTAAATAAGAAGAGAGAGAGAGAGAGCGAGAGAGTGGAAATTTCCCCTTCCTAGCAGTGAAATCTTCAGAGAAGCGTCCGGTGCTAGCAGAAGACATTGGCGTTTCAAGAAAGCAGAACCAGCATTCTTCAACAAGTATGTCCACAAAAACGCTTAAGCTGTATATAGAGAGCTTAACATTACACCGGGTCACCACAAGAATGTGGCGACCCTAAAGAAAGGACCTGAGAAAGAAGGGGAAATATTAAAGAAGTTATAAGAAAAAGAAAAAAACAGTTGGGAGTTGCCATAGCAACCGATAACAGTGAGGCTGAAGAGTGATTCCACGATACTTATCCAGAAATATCGTTTTGTAAATGATGAAATGATTAAGGGAATCAAGAAAATCACACAATGCTGCAGTTAGTCTCAAATCACCGATGCCGCCGTCTACAAATGCTGACGCCACAGCACACCAATGCCGACGCCGCCGTACACCAATGGAGATGTCGCATCACACCAATGCTGATGCAGCCGTCCACAAAAGCTGATGCCGTCGTCCACCTACGCCGCCGTCGCCGTCCATCGACGCCGGGTGAGCTACTACTGACCTTTGATTATTTGTGTAGTGTGGAGGGTTGTGGAAATAAGTGAGTGTACTTTCAATGATAACTAGGTTAAAGGCAAAATGAAACACAATGGAAAAAAAACATCAATCTGTAGAGTCTGTTGGGGCTGTGGGAATTGAAAAACAGTGGCCAGATTTAGGCGAATTAATGAGGTTTATCAAAGCACAGTTTGAATAACAGAACACAAAAAAGGACGAACTGAAGGCAGAATTAAACTTTAAGTTAGTTTTGCAAATCACAAAACTAGAGGCTCAAGCTAATATCCTAAGTAATCAGATGCAAGAATGGAAAAAAGAATTGTCGATTCCATGACTGAACAGACAAATATCTTATTTAAGGATTTAGAACAAAGAAATGAAGCTAAATTAAAAGGGTTAGTAAGTAATCAGTTGCAAGAATGGAAAAAAGAATTGTCCGATTCCCTGAGTGAACAGACAAATATTTTACTTAAGGATTTAGAACAAAGAAATGAAGCTAAATTAAAAGGGTTAGTTCAAAAATTAGAATATGATCTAGACTGTAAATGTAGTAATTTGGAAACACAATTTAACAAAAAATACGACTCTTTGAAAAATGTATGTAATTTTACATTTGATGTGGTCAAACGAGAATTAACTATGCTAAAAACCAAAGTCCAGAAACAAGATAAGTTGCACCCCCTAGTACAGCTGCAAATTTCAGGGGTCAAATCACGGGTGGAAACCATAGAACAGAACTTAAAAAAAAGTTAATGACAGCAGAGCTTATAAATTTGAATGGCTTAGAAGAATTAATAGGAGGAAAGGTTGAAGAGAAACTAAGTGTTGATATCTCTTCGCCTATAGTAACTTCCAATTTAGATAACACCAATAAAGACTTAAGAATTTGAGGAAAGAATTCAAGCTTATGCAGGAGAAACTAGAGAAGGGCACAGTTTCTCAAAATATTATATTAAATAAGGACATGATAACCAAGTCAGGCTTGTCGAGACAGTTTCCTAAATGCAAACCAGACGGGGAGGTACACCCCACCCATTTCTTAAAACGGTTTAACCAAGCCATACCTAAAAGTTAGTAGATCCTGTGATGGGAGAGGAAAAGGGAATGTATAATGTTAAGGATATAAAACGATATGTAAAACCCCCAGGGACGCTGACATTCTGTGTCAACTGGCGGAGTGACGTCTGCCGGTTCCCGAGTTGTGTTCGGTGTTACTTCCACATTAGTTTTCCTACACCAAACTCCCTTCAAATCTTCGACTATCTGTAATCTATTTATATTCCTTAAGCTATCCTATCATATTAGTATTAAAAGAGACCAATTATGACTGCACGATTATGACTAATTTAAGGAGTCACAGTAAACAGTAACCTCTAAGCATGAGATAAAATTAACAGGGTAACATACTAACAGGAGATATAATATGATGGTACTGTTTAGGAAGAATGATACCTATATGACATAAACTGAACATGTGTATGAAATTCAAAGTGAAGAGACTAACTGAATAACTATTTGATTATAGTGTATATAATTTCTATTTTTATAGAATGTTTTATATTTTTTGTAAAGTGTGATGTGATTGGGGAGGGTTTATACCTAATTTTGAAAGGGGTGGGTAGTGTAGGCACAGACACGACCTACACACCATGCCCTTCATACAACCCTTGCAAACAAGTGTGACTGGTTCTTCATCATTTGCCGTTCCATAGGAATTGCTAAGATCTTTTCTTTGGGGACTTCAAAGGTGATGGTGAGAATGTCCGTTCTGCAGGAGACGCCGAACATCATACCTCCTCCGGCTTCTCACTTAAGTACCGGCAAAGTGGGGTTCCTGGGGAAGGGGGGTGGGAAGGGTTTCCTGTTTTTGGGGCTGTCTTCTTTCTTTCTCCGATCTTAGCAACCATTTCTTTTATTTCCTTTCTTACTTCTCTTTAGAGTACCAATCTATCTTTCCCTCTGTCCACATTCATATATTTCTATCGCTGAAGTCCTTCTCTTTTCCGTGATTTCTAAAAATCTTCAACTAACAACCTAAGTGGGCTGAAGAATCAGGATGCACCATCACACTTCTACACTCAAACAATTAAATATAAAGACGCAGACAAGTAATACACAGAAAGATTAACAACCGTCACAGATAAGGGGGGAGGTAGTGCTCAGGAAGGGCTCGAGCACATGTGCTAAGTAATGACGGTTGCACATCTCAAGTGAAATGGTATAGTAATCTTAAGCTAAAGAAACAAGGGGGGGCGAAGTGTATATCCACCTGTGTTCACAGCTGTAGTAGTACAAAGTAATATGAATGGAGATAAAAAGAAACAGATATTAAGCCAGAGGTATCGAGTCAAATAAGTTTCTGATGAATAATAGGATTGTGCAGACCAAATAGCCCGAAGAAAAGAAATAAAATTACAACCATGGACGAAACATATTTAGTTATTAAGGCTATATAAGTGAGCTGTAAGCAATGAACAAGCAAAGAATTTAAGCAGGTAGGCTGAAGGACTCAGGAGCAGGAAAGGAGAGGTAGATAGAAATTTTACCAGGAAATTTTAAATAAAATAGTGTGCAGAGGAGTACGAAAGAGGCAAGACTAGGAATCATAGTTAGAGAAGATAGGGGGGGGGGGGGGGGGCGCATCCGATATAGATGAAATGAGAGAAAGAGAGGCAGGTAGGCAGACCCAGAGGAGGCTGACCTATACTGTGCGGGCAGGGGCATAAAAAAGGGGATTGACTTGTACCATAGTTTACTATAAATGGAAGGGGCGTACCTACCCAAGGATGAGGAAGAAGATGTTTCCATAGTATCAACCCTTACGTAGATTGGAACCCAAAGGGAAAGGGTGGTATAGTGACCTGAGATTGTAGTGGAAAGTTTCTCCTGGTAAATTTGAATTCTAAAATTTTTTAAATAGAAAAGATGAGTCCTGCGTGAGGAGATAGAAAAATGAGAAAACCCCCAGTACAACTAATTTTTTTCACCCGGAAAACCGGTTGTTATCATTGCAACAGCTTCTAAAAAAAAGTAAAGACTCTACTCAGAATAACGCCTGAACTTTGAAACTGGCTAAAGGGAGGGATTTATTTTGGTTCCATCCTGGAAGCAAGAGTAGATAAATCTATTGGAAATAAGTAATACTTGTTGTACTATTAGTTTATCATACTACTATGTCTATGAAAGATATTACCAACAGCTTAATGAAATACCGGAGATGGAAGAGAGTTTTTGTAACTAATGTTTTTATGTAGTACAAAGTAACAAGATAAGTGTTGAGAAAAAAAATTATTAAAAAATATGTTGTGTGCAAAATAACCAGTGTTCGAGCTAAGGGGAGGGATATGTAGTGCCCCCAGAATTTTACGAAATTCTGGAGACACTTGTGTTCCAGCCGTTTCGAACACGCATTCTACATCTACATTTATACTCCGCAAGTCACCCAACGGTGTGTGGCAGAGGGCACTTTACTTGCCACTGGCATTACCTCCTTTTCCTGTTCCAGGCGCGTATGGATTGCGGGAAAAACGACTGCCGGAAAGCCTTCGTGTGCGCTTGAATCTCTCTAATTTTACATTCGTGATCTCCTCAGGAGGTATAAGTAGGGGGAGGCAATATATTCAATACCTCATCCAGAAATGCACCATCTCGAAACCTGGACAGCAAGCTACACAGTGATGCAGAGCGTCTGCCACTTGAGTTTGCTAAACATCTCCGTAACGCTATCACGCTTACCAAATAACCCTGTGACAAAACACGCTGCTCTTCTTTGGACCTTCTCTATCTCCTCTGTCAACCCGACCTGGTATGGATCCCACACTGATGAGCAATACTCAAGTATAGGTCGAACGAGTGTTTTGTAAGCCACCTCCTTTGTTGATGGACTACATTTTCTAAAGATACTCCCAATGAATCTCAGCCTGGCACCCGCCTTACCAACAATTGATTTTATATGATCAGTCCACTTCAAATCGTTCCGTACGCATACTCCCAGATATTTTACAGAAGTAACTGTTACCAGTGTTTGTTCCACTATCATATAACCATACAATAAAGGATCCTTCTTTCTATGTACTCGCAATACATTACATTTGTCTTTGTTAAGGGTCAGTTGCCACTCCCTGCACCAAGTGCCTATCCGCTGCAGATTTTCCTGCATTTCGCTGCAATGTTCTAATGCTGCAACTTCTCTGTATGCTACAGCATCATCCACAAAAAGCCGCATGGAACTTCCGACACTATCTACTAGGTCATTTATATATATTGTGAAAAGCAATGGTCCCATAACACTCCCCTGTGGCACAGCAGAGGTTACTTTAATGTCTGTAGATGTCTCTCCATTGAGAACAACATGCTGTGTTCTGTTTGCTAAAAACTCTTTAATCCAGCCACACAGCTGGTCTGAGATTCCGTAGGCTCTTACTTTGTTTATCAGGCGACAGTGCAATACTGTATCGAACGCCTTTCGGAAGTTAAGGAAAATGGCATCTACCTGGGAGCCTGTATCTAATATTTCCTGGGTCTCATGAACAAATAAAGCGAGTTGGGTCTCACACGATCGTTGTTCCCAGAATCCATGTTGATTCCTACAGAGTAGATTCTGGGTTTCCAGAAATGACATGCTATGTGATCAAAAAACATCTTCTAAAATTCTACAACAGATCAATGTCAGAGATATAGGTCTATAGTTTTTCGCATCTGCTCGATGACCCTTCTTGAAGACTGGGACTACCTGTGCTTTTTTCCAATCATTTGGAACCTTCCGTTCCTCTAGAGACTTGCGGTACACTGCTGTTAGAAGGGGGCAAGTTATTTCGCGTACGCTGTGTAGAATTGAATTGGTATCCCATCAGGTCTAGTGGAATTATCTCTGTTGAGTGATTTCAGTTGCTTTTCTATTCCTTGGACACTTATTTTGATGTCAGCCATTTTTTCGTTTGTGCGAGGATTTAGAGAAGGAACTGCAGTGCGGTCTTCCTCTGTGAAACAGCTTTGGAAAAAGGTGTTTAGTATTTCAGCTTCATTTGTGTCATCCTCTGTTTCAATGCCATCATCATCCCAGAGTGTCTGAATATGCTGTTTCGAGCCACTTACTGATTTAACGTAAGACCAGAACTTCCTAGGATGTTCTGTCAAGTCGGTACATAGAATTTTACTTTCGAATTCACTGAATGCTTTACGCATAGCCCTCCTTACGCTAACTTTGACATCGTTTAGCTTCTGTTTGTCTGAGAGGTTTTGGCTGCGTTTAAACTTGCAGTGAAGCTCTCATTGCTTTTGCAGTAGTTTCCTAACTTTGTTGTTGAACCACGGTGGGTTTTTCCCATCCCTCACAGTTTTACGTGGCACGTACCTGTCTAAAACGCATTTTACGATTGCCTTGAACTTTTTCCATAAAAACTCAACATTGTCAGTGCCAGAACAGAAATTTTCGTTTTGATCTTTTAGGTAGTCTGAAATCTGCCTTCTATTACTCTTGCTAAACAGATAAACCTTCCTCCCTTTTTTTGTATTCCTATTTACTTCCATATTCAGGGATGCTGCAATGGCCTTATGATCACTGATTCCCTGTTCTGCACTTACAGAGTCGAAAAGTTTGGGTCTGTTTGTTACCAGTAGGTCCAAGACGTTATCTCCAAGAGTTGGTTCTCTGTTTAATTGCTCGAGGTAATTTTCGGATAGTGCAGACAGTATAATGTCACTCGATGCTCTGTCCTTACCACCCGACCTAAACATCTGAGTGTCCCAGTCTACATCTGGTAAATTGAAATCTCCACCTAAGACTATAACATGCTGAGGAAATTTATGACTATAACATGCTGAGGAAATTTATGTGAAATGTATTCCAGATTTTCTCTCAGTTGTTCTGCCACTAATGCTGCTGAGTCAGGAAGTTGGTAAAAGGAGCGAATTATTAACCTAGCTCAGTTGTTGAGTGTAACCTCCACCCATAATAATTCACAGGAACTATCCACTTCTACTTCACTACAGGATAAACTACTATTAACAGCGACAAACACACCACCACCAGTTGCGTGCAATCTATCCTTTCTAAACACCGTCTGTGCCTTTGTAAAATTTTTGGCAGAATTTAAGTCTGGCTTCAGCCAGCTTTCTGTACCTATAACAATTTCAGCTTCGGTGCTTTCTATCAGCGCTTGAAGTTCCGGTACTTTAGCAATGCAGCTTCAACAGTTTACAATTACAATACCGATTACTGCTTGGTCCCCGCATGTCCTGACTTTGCACCACATCCTTTGAGGCTGTTGCCCTTTCTATACTTGACCGAGGCCATGTAACCTAAAAAACCGCCCTATCCACGCCAAACAACCCCTGCCACCCATGTAGCCGCCTGCTGTGTGTAGTGGACTCCTGACCTATCCAGCAGAACCTGAAACCCCACCACCCTATGCGGCAAGTAGAGGAATCTGCAGCCCACAGGGTCACAGAACTGTCTCGGTGTCTGATTCAGACAGTCCACTTGGCTCTGTACCAAAGGCACGCAGTCAGTCCTGTCAACGATGCTGCAGATGGTGAGCTCTGCTTTTATCCCGCTAGCAAGACTGGCAGTCTTCACCAAATCAGATAGCCGCTGGAAGCTAGAGAGGATTTCCTCTGATCCATAGCGACACACATCATTGGTGCTGACATAAGCAACCACCTGCAGATGGGTGCACCCTGTACCCTTCATGGCATCCAGAAGGACCCTTTCCACATGTGGAATGACTCCCCCCGGTATGCATATGGAGTGCACATTGGTTTTATTCCCCTCTCTTTTTGCCATATCCCTAAGGGTCCCCATTACGTGCCTGACGTTGGAGCTCCCAGCTACCAGTAAGCCCACCCTCTGCGACTGCCCAGATCTTGCAGACTGAGGGGCAACCTCTGGAACAGGACAAGCAGCCATGCCTGCCCAAAGATCAGTATTAGCCGGAGACAGAGCCTGAAACTGGTTCGTCAGACAAACTGGAGAGGCCTTCCGTTCAGCCCTCTGGAATGTCTTCTGCCACACCTCGAGACGACCTCCCACTCTACCATGTGTGAGAGGTCAGCCTCAATGTGGGCAGTATCCCGGGCAGCCACAGCCGTAGTTCGACTGGGGGATGCGTGGGACGAGCTGGCCATCCCCGACACACCCCCGTCCAGACCCCCACAGTCGTGCCCATTGGCAACAGCCTCAAGCTGTGTGACCGAAGCCAACACTGCCTGAAGCTGGGAGTGAAGTGATGCCAACTCAGTCCGCATCCGAACACAGCAGTCACAGTCCCTGTCCATGCTAAATAATGTTGTGCAAAGAACGTCTGAACTAATCTACAGAGAGCACAAACAATTCGACACAAAATTTAAATGGTTATTAAATTACAAGATTGCCTAGTAAATGCAGTAATGCTGCTACTTGCGCACTGTTGACACACTGCTCGGTGGCAGAAGGAGACTACGCGAATTTACACTGTTCAAGTACTAAAACGCGATGCTACAACTCTCAAATACTATAATAAGCCCGAAATTTATGAATTAAACAATGCAAGTACCCAAAAACACGCAAAGAAATTAAGAATTAAACTGTGTAACAAATAAGTGAGTTAAGAGTGTACGACTTGCTGCTGGCAGCTGCTTATCCAGTGGCGGCAGGGAGCACACTGGCTGTGACCAACTGACACTGGCCATTCAAAACAAAAACAGAAGACAGACAACTCCGCGAATTTACACCATTCAGGTACCAAAACACGATGCTACAACTCTCAAATACTATAATACACCCAAAATTTATTGATTAAACAATGCAAGTACCCAAAAACACACAAAGAAATTAAGAATTAAACTATTTTATTTTAAATCAGGGTGTAAGGATGAGCATGGGATACTGCACCCATTTATTGTTTGTGCAGGCGAAACTGGAAGGGAGATAATTTGTCGGCGCTGGCAAGTGTTCAGCGCGACCTGCTAAGAATAATCAAATATGGCCCAGAAGCTCCAAGGCCAGCTGCAAAGAGTAATGTAGCTTTGTATTGTTGAAAAACAAATGGAGTGACTCGAGATAGTGACTGTTTATTAGACGTTGAACTGCTGTTGAGAGTATGTGGACTGGATGTGGATAGTCAGCCACGATAAAAGCTTATGTACTAATTGTGTTCAGAAATGTGTAATTAACTGATTCTGGGTGCCCGGTAATGTGTGGGCTTATGTCATAAAGTTTAGTTGTTTTTTTGTACAAAGTGGAAATAAATATTTTGTGGTGCATTGAATGATATTCCAAGAGTAGCATATTTTTTAAATAAGAAGAGAGACAGAGAGTGGAAATTTCCCCTTCCTAGCAGTGAAATCTTTGGAGAAGCGTCCGGTGCTAGCAGAAGACATCGGCACTGCAATAAAGCAGAACTAGCATTCTTCTACAAGTAAGTCTACAAATATGCTTAAGCCGTATAGAGAGAGCTTAACATTACACCGGGCCACCACAAGCTATTGGGCTAGCACTAGGTAAAGGTGGAAGGGGACTAGTGCAGCAGGGGATACAACCCGTCGGCTTTGAACAATGACGTCACAAGTCGCCAGAGAGCATGTATTACAGAGATGAAAGAGCTGAGGAGAATGTTGAGAAACAAAGGAATGCGAGAGAGATAAACATTAATCTTATCAAAAGCATAAGTGTTTTTTGACTTAAAAAAAAAAAAAAATCTCACGAGATAGAATAAACTGATCCTACTTTATTAAGCAATATCTTGTCAAAAGCCGTGAAGCGATTCTTCATAATGTTCTAGCTCCCTTCAGTACGTAATAGGTGTTTTTTGACTTAAAAAAAAAAATCTCTCGAGATAGAATAAACTGATCCTACTTTATTAAGCAGCACCCTTCAGTACCTAATAAGTGTTTTTTGGCTTTTTTAAAAAAAATCTCACGAGATAGAATAAACTGATCCTACTTTATTAAGCAATATCTTGTCAAAAGGCGAGAAGCGATTCTTCTTAGTGTTCTAGCTCCCTTCAGTATGTAATAAGAGTTTTTTGGCTTTAAAAAAAAAAAATCTCACGAGATAGAATAAACTGATCCTACTTTATTAAGCAATAGTGTTTTTTGGCTTTTTAAAAAAAAAATCTCACGAGACAGAATAAACTGATCCTACTTTATTAAGCAGTAGTGTTTTTTGGCTTTTTTAAAAAAAAACTCACGAGATAGAATAAACTGATCCTACTTTATTAAGCAATCAGTAAAAAAACGAAATTGCAACATAACAGCAAAAGCTGTTATGTTTTAGTTTAGTTTAGTTTAGTTTATTGATTGCTTAATAAAGTAGGATCAGATTATTCTATCTCGTGAGATTTTTTTTTAAAAAGCCAAAAAACACAATCCACATTACCTCAATATCATTACGAAAAATATTAAGTACCGGCTGAATAAAAAACAAACAATTAAGTTAAGTAAATCACACGTTTAATGATGTACCGAATATCAAGCGATCGCTATTATCTATGCCTCGAAGTGAAGACATTACGATCTATGACTAAGGAATGACGTCATTGATCAAAGCCGACGGGTTGTATCCCCTGCTGCACTAGACCCGGTGGAAGGGATCAATTCATGGGTCATCATGACAAATAAACTTTTCATTAAAAAACACTTGGATTAAAATAGGCATATTAAAACACACCTACATTAATCATTTGTATACAACTTAAGGCACAGGAAATAAATATATTTTTAATTTTTTTATACATAGTTAGGCAAGTCACTTTAGCTGAAAAGCATGAAAGGAGGTTGACACATGACAGAAATAAAGTAAAATCTATTAATAACTTCATTGACATTTTTGTAGAACCACAGTTTTTATTCCTGCAGTTCATTTACTATTTTCGTGGGTGTTCTTAAATTGATACACATGGATTTCAAGTTCCTCCAGAATATCAAGCTTGTGCCCTTTGATTTTATATGCAAAATTTTTAAATCTTTTGAGAGTTCAGAAATGACTTGGTTCTCATTTGTAATGTGCAAACCAAAGGCACTATTATTTTTATATAAATATTCCCTAAACTGGGTTTCAAAATCCCTCACTGTCTGACCTATATTGGAACAATCACTAGACCCATATGTGATTTTATAGACACCTTATTTTTTAAGGTTATTTTATTTCACTTCATCTCCCTGGTGAAAAATAAATTCAGTTTATGGTTTGTTTGGTACCTGGTATTAACATTTGCCTGTTTGAAGGCATTACCTATGTTCAGATACTAGAGCATAGTAGACTCTTGATGAGAGTTTTATTTTGTTATTTCTAGGTAAAATTGCTATATTTGTCCTACCTCCCTCCCCCTCCCCCCCTATCCTTCTTAAGAATTTTCTCCCCCGTTGCCCCAGTAGTGTTTTCTGGATAACTATTGGCAGAGCTACCTGCACAGTGATATCAGTTTCCTTCTTGAAGTTGTAATTTAGCGAGTCACTTAAACATTGCTCGGAAACACGCGTGCTTATGCATCGGTGAGTAGTTCGATGATAAATCTGTGGTCATTGATTTACAATAAATACTGATTACCAGTTCAGAACCCTCTCGCATCATATCTAGGAAATCGAGTGATAATGTTTCCTCTGGCTCCACTATGAACTCTATATTTTCATGCATCTAATTGAATAACTCAGTGAAGCACTTCACATCATTTTCATCCCCTTGGTATATTAGACAGATGTCATCTGTATAGTTACAGTACAAAATAATATTACCTTTGTAATTGGGGTTCAAAACAAAATATTGGTTTTCCCAATCACTGACAAAAATGTTTTCTAGATTGCCTGAGAGAGAAGTACCCATCACTTGCCCATCCTTTTGATGGAACATGTAACCATTAAAGAAATGTAACTGAGTGAGTGACAGTGAAAATTGTAGTAAATTCAGTAATTCACTTATTTCTCCAATGCTTATTTTATTATATTTAACTAATTTTCTCCTTATAATTTCCAGAGTTTCCTCAATGGAGAGGTTAGAGTATAAAGTTTTGATGTCAACTGATACCTGTGTCATATTCTCTGGGGTAACAAGCTGTCTAACAATATTAGCCAACTCATCACTGTATATCAGAGAATAGGGCCTTGTAAAAGTAAAGACCTACTTTAATTTTCTATTAAGGAAACCTCTGAGATTTGTTTTAGGAGCACTATGGGAGTCAACTATCAGCCTCACCGTATGGTTCTGTTTGTGACGCTTAATCGGGGCTCGGGCCATAGGAACTTTTGGCTTCAAAACAATCATATGTTTTTTTACTAAACAAGTACTAGAGAAGAAAATTAGAGGAATTAGTACTCTTTAACTTCAACTATGCCATTTTCTTTAAAGAAGTTTAGTGTTTCAAAAACATGATCATTATCTGATATCAGGAGCACAGAGTTGCATTTATCTGCCTTCCTAACCAAGTCATTGTTATTGTGAAGTATAGGATTAAGTTATCTAGTAGTAGACCAAAAATGATTCTTAGAGACCATCATATTATTTGCTTCCTTCAGTAACTTTAATATTTTAACTGGAATTTGTGATGGCAGCCTTTGCAGAGTTTTTGTTAATTCACAAGCCATTTTAATTGGAATCGGAATGATCCATCTCCTTCATCTTAATTTTAGCAAATAGGAGGAACATTTAAAAAAAAAACCATTAAACATATTACTCTGAAATTTGGACTACATGTTCAGTGAATATTTCTCTACAAAGTTATAATGCCATTTTAAGAAATATTCATTGATTTTTGTTTTACAATTTTTTTAAACAGATGCTTATTTTTTTCTCTAATATTTTGCACTTGTTCTTCTATAACTCTTGAATTATACAATTTTTTTACAATTTGTTATAAAAATGAAGGAAAAGAAGTAAACAATATTGTGTATAAATTTCATTAATATACTGTTTGCAGGTTTTGAGAAAATGTTCCTCAAAGATGAAAATTTTAAAGTTACGGGAAATGGCTTCCAAAGTTTTTTAATACATTCCTGCCCCATATGATGGATTATCAGCATCCTCTTCTTTTTCCAGTGTTAGTTTCCTTTTCACTGGTCTTTTCTTCCCTTTGGCTGCATGTTGTAGGCTTTTGTCTCTTCTTCCTGCACCTCTTAGTCTTTCTTCATCAATTAGGCACATTGTGGAAATGGTGTTGTGTCCCGGTTGGAAACCTAAACGTTTCAGCACATCAAATTTGATAATGTTCCCTTCACTGTATGTTGCCACTGCATCATACACTCCAAAATGCAATGTTTTTATTTGTACAAACACTCTTTTGGGAATCCTAATCCAAATTAAATTATTTACACTTTAATTTGGATTTTGTGTTTTCCCATGTAAACACTTTTCCAATAAACTTGGCTGTGATAAATATCTGAATATGAGCTTAATTACATCAATTACAGCGTCTGGCAAACTGTTTTTATGGGCATATTCCTTTCCTGATTGGTACTTACACCATGAGTCATCACCTGTGGGGCACAGTGCATGTTGTGGGTGCTCACTTGTTGATGCAGTATGAAAAAATTATGCCCATACTGCTCCCCTCATATGCTCAATGCTTCTTGTATTTTGCCTAATTGCACACCCATAATACTTCTACAATCTATCAGTTGCTTCATCTGTCAATCTTCCTCTGCCTCCAAGGGTCTTACCATCACTAAGCTTCTGGGATCCTAATGTCTGCTTTAGTTTGGGCAAGCTTCTGCACATGTCTAATGCACTCCTGTTTTTTAATATGAATTTCATTGCCATAAGGTTGGAGTTTCTTTACAGCTTTATATCCCTTAGACTCACCATCTCCTAGATAGTTAGTGTATCATACGTTATACCACTCCTGTGATCTGGAAAAAATTGCTTTCACTCCCTCTACTTCCATCGCTCCACTCGTACCGTGAAAATTTGCTTCACAACATTCAATATCTTCGTCCTTGGTATTTCCCTTACATCTAAAATGTTTTGAGAGAATAGCAACATCAATTACTTTGCAACTGTCTCCACTGGTAACTGTCACAACTCCATTTAGAGATTTATGACCTCTACATTGCCATGATCCATCTAAAGAAACAGTTAAATCTCTACAATTCCCATTATTTGTCACAGCTTCTTCAACTTTTTTCTTCATTGTTGCTTGAGCAATATCTTCAGCAGAAGATCCCACCAATTCATTATAAAATCCAAACTTGGTTGGTAGTTTTGGCAAGTTCATAATTCCACATAACATTGTCCCTGTAGCACTGCCATTGCCAATGCAATGCAAGCCATACACTAGCCTAACATTTATATCATACACTTTCTTTCCACTATTACCACTACAAGGAATACTATTAGAATTAGAAAACGAAACTTCTGCAGCACATTTGTTACACTTCAATAACATTTTACATGTCAAACCAATGTGTGAAGTTATTTTCAATTCTAGTCCTCTTTCTTCACAAAGTTGGCATAATACGTTTCAAAATATTAGAGATCAAGGAAATGTTAATTATTTCATTCACATCATTACTGTCACTTTCACAGTTTTCAAATTTTTCTTTGCTGTCACAAAGTTTCTTGTTGGAAGAAGTTCTATCAAAATCATTTGGAGTAGTCGGTGAAGCAGTCTGAGCAGCGTCTCCCTTTGAAACAACAAAATATTTCTTCTTCCACTCATTGTGCCTTTTCTTAAACACTCAATTGCTGAAACGGGGCATATTGATATCCACAAACCAAATATGTAAAACAAGTACGAGCAAAATTCGTCAAATAAGCAAAATTGAACAGCTAAACAACACAAAGCAAATTCCACAAGTCAATACACATAGTATAGCATTTATGTTTACAGATATGAATAGTCACTTCTCACAGAGATAAAGCTATACAACGTTGGAAAACAGAACACTGTCTAATTCTCCAAAGATACCCTGCTTGCAGCCAGCTGGCGGCGCAGTCAGAGGTGACACACCAAGTCGCTACAACCATTTACACGGCACGTCAACTTTGCAGCGATAAAAAACACACTTAGAATTCACTTAGAAGGGTGAAACTTGATTTGTTTTATTTAGAAAACTCCAAATAATTTTATAATGAAAAAATAAAAAAAAAATGTTAATTTTGTCATTTTCATCACTCGGGCTCCCCTTAACACCCACAGTCATTTTCTTGGCAGTACCATCATTCATCATAACCGGTAGGTTAAAATCTAGGTATTTCCAGGTTCCCTATGTTACTTATCAGGAGAAACCATGTCCATGAAGTTAACTACTGTACTTGTGAAAACATGTTTATGAAACTGCTCAGCATGAAATCCCATTGGATTTCTCCCAAAGCAAGAAGTCATTAATTAGAACAAATGTATTTGTAAATTGAAAATCAGTCAAAATCAAGTGCAAATAAACAATCAGATCCATCACAGTCCTATTTGTAAAGTCTTTTGCCTTATAGGCCACCCTTATGTCATTTTTGACCTACATCACTTTCAATTAATTCCTAATACATTGTGTACTTGCTGACTTGTTCTGAATTTTTATAGAAGCTTATTTTGGGAATACTTTGTTGTACAGGCACATCTTCCTGAATCTAATTATCATTTGGTTGACCATGATCTCCCTTCTGGTCATGTAAAAGTGCTCCTCTAAGGCTTGACACCACGTAAGAGATATCCGCCCAGTTTTATATAATTTCAAGCTTGTATCAGTGCTTTTTTGGACACTATAAAAATATTTTGAAGTCACAGGTTGTGTAGTGAACTACTTTCTTAATTCCATGTTTTGATTTATGCATTACCATCAGATTAATTTGAAGAATGCATAAAGAATGCAAGTAATACATGGTGCATAATAGTAGTTACTGACTGCTAAAAACAAGCAGGAAATACATTAAAGTAGAATGTGAAAATGTACCAATGCTTGGTTGAACATGTCATGCATAGTTAGGGAGTGATGTATCTTATGCACAAGAGAATGCAAAATTGAATCATTACAGAAGTTCAACCATTTGGGAAGATGACTAGGTCATCAGGTGGCTGCACTGGTGAGCATTAATATTTAAGAATTAAATGCAATTGTTATAATCCCATGAAAGTGGCAAAGATAACAACCCAGAAGTTGTGTATAATTGCAAAACAAATAACCTTCATATTAAACAATATAAAATAACAACTATAACAAATTTAATGTTGTAGGGGAGGGGCACCAATAGGGGAGCACCAGGTGGAGGTGGAGGAAACCAATCCCTGAGTCGGCATAATGAACAAACTTTGTATTACAAAACACGTATGATTAAAATAGATGTATTAAAACACACCTATTTTAAACACCTGTATATTACATCAGGCATAGGGAATAATTTTTTTCTATTTAAAAAAATACATTGTTATCCAAGTAACCTAACTGAAAACATCAAAGGATATTGACAAATAGCAGAAATAAAGAAAAAGCTGAAGATAGTATATATGTGGGTACAATTTGAGAAATGTAACAATAATTTCATGTACGGGAAGTAATCTGGTTATAGACCATTGAGTTGAATAATAACATAACAATAGTACCACAGAGGTTTCATAAGGAACAATGGTCACTAGTGTAAAACAACAATGTGAAAATGAATGGAGTTACAGTATATAATAGCAGTGACATACAATGAACATACAGTCGCACATTATTCATGGACAGTCCAGGTGAGGGAAGCTGAGGCTGCGTAGTGGGTGGAGATAGGGGAATGGTGGGATCTGTTGGTGGACATCAGTCTATAAAACTCAAAACTGCAGCTAAAAGTATGTACCATTTAATAAGAATTCACACTGAAATAGGCCAATAGTTACGTATTCATTACTTCATCGAAAATTTTGTAGAACCACTGTCATGTTGTTGTTGCCTGTTCATTTGCTATTTTTGTGGGGTCCTTAGATCAATGCACATGCCTTTCAAGATCCTCTTAAATATCAAGCTTATGGCCCTCTTGTTCTACATGTAAAATTTTAAATTCTTTTGAGATGTTGGAAATGACATGATCCTCATTTTGAAGGTGCAAACCCAAAGCACTACTATTTTTGTACATATGTTCCATAAATCAGGTTTCAAAGTCCCTCCCTATAAGACCTATATAAACACAATCACAAGACCCACATATGATTTTATAGAAACCTGTTTTTTTTTTTTAATTTATTTTTCTTCTTTTCAAGTGCATTACAAAGAAGTGAACCAAATTTATTATTCATATGGTAGCCAATATTAATGTTTGCCTATTTGAAGGTGTTAACTATTTTTTCAGATACTGGAGCAATTCGAATTTAATATTTTTATTTCTAGGTAAAATTGATATACACTCCTGGAAATTGAAATAAGAACACCGTGAATTCATTGTCCCAGGAAGGGGAAACTTTATTGACACATTCCTGGGATCAGATACATCACATGATCACACTGACAGAACCACAGACACATAGACACAGGCAACAGAGCATGCACAATGTCGGCACTAGTACAGTGTATATCCACCTTTCACAACAATGCAGGCTGCTATTCTCCCATGGAGACGATCGTAGAGATGCTGGATGTAGTCCTGTGGAACGGCTTGCCATGCCATTTCCACCTGGCGCCTCAGTTGGACCAGCGTTCGTGCTGGACGTGCAGACCGCGTGAGACGACGCTTCATCCAATCCCAAACATGCTCAATGGGGGACAGATCCGGAGATCTTGCTGGCCAGGGTAGTTGACTTACACCTTCTAGAGCATGTTGGGTGGCACGGGATACATGCGGACGTGCATTGTCCTGTTGGAACAGCAAGTTCCCTTGCTGGTCTAGGAATGGTAGAACGATGGGTTCGATGACGGTTTGGATGTACCGTGCACTATTCAGTGTCCCCTCGACGATCACCAGTGGTGTACGGCCAGTGTAGGAGATCGCTCCCCACACCATGATGCCGGGTGTTGGCCCTGTGTGCCTCGGTCGTATGCAGTCCTGATTGTGGCGCTCACCTGCACGGCGCCAAACACGCATACGACCATCATTGGCACCAAGGCAGAAGCGACTCTCATCGCTGAAGACGACACGTCTCCATTCGTCCCTCCATTCACGCCTGTCGCGACACCCCTGGAGGCGGGCTGCACAATGTTGGGGCGTGAGTGGAAGATGGCCTAACGGTGTGCGGGACCGTAGCCCAGCTTCATGGAGACGGTTGCGAATGGTCCTCGCCGATACCCCAGGAGCAACAGTGTCTCTAATTTGCTGGGAAGTGGCGGTGCGGTCCCCTACGGCACTGCGTAGGATCCTACGGTCTTGGCGTGCATCCGTGCGTCGCTGCGGTCCGGTCCCAGGTCGACGGGCACGTGCACCTTCCGCCGACCACTGGCGACAACATCGATGTACTGTGGAGACCTCACGCCCCACGTGTCGAGCAATTCGGTGGTACGTCCACCCGGCCTCCTGCATGCCCACTATACGCCCTCGCTCAAAGTCCGTCAACTGCACATACGGTTCACGTCCACGCTGTCGCGGCATGCTACCAGTGTTAAAGACTGCGATGGAGCTCCGTATGCCACGGCAAACTGGCTGACACTGACGGCGGCGGTGCACAAATGCTGCGCAGCTGGCGCCATTTGACGGCCAACACCGCGGTTCCTGGTGTGTCCGCTGTGCCGTGCGTGTGATCATTGCTTGTAGAGCCCTCTCGCAGTGTCTGGAGCAAGTATGGTGGGTCTGACACACCGGTGTCAATGTGTTCTTTTTTCCATTTCCAGGAGTGTATATGTTCTACTCTCCTGAAGAATTTTTCCCCCATTGCCATTTGCCAGTGCCACCTGCACAATGGACCTTTCTCCTTCTGAATGACATCATCCTCAAGTTCTATTGTAGTTTACCAAGTCTGTTGAACACTACTTAACTAGTAACAAGTATTTATCAGAAACCAGTGACCACAGGTTTAATCACTGGGGCAACTTTTGAAGCACCCATGGGTACATAAGTGGGCATACTTCCCAGCCTACTTCCTACCAAGAAACAACACAATACAATCTGCATCATTACCCTGCTACATATCAGCAACTGAACAAAAAGGTAACACCTTGACACAAGGAAATGAGTTTATTTCTTTATCATGGACTTGAAGGGAAGAAAAATAAATGAACACTAGAAGTACTGGGCTTTGCTGCAGGAAAAAAAAAAATCTTTAAACTCACTTGCGGGTCTTGTGATTGTGTTTGTATAGGTCAGACAGTGAGGGACTTTGAATCCTGAGTTAGGGAACGTATGGAAAAAAGTAGTAGTGGCTTTGATTTGCACCTTAAAACATGAGACCCATTTCAAAAGAGTTCTGCATGTAGAACTGGAGGGCAGTAACCTTGATATTCTGGAGTAACATCACAGGCATGTGCACTGATTTAAGGACCCCACAAAAATAGTAAATGAACAGGGAGTAGCAACAAGACAGCGATTCTATTAAATTTTTGATGCAGTAATGAATACAAAACTATTGGCTTGTTTCATTATGAATTCTATTTAAGGGGACTGTTCTGTGAATACCAGGTGAAACTTTGAAAAAATTATCATTTTTCTAAACAATGTAACTAAAAGAATAAGATTTATAACCCCATATAGTGCTTACCATCTTTTAAGATATATTTTGGGAATGAACCACAGCTTTAGCTCTATTTTAATTGTACTTTTTTTGTTGAAAGTGAAATAAACCATGCTAATTATTTACATACCTCATAGGTACACATTACTCAAAATACAAACGAAGTAGAAGGTTTATTTTTTCCTGTAAGTTCTTTACACTGATTTTAAGTATGATTATCGAAAATTTTGGAAAAGAATTCAGGGTTTTTCTTAAAAAAAAACAGTATTTTATATCCAAAATTATGTAAAAAAAGTAGTCTGCTTTTTAGTTAAGAGTGTTTTAAGACAGTATACAAACTTTTAGCTCTCTATTTTTAATAGTTTTTAGCCACTTCAAGTTAAAGTTAAAAGTTGCTTTTTTTTATTAAACGTACATGGCACTAATGCATCTCAGGTTCATATTCATCTTGTTTCCTGTGTTTTTCTCCCTCCCTTCTCTTTTTTACACTTCTGCTTCTTATTCTTGCTTCTCTGGTGGCTTCCATTACTGATTTTCCTGCTTTGAAGAGTCTCCTTTGGTCAATGGCTACTGGATCTCTATGCATATTTAGTTCACCAAGCATTCCCATCAACTCCATAATATTAAGCCTTGACACTGCACCATCAGTGAAACACAAAAGAGCATCTAGGACACTTATTTTAAAAGTATTTAGTCCTACAGTTTTTGGTATCCATTCCTGTATACAATTGTTGAAACTTTCATTTGGATTTTGAGTCCTGTCATGTAAATGTTTCTCTAATAATCTTGTGTCACTAAGCTCACTATATGTAAGTTTTATAACTTACATTATAGCAAAGAATGCTTATGGTTGTAGGTCTCACCTTGGTTAGCAGCAAAGAATGCTTATGGTTGTAGGTCTCACCTTGGTTAGCAGCCCTCTGGTAGCCAGGTGGGCAGAGTGCATGACATGGGTTGTTGTCTGTGGAGGATTTATGAAAGAAGGTAGCCCATGCTGACATTTTCATTCCCTAAAGGTCACTTTAATTTTTTCTTACGTCTTGTCCATAATAATACTGCAGCCTGTCTATTTCTCACACCTAACCTTTTCTGGACATATCCAACACATTCCATTTTTTCAACTTTTGTGTCAGCATGTGGTTTGGATTCACAAACTTTTTGATACCTTTTTCATCTCCATCTCCAAGGTAAGATGTATACATCACACCACATTTCTCCTCTGACCTGTGAAATATTTTCACAACTCCTTCATATTCCATCCCTCCACTAAAACCACTAAAAAGTAATCAAACATTTATGATTTTCAGTTCCACTAGTACAGCCATGACAGTAATTCGTAATACATTCCACATCAATGACTTTACTGTTGTCCAAAGATGTAGCTGTCACTACACCATTTAGGGAACTATGGCCTCTTCGTTGCCAGGATGCATCCAGGGCTGCAGACATATATGTATTGCTGTCATTCATGTCCACATTTTTCTGAACAGCATTAGTAATACTATCATTTGCTACTTCTGTAGAATAATTTTATTATACTTGTCAAACCTTGTAGGGGGAGGTAAGTCCATAAGAGCACAGAAAATTTGTGCACTTCTGTACCCTTTGCCTATACACCTCATAGCATAAGCAAGTTTAATATTTGTGTTATACAGTCTTTGTTTAGTTACATCACACATACAAATGCATTCATCTAAATCACAAAAGTTACAAACAATTGTTAATTTTGACGCACAACCTCTTCTAGCATGTATCTCCGCAACTATCTTCACTCTACTATTGCCACATTCCTTATGCCACAAAACTTTATTTATTATTTCAGATAGAGCAGAGAGTTCAACAATAACTCAACCTGAATCAATAGCTGGCATTTCTGTATTATCAGCATTAATACTGTCAAGCCCATTGTCCAAATATTTCATTTTTAGGTGCGAAGCACTTGGAGTAGTTGAAAGTGATGTATTAGCAGAGTTAATTTGTTTGGTGAACCTATTTCCATAAAATTTACATTGTTTAACACTGGACTTCTTAATTCTTCCCATTGATTTCAAGTGGAATAAGAAACACACACACACACAATTATTTCACTGTAAACAAAATTTTCACCTCAAAACAGCAAACAATGACTGAACTTTCTGTATAAACAAAAGATAAGCAACTGTAAAGCTTAGCTTAAAGGTTAGCTAACTTAAAGGAGTAAAAAGTTATAAAAACAAAACAAATGAGAGCGAAACTTTATTTGTAACACAGCTGACTGTGTGCAATGAGGATGTTGTGGTGCATGCAGCCACTTTTAAATTCTTCTGATTGTGGTACTTTCTGTGATCTATTTTCCTGGTAGTAAATTTTTTCTTGTTCAGAAAGCTACAGAGATATTTTTTTAAGGCAAAAATTAAAAAATCGATTTTTTAACAGTTATTTACATACAAGTCCACTTAAATGGCACATACTTTTTGCTGTAGTTTTGAGTTTTGTTAAACAGATGTCCACCAACATATCACAGTGTTCCCCCACCTGTGCCCACTATCCAGCCTCAGCTTCCCTCACTTGGAATCTCCTTGTATGTTCACTATATGTCATTGACGCTGTATGCTGTAACTCATTTCATTTTAAAGTTGATATTTTACACTATTGACCAATGTTGCCTATGAAGCCTATGTGGTATTTTTTTATGTATGGTCCTTGGGTGATGTACAATTGTTTGTTCATTTTATGTCATAGCTATTGTGTACTATAACTCCTTTCATTTTTGTTGTGTCTGAAACTCTAAGGAGAGGTTGACTACAAAGTGGTGCAGCAACTTTCATTATAGGAAAGCTGCACAGGAGCAGAGATAATTAGCGAACAAGTTAACATAGTAAACAGAAGATTTACTCAACTTGTATTTCTCCAAATGTATGAAGACTTACTACATTCAGAGGCAGGGCAGCAAATGAAGATGGAGGCCTCTTGACAACTGCAGAGGGAGTTGCTGGAAAGAGGCTCCCGTCCCAGATGGCTAAGGCTGTCGACATGGAAACGGCCATGAAAAGGTGTCAGTTTTCATTGGCTCCTGGACTGGCACAAGGCCCACAGATCTGGATTCCACAAGGGCTATTGCCAGGCAGGAATGGAATCTGAAAGCACAAAGCCTGCAGCAGGATCATGCAATTCACGGCGACAAATTTGCTCCTGGTGGTGTCTTAGCAATCCTCTCAGTGTTTGCAGGAGAAACATAGAACATACAAGAAAATCTGCAGTGGTGCCTCTCTCCCATCACCTCTGTCCACTGTACAATCTGTGAAAGACCTAATTGTTAGTGTGATACTTTGCCTGTCTGGGCAGAGTGGGCACTGCTCTGCGTGGCAGGTGCAGCCATTGAAGCAAGATGCGGTGGTGCCATCCCTGTGACAACTGCACAGGTGATGGTTTGTTGCATGGTTGGGAGTGGTAGAAAGACAAGAATACCATCTGAGCTTGATCCTGTGTGTTGTAGGCATGAAGTTTGCCATCTGTTGCTTAAATGTTCATGCAAAGCATTCAGCTTTGCCATTGGATTATGGGTGGAATGGTGCACTTGCGATGTGGTTGATGCTTAAGGTGGTGCAAAGCTGTTCATACATGGTGGCAACAAATTGTCAGTCACAATCATGTAAGGCAAACCCTGTGGGCAAAAGATCAATGTCAAGGCCTGGATTTTGGAACGAGCCATAGCAGAGTGTGGAGGAACCACAAAGGGAAATTTGCTGAAAGTGTCAATGGTGATGAGCCATTGTTTATTCCACTAAGGACCTGTGGAATTCAAGTGCAAGTGTTGCGAAGGTACTTGAGTTTTGGGCCAGGCAAAGAACTACTGTGATGGGGCTGACTGATTTTCAGCAGAGGCTTGGCAATGAGAAGTCAATTGTTCAATTTGAGTGCCAAATGCAGTGACATTGTACCAATTGCTTGGTGCAGTGATGCCCCAATTACCTTGGTGTAGCAAATAAAGCATATCAGGCAGGAGAGACTCGGGTCTCACGTGACTGGTCATTATTGATGAAAAGCAAAATGACACCTTGGTGAACTGCAAGTGCATGCTGATGGCTATAATTCAGCAAAGCACCAAGCTAGGAATCTGTCTGTTTGAACGTGGCCAACCAGTGTGGACGTAGTAAAATAGAATCTGCAAATCACAATCTGCTGCTGTGGTCTGGAAAATTTTCTGGTGATTAAATGGAAAGCTGTGCAAAGCATCCTTGTCTTGTGCATCACTGTAGCAACAGGGAGCAGAGGATTTATTGAATGTTGAATCTGGGGCAACAGGGAGATGAGAAAGAGCACCTGCATTGGCATGCTGTGATGTGGGCTGATACATAATCTGATGTTGTTAATTTGACAAAAGAAGAACTTACCGTTGCAGCTTCTGCACTGTGTGAGTTGGGACTGACTGAGAAGGGCAAAACAAAGATTGTTCAGGCTTTTGGTCAGTCACCAATTAAAATTTTCGTCCAAACAGACAATGGCGAGAGCATCCTTTTCAATTTGCAAATAATGACAAAAAAAAATGGTTCAAATGGCTCTGAGCACTATGGGACTTAACTTCTGAGGTCACCAGTCCCCTAGAACTTAGAACTACTTAAACCTAACTAACCTAAGGATATCACACACATCCATTCCCGAGGCAGGATTCGAACCTGTGACTGTAGCAGTCGCGCAGTTCCAGACTGTAGAGCCTAGAACCGCTCGGCCACTCCGGCTGGCAAATAATTACATTTAGCTTTGTTCAACAACTTTGAAGCAAAGGCAACTGGTTTGTCAACAGCTCCAAATTTATGTAACAAAACTGTACAGATTCCACAAGAGAAAGCATTCGCAGACAAGATCACAGGTTTGTGTGGACTAGAATGAACAAGGCATTAATCACTAAGCCAAGCACCCTTCAGTTTCTGGAAAGCAGACACACTGTTGTGACCAAAGAAAAGGAACATTCTTCCTTTGCAAGAAATTCAAGGGAGTCATAAATCAGAAGTAATATATCAACGTTCCTAACACACCTGTAACTCTTGCACAATGTGTGCGGGTGGAAGACCATGGATAGCAAGCAAATGTGATTGCAATGGGTAAACATCCCACCTATTAATGACATGTCCTAAGTGCTTTAAAGTTCAGCCAAGTACTCAAGTTCAGTCTGAAAAACACATATTTGCCTCTGGTACATTTGAGACCAGCTGCAGATGAGAATTGAAACAGGATGTCAAGATTGCTTATATGATTATCAGGAGTGCAACCTGACACAACAGCGTCATCTAAATAATTTGATCAAATAGGAACTTTTGCAGTCATTTTCTCCAGAAAGCAATGAGATATATCAGGTGTGGAAGCACTGCCAAATGACAATCTCAAAAAATATTAAGAGACCCAGATGAGTGTTAATACAAAGACTTGTGACTGGTCATCCAGAGGTATTTGCAAGTAAGCATCATGCAAATCAATTTTGGAAAAGTAATGACTGGCACCCAATTTATCCATAAATTCTTCTGGGTGCAGCAAGGGATAATTGTCAATGACTGTTTGAGAATTGAGAGTTTTCTTAAAATTGGTACACAGTCTGACTGCCGGACAGCTTCTTGGGAATAACAAGAGGGGACATCCATTGACTGGCAGTAGTGGGTGCTATGAACCCACTGCTTTGTGAAGCAGTAAGTTCCTGAGCCACCTGTTCTGGATGAGCATGAGGAACAGGATGAACTTGTAACAAAACATGGTCCTTCATTGTGACATGGGCAATAAAATTATTGGCTTTGCCTAGAATGGAATAGAAGTTTATTGTCTCATAACTACAATTTGAAGCCATTGACTTAATGCACAGGAGACTCATCAAAACACAGAAACTGGTCTACAATCTTCCTTATAATACCAGTAATGTATACAAGGGTGGTTTGAAAAGCTCTCGGAACGGAATAGAAAAATAGTACTTAGATCACTGAAACTTTTTTTTATTTTTCAATGTAGTCTCCTTGTAGATTAATGGATTTGGTCCAATGATGTTCCAGTGGCTTGATCCTATCTCGAAAATGGGTTTCCTCCAGGCCTGCAAAATAGTTGTCAACTCCAACTATAAGTTCTTTGTTTGAAGTGAATCTTTGTCCACCAAGAAAAATTTTCAGTTTTGGGAAGAGATGGAAGTCTGACAGTCATATCAGGTGAATAAGGTGGGTGTGGCAACAATTCATACCTTAATTCATGTAATTTTACCATGGCGATGGCACATGAACGGGTACGCATTGTCTTGATGGAAGATGACTTTCTTCCTTGCTAAACCTGGCCTTTTTTTGCATATCTTTTGTTGAAATTTATGCAGGAGATTAGCACAGTATTATCTAGTAATTGTTTGCCCAGTGGGGAGATAATCTACAAACAGAATCCCCTTTGCATCCCAGAACACTGATGCCATGACCTTTCTCACTGAAGGAATTGTCTTTGCTTTCTTTGGTGGCAGAGAATCAGCGTGCTTCCACTGCTTTGACTGTTGTTTTGTCACTGGGGTATGATGGTGCACCAAAGTTTCATCTGTGGTCACAAACTGGCGCAAAAAATCTTGTTCATTTCTTCTAAAATGGGCCAAACATTGTTCCGATATGTCCATTCTCATGCGTTTTTGATCAAGCGTCAAGAGTTGTGGCACACATCTAGCAGATAATTTTTTCATTTATAAATCTTCAGTTAAAATGTGATATACCTTTTCAGATGAAATCTGGCAAGTGTGAGCAATTTCATGCTCTTTCAATCAGCGATCCTCCATGATCATTTTGTGCACTTTTGCAATGATTTCTGGAGCAGTGGCACATCTTGGCCTGCCACTGCACAGATCATCATCTAATCTCTCCTGACCAAATTTAGATTCATTTGTCCACTTGGCAACAGTTGAATATGAAGGAGCAGAGTCCCCCAGTGTATTGCAGAAATCAATATCAATGTTCTTTGCTTTCATACCTTTCTTTATGAATTACTTAATCACTACTCAAATCTCGATTTTCTCCATCTTTACAAATCACTATGCGGGAACAACAACAGAGCCACATCACCGCCACAGCCCTCTTCCAAGAGCACTGACATGGTACGTGTTTACAGGCAACAGTCCAATGAATATCACGTGAACTATTCATTGCGCTGACGCTGACCTCTCTTGGTGATTCCAAGGACTTTTCAAACCACCCTCATAATATACCGTACTGAGTAATAAGTTAATTGAGCAATTAATAATTTTTCTTCAAAAGTAACAAAGTTTTAAAAATTCAGTCCTCAGTACTTGCTCTCTCCTGCTCAACTTTTCAGGTTGTCTTTTATGAATTCTTCTACTAAATACCTACCCCCATGAACCTTGGACCTTGCCGTTGGTGGGGAGGCTTGCGTGCCTCAGCGATACATATGGCTGTACTGTAGGTGCAACCACAACGGAGGGGTATCTGTTGAGAGGCCAGACAAATGTGTGGTTCCTGAAGAGGGGCAGCTGCCTTTTCAGTAGTTGCAGGGGCAACAGTCTGGATGATTGACTGATCTGGCCTTGCAATGATAACCAAAATGGCCTTGCTGTGCTGGTACTGTGAACGGCCGAAAGCAAGGGAAACTACAGCTGTAATTTTTCCCGAGGGCATGCAGCTTTACTGTACGGTTAAATGATGATGGCGTCCTCTTGGGTAAAATATTCCGGAGATAAAATAGTCCCCCATTCGGATCTCTGGGCGGGGACTACTCAAGAGGACGTCGTTATCAGGAGAAAGAAAACTGGCATTCTATGGATCGGAGCGTGGAATGTCAGATCCCTTAATCGGGCAGGTAGGTTAGAAAATTTAAAAAGGGAAATGGATAGGTTGAAGTTAGATATAGTGGGAATTAGTGAAGTTCGGTGGCAGAAGGAACAACACTTTTGGTCAGGTGAATACAGGGTTATAAATACAAAATCAAATAGGGGTAATGCAGGAGTAAGTTTAATAATGAATAAAAAAATAGGAGTGCAGGTAAGCTACTACCAACATCATAGTGAACGCATGATTGTGGCCAAGATAGACACAAAGCCCATGCCTACTACAGTAGTACAAGTTTATATGCCAACTAGCTCTGCAGATGATGAAGAAATTAATGAAATGTATGATGAGATAAAAGAAATTATTCAGGTAGTGAAGGGAGATGAAAATTTAATAGTCATGGGTGACTGGAATTCGAGAGTAGGAAAAGGGAGATGGAAACATAGTAAGTGAATATGGATTGGGGGAGAGAAATGAAAGAGGAAGCCGCCTGATAGAATTTTGCACAGAGCATAACTTAATCATAGCTAACACTTGGTTCAAGAATCATAAAAGAAGGTTTTATACGTGGAAGAATCCTGGAAATACTAGAAGATATCAGATAGATTATATAATGGTAAGACAGAGATTTAGGAACCATATTTTAAATTGTAAGACATTTCCAGGGGCAGATGTGGACTCTGACCACAATCTATTGCTTATGATCTGTAGATTAAAACTGAAGAAACTGCAAAAATATGGGAATTTAAGGAGATGGGACCTGGATACACTGAAAGAACCAGAGGTTGTACAGAGTTTCAGGGAGAGCATAAGGGAAAAATTGATAGGAATGGGGGAAAGAAATACAATAGAAGAAAAATGGGTAACTCTGAGGGTTGAAGTAGTGAAGGCAGCAGAGGATCAAGTAGGTAAAAAGACGAGGACTAGTAGAAATCCTTGGGTAACAGAAGAAATATAGAATTTTATTGATGAAAGGAGAAAATATAAAAACACAGTAAATGAAGCAGGCAAAAGAGAATACAAACGTCTGAAAAATGAGATCGACATGAAGTGCAAAATGGCTAAGCAGGGATTGCTAGACGACAAATGTAAGGATGAAGAGGCTTATCTCACTAGGGGTAAGGTAGATACTGCCTACAGGAAAATTAAAGAGACCTCTGGAGAAAAGAGAGCCACTTGTATGAATATCAAGAGCTCAGATGGAAACCCAGTTCTAAGCAAAGAAGGGAAAGCAGAAAGGTGGAAGAAGTATGTAGGTGGTCTATACAAGGGTGATGTACTTGTGGACAATATTATGGAAATGGAAGAGGATGTAGATGAAGATGAAATGGGAGATACGATGCTGTGTGAAGAGTTTGACAGAGCACTGAAAGACCCGAGTTGAAACAAGACCCCGGGAGCAGACAACATTCCATTATAACTACTGATGGCCTTGGGAGAGTCAGTCCTGACAAAACTCTACCATCTGCCGAGCAAGATGTATGAGACAGGCGAAATACCCTCAGACTTCAAGAAGAATATAATAATTCCAATCACAAAGAAAGCAGGTGTTGACAGATGTGAAAATTATCAAACTATCAGTGTAATAAATCACAGCTGCAAAATACTAACGTGAATTCTTTACAGACGAATGGAAAAACTGGTAGAAGCCGACCTCGGCGAAGATAAGTTTGGATTCCGCAGAAATGTTGGAACACATGAGGCAATACTGACCCTACAACTTATCTTAGAAAATAGATTAAGGAAAGGCAAACCTACATTTCTAGCATTTGTAAACTTAGAGAAAGCTTTTGACAATGTTGACTGGAATGCTCTCTTTCAAATTCTAAAGGTGGCAGGGGTAAAATACAGGGAGCGAAAGGCTATTTACAATTTGTACAGAAACCAGATGGCAGTTATAAGAGTTGAGGGGCATGAAAGGGAAGCAGCGGTTGGGAAGGGAATGAGACAGGGTTGTAGCCTGTCCCTGATGTTATTCAATCTGTATATTGAGCAAACAGTAAAGGAAACAAAAGAAAAATTTGGAGTACGTATTAAAGTCCATGGAGAAGAAGTAAAAACTTTGAGTTCGCCGATGACATTGTAATTTTGTCAGAGACAGCAAAGGACTTGGAAGAGCAGTTGAATGGAATGGATAGCGTCTTGAAAGGAGGATATAAGATGAACATCAACAAAAGCAAAACGAGGATAATGGAATGTAGTCGAATTAAGTCGGGTGATGCTGAGGGAATGAGACACTTAAAGTAGTAAAGGAGTTTTGCTATTTGGGGAGCAAAATAACTGATGATGGTAGAAGTAGAGAGGATATAAAATGTGGACTGGCAATGGAAAGGAAAGCATTTCTGAAGAAGAGAATTTGTTAACATCGAGTATAGATTTAAGTGTCAGGAAGTCGTTTCTGAAAGTATTTGTATGGAGTGTATCCATGTATGGAAGTGAAACATGGACGATAAATAGTTTGGACAGGAAGAGAATAGAAGCTTTCGAATTGTAGTGCTACAGAAGAATGCTGAAGATTAGATGGGAAGATCACATAACTAATGAGGAGGTATTGAATAGAATTGGGGAGGAGAGGAGTTTGTGGCACAACTTGACAAGGAGAAGGGACCGGTTAGTAGGACATGTTCTGAGGCATCAAGGGATCTCATATTTAGCTTTGGAGGGCAGCGTGGAGGGTAAAAATCGTAGAGGGAGACCAAGAGATGAATACACTATGCAGATTCAGAAGGATGTGGGTTGCAGTAAGTACTGGGAAATGAAGAAGCTTGCACAGGATAGAGTAGCATGGAGAGCTGCATCAAACCAGTCTCAGGACTGAAGACAACACAACACAACTGCTGAGTAGTAACATTTCTGCACTAGTTTCTCATATAAAGATTTTTTCAGTGTTTCTAAATTTATGCTGAGAAATTCTCTTCCTTTCCCTTTGTTATAAATTTTTATACCAATATAATGTGGAGTTTGAGTAGAAAGTTTTAAACGGTGGTTGGGCAGCATAAAATTATTTTGATTTCTGGTGTTGTAATCGTGTTGAAAATGATTTACTACAAATAAATCAGGGTTACTGTGTACAAAAAACCATAAGAAAACAAATCCTGAAATTGTGCACATAATTGAGCAACACTGTCCCGAGGACCAAAGGAAGAAACAGAAAGTTCATTGACCCAAAAGCTTAACCCAAACAAGTCAAGAGAGTCTAGCCCAAAAATGTTAGCATTGTCTCAGAAGGAAAGCCCTGCAAATGTCAGTGTCATCGAATTTTGGAAACTTGAAGGAAGGCTACAAGATAGGAATGTCTTGGCCATTATATGCTGTTAGCACATGGTGCTATGTGCACAATTTAGCTTTGCCAAGCCATTCATAAGTGATATGGTTGAGTAGAGTCACTGAAGCTCCAATGTCAAGCTGAAAATGGACGGAATGTCCAGCAGTAGTTAGAGACACAAAAAGTTTGTTTCTTCACGTAGCATTGCAGATGATGTGGTAGCCTTTCCCGAATGGCTATTGCTCTGCTACTTTGCACTAAAAACAACTGTGGGGCTTAGAGAACACACTACTCACTGCAGAAGGGGATGAATTAAGTTTCTGTTATCACATACTGTGTACATGTCCCCGTTTGCTGCAAAAGAAGCAAGTTGCGTCACGTGAAGGACAAGATCAGTGATCATGTGTCGTATTACAGTAACAGTATGACTTCTGTGAATGTATGCTTTCCCGGCGTATACAGCTGGCGAAGAGTTCTCGGGCTTCCAGCCGGGTGGCAGTGTCTTCAAACTGCGACGTTTCGACGAGTGACATACTCATCATCTTCTGGCGAAGTCGTCTGTGCCACCATGAAGGGATTCATCATATCAAGAAATTGCACTATTTGTTGACTCTGAAACTGAGTAAACTGGGGTAGCTCAACCACAGGTGGTGCAGCAGGTGATTGCGGAGCATCAGCCATTATCAGTTAAGCAATGCACCAAAAAAAAAAAAAAAAAAAAAAAAAAAAAAAAAAAAAAAAAAAAAAAAATGGCACAACAAGAAGTAAACTAGACTTGATAGCACACATAGCTAGTAGTACTCATCACCAGGCATGTTTTGTGTGATGGTAAGGACAGATGGGCTTCAGATTGGTGTGACAGCTGTCATCATAGGAAAGCTAGACAGTAGCAGAAACAATTATTGAACAACTTAACACAGTAAACAGCAGATTCACATACCTTTTGTTTCTCCAAGTATATGAAGACTCATTACAAATAATGCAGCAAGAAACAGACTCCAGCTATCAGCATGTGAAGCAGGAAGAGGCTCTCTGAACTATAACACAATGATGTGAGAGCCATGACTAGGCAGGATTTGTGTCAGAGGGTGCTCTTGGTAGGAAGCTGTTGGAGGTGTTGCTCAGTGAGTGTGCGTCATTGGATCTGCCAGAGCCCATATGACAACAATTGGTGTCTAATGGAAACCTGCAATTCTGTTGTCAACTTTGATGTCTGTGGGCTGGTATCGATAGGTGTTACCACAATTTTTATGCTGTTATTTTGCACTGTTGATCAATGTCATGTATAAAGCCTACATCGTACTATTATTATTATGTAATTATTTAACACAATAGTCTTTAAGCCATGAGGTTACATCTTGTACATGAAATTGTTGTCATGTTTCTGAAGTTGTACCCACACATGTGCTATCTTAGGTTTTACTTTACTTCTGTCATTTGTCATCTTCCGTCGATGATTTTCAGTTTGGGTCACTTGGGTAACCATGTATATACCAAATTATTTCCTGTGCCTGATGATGTATGTAGGCAATTAACGAAGGTGTGTTTCAATATATCTATTTTAATCATAAGTACAAATAACCTAATAGGTCTGGCAACCACAGCTAAAAAACTTGTACTTAATGTGACGGACAATCAAACAATAAAAAAACACAGATGGTAACATAGTCTGTATTAACAATAAGTGAAAGTCCAAATTCACAATAGCTGTTTAGTGTGTTTTCACTGTCATACAATGAAAACAGTACTAATATAGGTCATTTCACCGTCTTTGATTTTAAAGTATTTGATTGTCCTTCACATTAATCATTAAGGTTTTTATTAAAAAGTTTATTGTGCTGAGCCATGGATTTGTTTCTTTGGGCTTCACCTCACACTCCCCTCTTTGCTCCCCTCCCCTACAATACAAGATTTGATTTTGTGTGTAATACAACTGTTTTTTTGTTGAGGTATATTTATCTTGTAATTATACATGACCTCTGAGTCATATCTTCATCATTTTCATGAGATTATAATAATTGTATTTAAGTTTTAAATATTAATGCTCACCAGTACTGCCACTGCATGGTCTAGTTGTATTTCACAATGGCACAACTGCTGTAATGATTCAGTTTTGAATTGTCTTATGGACAGGATAGATGACTCCATACCTATATGTTACATGTTCACGTTGGTATATTTTCCCGTTGTACTTTGATATATGTCCTGTTTTTAGTAGTCAGTAACAATTATGATATGCTATGTATTATTTGTGATTCTTTATGTATTTTTCAGGTTAATCTGATAAATTGAACTAGTAATTAAAGAAAATTGCCACCATACAACCTATGGCTTGTATATATTTTTTATAGCATCCATAGTAGCACTTCAAGTTTTCAGAGGTTGATCAGAGATGCCTTCAGACTATTTTGATATAAGGGACCCACGGTCTCCAATGTTTGTGACAGAGTAGTAATGCAATTATGATTTATTCAGTCTGTTTCCACAATTACCTTTGTAATGTGGAAATACCTTCATGCAGTCTTCTGTGGCATCGTGCTTGTGAGGCATCTATAGGAAATCCTCCTAGCCTTCCAAAGCTCCCAACCCCTCGTCTGTTTCAGGTTCATTGATGATATATTCAAGATCTGGACTCAGGGCTCAGACAACCTATCCACATTCCTTCACAACTTCTAAACCCTTTCTCACATCTGTTTCACATGGTTGTCCTTTACCAAATGTGCCACTTTGCTCCATTGACCTCCACCTCGCTGGTGGCTCCATACACACTTCTGTCCACATTAAGCCCAGTAACCACCAACAGTACCAGAATTTTGACAGTTGCCACCCCTTCCACACCAAAAAATCCCTCCTGTGCAGCCTAGTCACCCATTAGTGACATATTTGCTGTAATGATAACTCCCTTGCCCAGTGTGCTGAAGGCCTCACAAAGGACTTCAAAGACAAGCGATATTTTCCAAACCTGGCCCTCAATCTGATTTCCCATGCCCTATCCTCACACTCCTCCAGTCCCCAATCCTCCCACCACCCAAAAGGATCAGATACGACCCCCCCCCCCCATCCATATGCCACTCCGCCTCCTACTCCCATTTCCTTGCCACACGGATCACATCTCTGTGGCAGATCAAGGTCTAGACCTACCCAGTCCACCCACCCAGCATCTCCTATTCCAGTGTCGTCACAGTTTATCCTACCCCATCAGAGGCCAGGCCACTCTGTTGCAAACAATGAACAGCATATCACAACCTGAGCCAACTGTATCCTACCCTCTACAACCAGCTTCTCTGATCTATGCAAATGGGAGTTATCGTTACATCCTTACAACACATCCTCCACTCCCTTAATCGTCGCGACTTTAATCTGAGGTGACCCACTGCCCTCACACCCTCCACCTAACAGTTTCCCCTTCTTCCATCCTGTCATCCCCTCCCAATGCACATCCCCACACAGCTTGGCTTGTGCCATTTCCCATCGGCCACCTAGCTGTCACACTTTAGTCTGGAACTAAAAAAAATAATTAATATGAAGGGTTAATCAATTGTACATACTACATGCATTTACCAAAGGCTTGTGACCCTGTAGCACAAAATAAAAAGAGATTACCTGTTGTTGACATAACAGCAATTTTCAAATTGAGTCATCCCAATACCGGGAGTGGAAAGACATATATATATATACTTAAAAACAAAGACCACTCCCCACTCCACCAAGAGTGTCTTTCCGCCGTCCACCTAACCTTCGTAACCTCTTAGTTCATCCCTATGAAATCCCCAAACCACCTTCCCTTCCCTCTGGCTCCTACCCTTGTAACCGCCCCCGGTGTAAAACCTGTCCCATGCACCCTCCCACCACCACCTACTCCAGTCCTGTAACCCGGAAGGTGTACACAATCAAAGGCAGAGCAACGTGTGAAAGCACCCACGTGATCTGCCAACTGACCTGCCTACACTGTGATGCATTCTATGTGGGAATGACCAGCAACAAACTGTCCATTCGCATGAATGGACACAGGCAGACAGTGTTTGTTGGTAATGAGGATCACCCTGTGGCTAAACATGCCTTGGTGCATGGCCAGCACATCTTGGCGCAGTGTTCCACCGTCCGGGTTATCTGGATACTTCCCACTAGCACCAGCCTATCCGAACTCCGGAGATGGGAACTTGCTCTTCAATATATCCTCTCTTCCCGTTATGCACCAGGCCTCAATCTCCGCTAATTTCAAGTTGCCGCCACTCATACCTCACCTGTCATTCAACAGGTCTTTAAATATGTCTACTTGTGTCTGTATATGTGTGGATGGATATGTGTGTGTGTGCGAGTGTATACCTGTCCTTTTTTACCCCTAAGGTAAGTCTTTCCGCTCCCGGGACTGGAATGACTCCTTACCCTCTCCCTTAAAACCCACATCCTTTCGTCTTTCCCTCTCCTTCCCTCTTTCCTGATGAGGCAACAGTTTGTTGTGAAAGCTTGAATTTTGTGTGTATGTTTGTGTTCGTTTGTGTGTCTGTCGACCTGCCAGCACTTTCATTTGGTAAGTCACATCATCTTTGTTATATATATATATATATATATATATATATATATATATATATATATATATATATATATATATATATATATATATATATATATATATATATATATAAAAAAAACAAGAAGCAGGATGAACAAAATTTCAGCCATCTACTCAGCTCTTGAAGATGGTCCTCGTAGACCAAAATGAATTATCTAGTGTAAAGTAATGTTCTCCATCACTGGAATTAATATAGAAAGCCTTTCCAGGACCACTGTGGGTCACTGTGGGTTTTTGCTGCAATTGTGTCACAACTTTTGAAAATTATTTGAGCCAGTTCTGGAGGAGAGGTACATTCATACAATGCTAATGGTACAAGTAAATTGCTACACTGTAGATTGAAGTAGTATGATTTACCACTTTGTCAGGAATTTATAGTTGTTGAGAGAGATTTTGACTCATTTAGGATGAAACCAGTAATAACAGATAATGCATTGGTACAACAAAACTTATCTTAGTGAAGAATATGTACTATAATGCTACAATCTGGACTTTGTAAGAATAATGGGAAATTCGTAACTGAAGGAAGAGTGATGCAAGAAGATATCTCATACAAGTTATTCTCAGCAGTCATAGATGAGGTTGCCAGATCCCTAAAAACTAGAAGACATTTTTGTTAATAGTGCATAAATAAAACGTAGCTGCTTTCCTGGAGGTGTGTCCCACAGTTGAAACTAAATAAAAGGCAGTTTTTTTTTCTGTAAACATTTAATTTGTGAACAGATGTTGGACAGTTGGCAACACAATACATTTCATAAACACACCTTCAGTACACAATGAAAAATTGAAGTGAACTGTTGAAATAAATGTGGGGAAAAAAACTGAAAATCAGCTCTCAAAATATGTCTCAGAATGACACATGGACTAACAACTTCAGAAATTTCCACTGAATATGCTTCACAAATAAAGAAAATTAAACACATATGACAAAAAACAACCTGCCTTTCATTTAGTTGCAGAAACAGAACATACATCCATGCATTTTGGAGCAAGTAAGGCATGATGGAAAACAGATAAAATGATAGCATCCGTGCTTTGTATGTTGTGCATATAAATTTCAATAACAAATCATAGAACTAACTAGAAAAAGTTGAAAGCAGTTTAAAATAATTTATAATCAGCTCATTGAACAAAGAGTAGTGCAATTAACCACTGAACTATAGAACCATTGATGACCTATTGCATTTAAGACAATTACAGGCAATGTACTGGAAAAGAATTATAGGGAACTGTAACAGAGATGCGTATGCTTACGTTAGAATAAAAGGAGTTTTCAAAACCAAGCTTAGTTTTGACTTACTGCAGTAAAGTATAGACTTTAAATATGAAAACCATGAACAACTGATAATTACTCAGTGAGCATCAGAGAAATCTATGTTGGGAATTATACACTGATTAAAATTACTTTGTGATTGACAGATTCTGGTGGTGGGGACAGTGTAGCCAGAGTGCAGGCAGCCACACTACACAAGGCACTGCATGTACCTACAGAACAGGCAACACAGTCAGTGTGTGACACCTGAGGGGGAACTATATGATTGGAAGGTGGCAGGCCCTTACCTTTCGACTCACTGAAATGTCAGCCAGAAAGCAGGTTTAATCAGACTAGAAGAGTCATGAAAACAAACAAATGGATTGGAAAATAGACAGTAATAAAAGCTAATCACTGTAATGAAAATAAGTGATAGTGGTTACAAATAGCCATCTGAATGGGTGGTTTTGGTGGTGCATGGACCAAGGATGTCCCTTACTGGATTTTAGTAGATAAGAAAAGACTGGGATGACATTAGAGTGTAATGTCAGTAGATGTCACTAGAAAGCATGCTAGAACGATGTGGTTGTGTGTGCTAACTGAAGGTAACCCAAAAAGGCAAAGATGAACTGAATACTCTCCAATTATAGTATTAACTGAAATGCTATCTTACAAGTGAAGTTATTATATTTTTGAAGACTGTTGTTGGAAAGTCTTTACCAATTTATATGTATGATTTCAGGAAATTTTTCATGATTAGGGGCTCTGATGAGTGAAAGATTAATTATTAGATATGGAAATACTGGTCTAAATTCAATAACATTGTTTCACCCTATCCACTGCTGGTGCCAGGCTCCATTCAGATTCAATCTTTCTGAACAATTCAGACTTACTTTTTTCTCACTAAACAGAAACCTTTGCTGCAAAATATTTGTGATCTCACATTATTTCTTGGAACTACTAGCACCAGTTAAGTCACTAATTTAACCGAATTAACATTTTGCTTCCCATTATTTAATGTTGTGTGCTCTTACCCTACACCCTACACCCTGCACCATACATAAATACAAAACACAGTGCTCATACAAATGTCTGCCAACAACAAAATGTGTCAAAGCCTTTAGGAAGACTATGCAATGCTTCATAACAGGCATGGAACTAGGGGGCGGGGGCAAACCAGGGTATCTGCCCCAGGCATTTTTTTTGGGGTGAGGGGGGGGGTGCCAAATTCACATTGTTGAGAAATTTGTTTCACAAATGACCTAGCATCCAGCGTACTTTGGTCTACCGATTACTCATATGTTTTTTAATACACCCCTGTTAGTTTGTGAACAAATTGTAAGTTGATATCTGAATGAATCATAAGTTGATTTTTGAATGCATGCTTAGTGTATGTGATGTCTCTGCCAGGGGAATCCCCATCGACTCTAGAAGTAAACTTACCTGCGGACAAAAGCAGACTGGCCAGTCACTGTTTATGTGGTTGACGGGATTTGCAAATGATCGGCGTTGTTACAATTACTAGCGAAATCGATAGATTCAGACTACCAGAGTGGAAATAAACAACTATCAGGTATACGTATTGTCTTCTCTGTGTATTCAAGAGAATCAAATTTTGACAGGAAATTTTTGGCCAGACCGCTACACTACTAAGGACCAGTTATACAGTCCCCGGCTAGAAGCCGCTAAAGTTCTATTCTGAGAGTAATGCGAAAAACGAATTGTACGAACAGGTAATAACACCTAACCGGAGGATAAATGCGGGATACTAAACCGGTGATTGTGGCAAGGTTAGTGAAGTTAACCAGAGAATAAGTTTTGACGCTGGCAGGAATAGTTACAGAATTAGTGATGACAAGATTGGTTGTTAGACAGAGGAAGGAGAAGAAACAGGGACTCACACAAATTACGGAAGAATATGATGATTCCAAATTTATATAAAAATTTTGTACTACAACTCTTAGATCTCATGCTTCAGAAGATAGAGAGTGTGAATGAAACATGAAACTATTTCCTAACATAAAACTTTTTGCTTTTAGTAGGCCTAATAGGCATATGATATTGGTACTTCATGAATTATATTCTGTCATGTTATAAAAATGACAATTTGTGGCAAAACAGTCTCAATTATTTGGTGTATGTAACAATTGTTGCAATATTAGGTGGGCTTATTTCATTTTATCTAGCAGACAGTGACAAAATACACGTAATCAGATTGTAAAACCACACCAGTCTTGGGTACTATTTGTATTAACAGCTTTTCTAGTATTAGACAACGACATTTTGTTTTTTCATGTAGCAAAACGTTCATGAACTTTGATGAGGTAATAGATTCTTTCCCAGAAAGGAAAGTACGCCACATACAGCTGTGGCAAGATTAGAGAGAATAAAAGCTAGGGCTTAAGGATTGAGGAAATGTATACTGTCTTGCTTGTCTCTTGTCTTTACTTGTTTTATGTATCCTATATTTAATTTTATGTCACACAAAACAGCAAGTTATTAGATAATAGGCAGTACAAAGTGCAACTTTTCTGAAGAGTTCTTGTTCTCCCTATTACAAATAATCCCATTCGCTATTAATTGCATGATTTTTTTTTTAAGAGGGGCAGGATGTCTAACCGGCCGACTGAGAGCAGGAGAGGCACCACAGGAGATTTCAATTTTTACTGGCCTGAATATAGTTTGATGTCACCCATTACAATTACACATTTGAATTCCACAGAGCGAAATATAGAGGCCTGCGATGGAAGAATGCTGTGTGAAGAGGCGTGGCACTGCACTTCGGCACACTTATGACCATATAATGTGTCTTACGTTCCCGCAAACATATATGTTTTATGTATCAGACTCTTCAGAAAGATGTGAGCTACAAATTGAAGATATTTTTGAAAAGCCGATTTTTTAAATTTTTGGCGTCCTACCTCAAACGCTCGAGGGAGGGGGAGCGCCACTATCTAATATTGCCGCAGTTCGGAAATAACGTAACATAGATCCGGAGTTGATGCACAGAGCAGTCTGAGTTGTAGTGGGGAGGTCGTAGTCTCCACGTGGCCCGTGTTTACTTTAAGTGGTTTTGCTGTTTCCTCTTCATTTGTTGCTCTCACGTCAAATGAAAACAGAATGGATTTCTGTGGCCGGGAGCTATCAAGTGAATTAAAATACGTTCACATAATTATTGAAGGGTCTCCCACATTGTCCCCTATGCTCCTGGGAGTATGGGACCTCATCATCATCATCATCAAAATATGTTATTAGTTTCAAATTTTATTTTGTTTCCACCTTTCTGACAGTCAAGTGTTAATCGCCTTGCAGAACAACGAAGTTATTTTTTGTCAATTTTTTAAAGAAATGTGACTTCTATTAATCTTTTCCGCTGAGGCAGTCAATTTATTTGAAATGAAGTGTTTAATTCCACACTATTGGCTAGTTTCAACTGTTCGCTGTATTTCAAGTTCACGTTTTCATCTTCTAGCCTATATGGCATTATGCCATAATAAAGAACCAAACATGAGATAATACAGTACTGGTACTTCAAGAAAATTTACATCTGAATCTGGACATACGAATGTGCACTTTAAACCGAATTATGCATTTTAGTATGGTCCACAAAATTCCCTTGCTCTTGGAGTATCCTTTAATGTCTTGTTTCTTTAATCACATAATGTAAGATGTTTTAATATTTTGGACGTACAAACATACGAGCCTTCTACGCCATCGTAACTGCGCAAGTGCGGCGACACTCTGGCAGCTGCTGAAGCGAATCTATTTCTAACAGGTCATGGGAAAATATTCCGAATGGTTGTTCGAAAAGCATTACTTTCAAAGTAAATTTCCTTTTATGCAAGATGAACGCTGTGCACGAATGTCTGATGAATTACTTAAATCACAGAGCGTTTGACTCTCATTAAAAAATCAAATCTTTGAGGACAACCATTTAGAATATTTTCGAGCCCAGAAGATCAGACATTTATGTTATTGTTAAAAATATTACTGGCACATTTGTGTGATGTATCTTAAAGCATAACACTCGCAAAAAATATCAACATTACGTGTGAAAGCTTAGCTTCTCTTGCAACTTATTAATCTTACAGACCAATATTATACATCTACATCTACATGGTTACTCTGCAATTCACACCTAAGTGCCAGGCAGAGGCAACACTATGTATATTAGGTTAAACCATTGCCTTTTCCTATTTGTGTGTTCATGCTACTTAGCAGTGATGTTGCTATTGGTTGACTACATCATGTGTCCTATGTTCTGAATATCCTCTGCCATCGGCTGGCAAGATTGCTTGACATGAGCTGTGACCAGCTTAAAAAAGCACATCGCAATCTCAATTTCGAATTCGAATGTGTACTTTCGTAATATGAAAATATGCAGTGTACATGTTGCTGCACATCAGACAACTTTTTAAAACGTGTTTTTTCCCCTGAGTTTTCTAAAGTGCAGGGAAATTCTATGCCAGTTTATAAAACCATAACCACTGAAAGAATTGGCAAGTTTTACAGTTCCGAGGAAGAGTATAGTGTTACTTAACACAGAAAAAGTGTATTTTCATCTGGGAGAAAGTGTATTTTTAACCGGGAAATCTGGGAAAAATCTGGGAATTTATTTTCCTCTTCCATGTATACATCCTGTAAAAGTCAAGTCTTGCACATGTGTATACTGAAACTGGAAAAGAACAGCAGCTCAAAATCTAGTGAAACTTTGTCTGTTCAAAAAATGGCTCTGAGCACTATGGGACTCAACTTCTGAGGTCATTAGTCCCCTAGAACTTAGAACTAGTTAAACCTAACTAACCTAAGGACATCACACACATCCATGCCCGAGGCAGGATTCGAACCTGCGACCGTAGCGGTCTCGCGGTTCCAGACTGCAGCGCCCAGAACCGCACGGCCACTTCGGCCAGCAAACTTTGTCTGTGATCAAGACTCACGCAGTATGGAAGTGAGTAGCTGCCTTTCCTTGATGTTGCTCACAGTTTATGTAAGGTCACGTTTTTTTAATATATATATATATATATATAAGTTGTAGGTAATTCACTGTATGTACAGCTTTTATCTCACACTTCCTCATGGCAAAATGTGAGCATAATGTAGCTGTTATTCTCACACATCAGAAAAAATTCGCAGTTCCTCTATGAGTGCTTTCTGGAAGACACATTTGCAGCACTAATTAAAATGCTGTAAATTGACTGTAGAGTAATATGTGTCTTGTAAACATGTACAACTCTTAGATAATCTGGTCTATGTTCCTCACAAACCTATAACAATATTTATATTCAAAATTATGAATTTGAACATCAACAAACATTATATGCTTGAAATTATTACATAAATGGAAAATGGGTTTTATGAAATGTATAAGCAAGCCAATACAAAGGAAAAGTGTGGAGCCAAAATCTAAATATAGGATGACATCAAAATGGTGCATTTTGCGAACTGAAGACAGCATTATTACTGAAAGATATTGAATGACAATGAAATTGTAAAAAAATGCTGCTACTTTTCAAGTAGTTGCACATTTCGCAATATCAAATGGAGAAAGTAGAATCCACCTTTTCTGGCGACTGAATCAGGAATCCAAATGTATGCTATATCCAAATAGCAGTTCCTCTAGATTTTTAAAAAAATGTATTTTTAGTGTTTGATGGAGGATTTATTTTTATTTTTTAAAAAAATTTTTATGTTCATCAAATATGCTCGACATGCAAAGGAATTGTAAGCTGCAAGGTTCGTGCTACACTCATTATCAATAGTCTTCTGTTTTTCCCATTTATCAGATAAGTCAGTCACCTCTGACACACTTTATGTAAATATCACCCCAGTGCTTTGGTTGGTAAGTTCAAAGGTCCAGTCATGATTAGACCACAGCTTCACTTAGTTTCAAAAACTGCTCTTTCTAGAGACAGTGCTTTCAGATTTTATTACATAGGTAAGTATTTTCATTTACAGACCAGCTGCAAAAAGTGTAGTAATTACAGGAGAATTCACTTTATTAGATATTCAAGTAAGGTTCAATACTTCAACATTTTGTGCTTATTGAGACTTACTATTCTTTATTGTGTTTGTAGAAAGATAAAAGGCATTGTTCGTAGTGTATTGCATAATGATCGTATTGACTTGTACATTCTCAATACGATGTAGCAGTTGAGAATCATATATCTCACAAAAAGAAGTGTTGTTAATGAATTTTCTGTGTAATGAACAAAAATGGTTTTCTGCATTGCTACTCTTCGAAGAAGAGATCATATTTTATTTCTTGATAATGAAATTGCTATTCATCTGTCTTTCCTCTGGAATGTGCTGTTCATCCTTGCAGAATGATAATATGTTTCAGTGATCATGTGTGTTAATCTTTTATTGCCATCATTTCCAAGTCCCAGAAGTAATATTTCTCCTCATCTAATGAAGGTGATTTGCCCTCAAAGCAAGCAAGAATGACATTAATACACAATAATAACTGATCTTTTTCCACTGTAAATCCACCAGATCATGAAGGATTGTAAAGTTCCTTATGTGAAAGCTGGTTTTATAAGTTGTCTTTTGTTACATTGTGACTTACCAGGTTTCTTACATTTCCTGCACACTCTGTAGTGTATGGTAACAATAAGAATCTGTGCTGGGCTACATATGGCCCTGCCTGAAAATGTAGCTCACTGATATTGTAGCGCCAGGCCGTATATGTCTGCTTTACACCTGGTTGTTAAGATAGCTTAATAATCTGTAGTTAATTGTGATCTTATGGTCTAATAAATTATCCACATAAGCAAGTTTGTGAATTTATTAATAATAATAAATTGCAGTTATGAGCAATGACAAGAAATAATAAAATTGGGAAATACAATATCTCCAAATTAATGTAGCCATTAATAGAGTTTGAAGTTGCACATATGTGATGATTTCTTCAGAAATAAAGCAATTTTACATAGAAATGGTGGTCCTACAAGGTTATAGAGTAATTGATATTAAACAACAGTTAATATTGCATAATATTTGACATGAAAGGTAGTAGAGCTCCAATAATTTAACAGTTCATTGCTAGTTTGAAAGTTATAAATCCCACTTGGAGTTGAATTTTACTAAGTATTCAGTTTCATCTGTGAGGTCTCAGGACAGAAGTCTTACAAAACTTGTGCATCATATGAAGTAAATCAGCGAGTGTATCTCTTCTGATGGCCCATATAAAAGTTTTCTTCTAACTTCTCCATTGTGCCCAAGAGCTCTTCCACTTCCTAGCATTCTCCAGCGGCCTACTGCTCCCATGGATGAAGACTAGACATACCCCATCAAAAGCACAACTTTCTTACAATATCTTAAAATGCACAAAATGGACCACCATTTGAGTGCTAAAAATTAGACACATATTCTATATGAAAGCTTACATTCTTACATTTCCAATGATACTAAACACAAAACTCTTCAAATAGTGCTTCGATTTAAATAAATACATATGAATCTAGTGCACATGCACATATAGTAAAACGACAGTATGTTACAATAAAGGAAATAATCACCATAAAAAATTCATACTGCTTCCTTTTATTGTGGGACTCCTCTGGTATGGCACATGTTGTTTTTGTTGTTGTGGTCTTCAGTCCTGAGACTGGTTTGATGCTGCTCTCCATGCTACTCTATCCTGTGCAAGCTGCTTCATCTCCCAGAACCTACTGCAACCTACATCCTTCTGAATCTGCTTAGCGTATTCATCTCTTGGTCTCCCTCTATGATTTTTACACTCCACACTGCCCTCCAATACTAAATTGGTGATCCCCTGATGCCTCAGAACCTGTCCTACCAACTGATTCCTGCTTCTAGTCAAGTTGTGCCACAAAGTTCTCTTCTCCCCAATCCTATTCAATACTTCATCATTAGTTATATGATCTACCCATCTAATCTTCAGCATTCTTCTGTAGCACCACATTTCGAAAGCTTCTAGTCTTTTCCTGTCCAAACTAGTTATCGTCCATGTTTCACTTCCATACATGGCTACGCTCCATACAAATACTTTCAGAAACGACTTCCTGACATTTAAATCTAGTCTCGATGTTAACAAATTTCTCTTCTTCAGAAACGCTTTCCTTGCCATTGCCAGTCTACATTTTATATCCTCTCTACTTTGAACATCATCAGTTATTTTTCTCCCCAAATAGCAAAACTACTTTACTACTTTAAGTGTCTCATTTCCTAATCTAATTCCCTCAGCATCACCCGGCTTAATTTGACTACATTCCATTATCCTTGTTTTGCTTTTGTTGATGTTCATCTTATAGCCTCCTTTCAAGACACTGTCCATTTCGTTCAACTGCTCTTCCAGGTCCTTTGCTGTCTCTGACAGAATTACAATGTCATCGGCGAAACTTAAAGTTTTTATTTCTTCTCCATGGATTTTAATATCTACTCCGATTTTTCTTTTGTTTCCTTTACTGCTTGCTCAATATACAGATTGAATAACATCGGGGAGAGGCTACAACCTTGTCTCACTCCCTTCCCAACCACTGCCTCCCTTTCATGCCCGTCGACTCTTATAATTGCCATCTGGTTTCTGTACAAATTGTAAATAGCCTTTTGCTCCCATATGGCAGATATATATAATAAAATACTTGAGACTACTCAATATGCAGGAACAAAAGAGTGTATTGCTAATTTTCTAGTTGACATAGTAGCTTTGGTGCTGTGCTGTTATCCAACAAGTGGCTGATGGAGCTTGATGACATTGTTTAATATTTAATACTTATAATGTTCATAGAAATGATATTAATTTTACTGTTATTTGTAACTTTTGTGTTTTTATTGATAAAATTATGGTTGACATTTTATTAGATGCATCGCATTTCAGTGATTATTTTGATATGCTTGGATTTTCTCTACCATTTTTTCTTGAATCATTACAGATCATAAACATATTTAAGAATATCCACCTTTTGGAAGTCTTAAATTCTCACTAGAGTCCAGATCACTCACTTTATGCAAGCTTCTGCAGCTCTTTAAGTCCTCCAAGGAGCTTCATAAATTAGGGAAAATAGGAATAAGAGGTGTGACAAAGAAGTGGTTCAAATCATACTTGGAAAACAGAGTTCAACGAGTTGAGATATCACAAGTTTCAAACAATTCCCTTATAAAACACCTGTCTGACCCAGAAAATGTGAATATAGGCATCCCACAGGGAAGTGTATTAGGCCCAACATTGTTTCTTATATACATTAACGACTTCCCACAAAGTATCAGACATGGAGAAAAAATACTTTTTGCTGATGACAGCAACATAGTGACACGTGAAAATCCAACACAACTGTCAGAAAGAGCAAATGAGGCTCTCAATGATGTCCACAACTGGTCATTAAAAAATAAAGTAACCCTAAATGTAAAGAAAACTAACTATATTAACTTCCAATTGAACAAAAAACACAATGCCACTAGAATAAAAGTTAACAATAATGAATTAGAATGTGTAACAAGTACCAAATTCTTAGTGATGAATGTAGACAGCCAATTGAAATGGACAAACCATGTCAACATTTTGGCAAAGAAATTATCCACAGCATGCTATGCTCTTAGAATCCTTGCACCGGTATGCAATAATACCTGTCTTAAAATAATATATTACGGATATCTACACTTAGTTCTCAGCTATGGGATCATGTTTTGGGGAACAAGTGCCAGTAACATACAAACTGTGTTCAAAGTACAAAAAAGAGCCATAAGGATAATAACAAACAGCAACAACAGGGCCCACTGTCTAGAATTATTTAGAAAGCTAGGCATTCTAACTGTTTCTTGTGAGTATATCTTTCAGAACATAATGTTCATTAAGAAAAATCTCAACATGTACAACACAAACAGACTAATACATGACCATGAAACAAGAGCTTGTCACCACCTCCATCTAGATAGAAAGAACAAGGCAAAGATGCAAAAAAGTATATTTTATAATGGGATAAAACTGTATAACAAATTACCACAGGAAATTAAAGAAATAAATGAGCCCCTCACTTTCAGACAAAACCTTAAAACCTTCCTAGTAAGTAAAAGTTATTATACTGTAAAAGAATATTTAACATAGATATAGATTATTAGCAACATATGATATTATCACCAAAATATTATGTAATTATAATGTGTGTATGACTAGTTATAAAAACTTCATAAAATATCAGAAACCTGTTTCATTGGAAATGTAAATGTGTGCTCATGTGTTGTAAACTGACGACATCCATACAATATTTATTGTTCCACGGACGAATAAATAAATAAAAATAAAAAATGCTTGTCTACCACAGGGCCTCACCCTTTGCAGCATCTTTACCCTTCCATGCTGCATGTCTCCCTCTTGCTTTTCTTTTTCCCCTTCCTTGGGGAGGATGTCTGAGATGATGTTGGAAGTGTGCTCTGTATATTCAGCCACTGATGTCAGAACAGTCCCTCCACTGTCTTTTGTTCCTTCTTTCTTTTTTAATTCCACTTCTCCTACCCTTTCTCCACTTTGGCATTTCAGGTTCCTCTTTTACTTCTTCCTCCCTGTGCTCTCCTGAAGGTGATCCCAAGCATCCGACACATAACAGGTGACTGGGTAACATGTAACTCCCATTCCCGGGTTGACAGGTAGGGTTCGCATGTACCCCCCTGGTAAAGGCCAGGCCCAGGGAAGGGTGATTGCCTGAACTGCTGCCTTCCTAAATTGCCAGTTTGTCTCTCTGTCAGGTGTTGGGGAGGTGTGACCTAAGGTGTAAACAATCACTTAAGGCAGGTCCATCCCCTTCTGAGTGGGGGGAGGGAGAGCACACAGTTTGAAGGAGCATACCATTGGAAATGCTGGCAATCATGGGGGATTTTCTCCCAATGAGCCAATCATCTTTTTCATCATCAATGTCTACCAAACTTATACAGAATGAGGTTGTGCCACAGTTCCTCGTCATTTCACATACTGAAGACTATCAGCCCTTTGCTACAATAAATCCATTCATTATTCAGAAAGGTGTTGATGCAATTGCTGGCCCTGTGAAATCCTGCTCTCATTTACAAAATGGCACATTGCTCTTTGAGACTACTTCTGATTCTCAAGCACAACAAATGTTTGCAGCTTCGCTCCTCCATGGCTATCCTGTTCATATCGAGGCCCATCAGATGCTGAATTCTTTCTGTGGTATTATTTGCTCTAGGGTGCTCAATGGTCTGACTGAGGCAGAAATCCAAACATACCTCTCTGATCAGGATGTCATTGCAGTCCAGCAGGTGATGAAAAAAAGTAGATGTGTCCTTAGTGCCCACACGCACTCTTTTTCTCACTTTTGATAGAATGGTTCTTCTGTCAAAGATCAGAGCAGGCTATGATGTTATCACAGTACAGCCATACATTCCAAACCCGATGCGCTGCTACCAGTGTAATTGTTTCAACCATGCCCAAGAGTCCTCTCGACACTTGGCCAAATGTGTATCTTGTAGAAGGGATGCTCTCCTTCCCCCACTGTATCAACTGCAATAGTGACCATGTTGCCACCTCCTGAGATTGTCCCAGGTATGTCGATGAGCAGGCTGTCCAGGAGGTCAGGGTGAAAGTTGGCAGCCCTGCGCTCTACCATCAGGCACCTACAGTACTGTTCTTTCTACATCTCACTCCATGAAGGACATGGCCACACAGACATGCAACCTCAAATTAAGCATGTTGGTTGTGTAATCACCCAGCATCATGATAGTGTCCCTGTCTCCTCCTCCAGCTGTGCAACAAGCCACCAAACATTTGCCTCATGGGGTGAAGTCACCTGCTACACAACCGACAGACTGGAAAGGACAGAAGAAATACTCCCACGAAGACTCCCGTGAAGACTTCCTACGGCCCTCCAGCCAAGAAACATCCGAGTCCTTCTCTGTCAACCAGGAAGGCTCCAAGACATTAAAGGGAAATAGTCTTCTCCTTTGCTGACTCAAAGATCTTCTTCAATGATATAGCTGTGTGATGCCCTTATAACCTGAACTCTGCAGTCTGCCAGAAGGAGAATGCTGACACCTCTGTAAATATTATGGAACAGGATCCTCTTGCCTCTGTGGTCTGTGGCAGCAAATCTTCAAAGGCTGGCATTCAGCAGCCGGCAAGGTGAAACCCCTTAATTTTTTCCTCGTCATGGAACATTCGCGGTCCTTGATCCAAGAAAGAGGACTTATGGCTGCTCTTAGAATTGCAGCATCCACTTGTTGGCATCCATTAAACAAAATTGCGTTCTCACAACCACTTTGAGCTCTCGCTCTTCTTCCCGGTCCGCTTCGACCTTCCCTCCGAGGGTGGCTTCCATCTCATGGTGGAGTGATGCTGCTCATCTGGGATGATATTCATAATCAACCCATCTCCTTGACTACCTGGCTTGAAGCTGTTGCAGTCTGCATATTTCTTCTTCACTTGACCTTTTCCCTTTGTACCATTTACATCCCTCTGTTATTTTTCATCACCAGGGCAGACTTCCTCCAGCTTATTGGGCAACTCCCTCATTCCTTTCTGCTGCTTGGTGATATTAATGCACACCATACTCTTTGGGGTTTTCCAAGAACCTGTTCAACAGGAGCCTTCTTGGCTAATAAACGTAACATCTGCCTTAACACAGGAGCACCCACGTTCCTTTCAGACTCCACTCACACCTATTGGACCTCTCCTTCTGCACTGCCAACTTGCCCATCAGCTTCAGTGGTTGATTCTCTCTGCTGTGTATTTGAGCAATCATTTCTCATGTGCCAAAAAAATGCTGACTGCTGTGCCACTTCCATGCACATCCCAATGGCGGCTTTCTAAGGCTAACTGGAGGCTTTACTCCTCCCTGACAACCTTCAAGGCTTTACTCCTCCCTGGCGACCTCCGATGAACAATATTCCCCAGTTGCAATAACCAGGTGGAATATCTTACAGACATTATCCTCAATGCCTCAGAATGTTCCATTTCTTGCACTTCTTCTTTACTGCACTGTGTTCCAGTCCCTTGGCAGATTGAGGCATGCTGCGACACAATATGTGCTCAGAGACGTGCTGCCCATGTTTTTCACTGTCATCCTATGATAGCAAACAACATTAATTATAAACGGTTGCATGCACAGTGTCGTCATGTTCTTCAGAATTTCAGAAAAAACTAGCTGGATTTCCTTCACTAGTTCTTTTAACAGTTCCCCTCCCTCTTCCGTTGTGTGGGCCAGCCTCTGACGGCTCACAGGGACCAGGCTCCATTCCCCAGTTTCCAGCCTGACAGTAGAAGACGCTGTCATTGTGGACCCTATTACTATTTCCAGCACCTTGGGCCGCCACTTTGTTAAGATTTTGAGCTCTTCCCACTATCACCCTAACTTCTTCCACCAGAAATGAGTGAAAGAGGCTCAGGCAATACCTTTCTCTTCACAGTACAGTGAGTGCTACAGTGCTGCCTTCAATCTGAGGGAGCTGGCTCATGCTCTCATTTCATCCTGACCCTCTGCACCAGAGTCACACTGTGTTCACATTCATACACTCCTGGAAATTGAAATAAGAACACTGTGAATTCATTGTCCCAGGAAGGGAAAACTTTATTGACACATTCCTGGGGTCAGATACATCACATGATCACACTGACAGAACCACAGGCACATAGACACAGGCAACAGAGCATGCACAATGTCGGCACTAGTACAGTGTATATCCACCTTTCGCAGCAATGCAGGCTGCTATTCTCCCATGGAGACGATCGTAGAGATGCTGGATGTAGTCCTGTGAAACGGCTTGCCATGCCATTTCCACCTGGCGCCTCAGTTGGACCAGCGTTCGTGCTGGACGTGCAGACCGCGTGAGACGACGCTTCATCCAGTCCCAAACATGCTCAGTGGGGGACAGATCCGGAGATCTTGCTGGCCAGGGTAGTTGACTTACACCTTCTAGAGCATGTTGGGTGGCACGGGATACATGCGGACGTGCATTGTCCTGTTGGAACAGCAAGTTCCCTTGCTGGTCTAGGAATGGTAGAACGATGGGTTCGATGATGGTTTGGATGTACTGTGCACTATTCAGTGTCCCCTCGACGATCACCAGTGGTGTACGGCCCGTGTAGGAGATCGCTCCCCACACCATGATGCCGGGTGTTGGCCCTGTGTGCCTCGGTCGTATGCAGTCCTGATTGTGGCGCTCACCTGCATGGCGCCAAACACACATACGACCATCATTGGCACCAAGGCAGAAGCGACTCTCATCGCTGAAGATGACACGTCTCCATTCGTCCCTCCATTCACGCCTGTCGCGACACCACTGGAGGCGGGCTGCACGATGTTGGGGCGTGAGCGGAAGACGGCCTAACGGTGTGCGGGACCGTAGCCCAGCTTCATGGAGACGGTTGCGAATGGTCCTCGCTGATACCCCAGGAGCAACAGTGTCCCTAATTTGCTGGGTGCTGGGAAGTGGCGGTGCGGTCCCCTACGGCACTGCATAGGATCCTACAGTCTTGGCGTGCATCCATGCGTCGCTGCGGTCCGGTCCCAGGTCGACGGGCACGTGCACCTTCCGCCGACCACTGGCGACAACATCAATGTACTGTGGAGATCTCACGCCCCACGTGTTGAGCAATTCGGCGGTACGTCCACCCGGCCTCCCGCATGCCCACTATATGCCCTCACTCAAAGTCCGTCAACTGCACATACGGTTCACGTCCACGCTGTCGCGGCATGCTACCAGTGTTAAAGACTGCGATGGAGCTCCGTATGCCACGGCAAACTGGCTGACACTGACGGCGGCGGTGCACAAATGCTGCGCAGCTAGCGCCATTCGACGGCCAACACCGCGGTTCCTGGTGTGTCCGCTGTGCCGTGCGTGTGATCATTGCTTGTACAGCCCTCTCGCAGTGTCCGGAGCAAGTATGATGGGTCTGACACACCGGTGTCAATGTGTTCTTTTTTCCATTTCCAGGAGTGTGTGTTGCAGCATCTTTCTCTTGCAGGCAAGCACTTTCCCCATCATACATACAAGCACATTTGGGCAGAGGGTATGTTTCCCAGACGCCGCTGTGAAGCCACTGTCATACCCATACCTAAGCCCAGTAAGGACAAACACCTTCCTTCTTGCTACTGCCCCATTTCTTTCACCAGCTGTGTTTGCAAGGTGATGGAAAGTATGATTCATGGCTGGTTGGCATGATGGCTTCACCCATATCATGAATGGCCTCCTGTGGAAATACCAGACTGGCCATGTTTTTTGGTTTGGAGAAAGCCTGTGACACCTGCTGGAGGACTAGTATCCTCTGTATTCTCTACGCATGGGACTTCCGTTGTTGCATGCCCCCTTTCCTTCAGGAACTTTTAAAAGACTGAGTTTTCAAGATAAGTGTGGGTTCTGGCTTATCAGACACCTTTATCCAAGAAGAAGGTATGCCTGTGTTCTGTCCTGAGCATCGTCCTCTTAGCTATCTGATCAATCCAAGTGAAGTGATCCAATAAAAATTAAATTGGTTGCTTGACCATTTTTAAATATTTTGGTTTCTTTATATGTGATTAAACACTAGAATTGAGAAGTACAAAATAGTTTTATTTTTTAAATTTACCTTGCACCGTTACTAAATGGTGGCCAATTTTACTTGTAAGCACACAACGGTTTTTCAGTTTGGAGACATTATTACTAATATGAATATCTCTGCAATGGGTTCAGTTATAACATTGCAATTAACATGGTTGTTTTTAGAAAAGTCTCCACTACAACACTGTTTATTACCGAAAATACCATAAATTCAAAAATAACCAGTCGAAATGACCTTCAAAGTGTGGTATTGAAAATTTAGAAAGTCCAGTGTTTAGACTTGAAAATAGATAACAAGGAATGATTTATCAGTGTATTTTTTTTCTCTACATAGGTATCTAAGCTACTACCCTTATGCAGAGCAAGAATACTGACAAATGGTTCATTAATTTTTTATAAATTTTTGAAATTTGAAAATCTGTATTTTTTTGTGAAGTTTGGGGCTGAACAAAAAATTTGATTTTTTCAAATTTTTTATGCCGATATGATAGCAAAGTACTGTAACAATTTCAATGTTGTTATTTGACTGTGAACAAAGATATGAATTTTTGAAAATGAGGAAATAATTCACATTACACTCCAATTGATCTTATAATTGTTGCCAATTTAAATAGTTTATTGTTTAGTTGTAACCTATATTTAGTTAACATGATCATCCTATATTTAGATAGTATTATTTATTTTAATATAAAAATATTAAACAAAGGGTGTCTTTGCTTTAGTTCTATCCTAAAAAATAGCCCATTTACATCTAGGTTTATTCTCAATTACTTTGTTACAAGTTCAGAATGATAAAAGTAAAATAATAAATATGTGAAATTTCTCTGTTGTTGAAAACTCTATAGTTCTGTGCATGAGTGTAGTTCTCAAGACAAGTGTGTACAGGAGCTCAAGTGGACAGAGTTAAAAGTCTGCACAGAAGCAGTCAGTGACAAGTCTGTACATGAACTGTGTACACCCACTGCATTTGCAGGGTGTGGCATTGTTGTTGTGTCTGTTCAGAAACTTCTGTTAGAGTGAATGGACATACTTAATTGAGAGTGTAGAATATTTTATGTGCTTTTGTCATGAGCATAATTTTTGATCAACTAAAATAATTTGGAAGTTTAATAATAAATTTGAAACACTAACTGAATGTGTTAAAATAGATGAACAATGCTCTATTGCATTATAGTAATTGAAGTGTGTCGTGAAACAGTTGATGGTTCGTTCAAAAAACTTAAAAAATGTTAATGACTTGGATGAAGATATACAAACTTTGTTATATTATGAGTAGTTTCTTCTGTATCATCAGTTTGTGAATATCATAAGAAAAAGTATGTTCTGAAGTCCAAACACATTTTTGGAAAAAAAAAAAATGCTCTGATCCACTCAGAGTTCATAAAAAGCTAGTTATTAAGGGTTTAAGGAAAGCTTGAACATTTGTCCTTGTTAAGTGTAAGTGAAACAACTTCCTGAGTGAAACTTACTGTGATTCCTGGAAATTCCTTGTGCCCAAATTGTTATTCAAAAATATCGAGAATCCAGGACCAGGATCATGTAACTGTGTTAAAGACATCTGTATTTCTAATGAGGAAGTTATTAGCAAATTGGATTTGATTTGTTCAAATTTAGAGGTATCTCCTACTTTGACACTAAGAAATTTCAGTACCTTTAAATTCAATATTACATGTAGCTAATATCACATATGAAATAGACAACAAGCCATAAGATCAATTCTAGTGTAATGTGAATTATTTCCTCATTATCAAAAGTTCAAATACCAATGTTGAAATTTTTACATACTTTACTATCATGTAGGTGTTCAAAATGTGCAAAAATCAAATTTTTATATTCAATCTGACCAGAGATGACCAGCCCCGAACTTTACAAAAATTTATGAATTTTCAAATTTCAAAAATTTATAAAAAATTTAGGAAAGTGTCCTTGACGAATATAAGTCTAGTAGTTTATGATATCTAACTAGAAAACAAAAATACACTGTGATAAATCATTCCTAGGTTGTTATTTTAGAGTCAAAAAAGTGGATTTTCTAAAACTTCAATACCAAATTTTGGAGGTCATTTTGACTGGTTATTATTGAATTTAGGGTATTTTGGGTAATGGATAATGTTGTAGAAGTGAATTTTCTAAAAACAATCATGTCAACTGCAATGTTGTGACATAATCCAATGCAAAGGTATTCAAATTGACGCTAATGTCTCCAAATTCAAAAACTGTTGTGCACTTGCAAATAAAAATGGCCACCATTTAGTAATGCTTCAAGGTAAATTTTTTTTAAAAAACCATTTTGAACTTCTAATTATAGTGTAATCATATGTAACAAAAAAAATCAAAATATTTAAAGGTGGTGAAGCAACCCTCATTGGATCACTTCGTATGGATTTACCCTCTCGCCATTTATCCAATAATGGTCTGTTCCTGCCGGGCATCTCGAGCTCCCTTTTTGTTGACAATTTAGCCATCTATTGCAGCTCTCCATGGATCTGTCTCATTGAGTGGCATCTTCAGTGATGTCTCAATCGTCTTTACTCATGGAGCATTGACAATGGCTTTTGTTTTTCCACTGACAGAACTGTTTGTTTGAATTTCTGGCACTGCAATTGGTTTCTTCCACCATGTTTACATCTTGGGCATGTTGCTCTTCCATTCATTGAAACTACAAAATTCCTGGGCCTCAGGCTCGATGGGAAACTCTCCTCCTTGTCTTACCGGGCAGCCTGCTGTATGCAGTCCCTCAATGTCCTGTGTGTCCTCAATGGTACTTCTTGGGGAGTAGATTGAACCACCCTCCTCCATTTGTTTATGCATCTGCATGTCCGTGTCTCTTATGCCGCCTCACTAATGTCCACTATTGTGGCAACTGTTTGGCCACTGGTGCCTTTCACTCTAGCCTGGTTGAGAGTCTGTATGCAGAAACTTGCGAACTACTGCTGTCCTACTGTCGTGAATTTCTCCTCAGCAGGTATGCATGCCATTTGTCAGCCATGCGTGGCCGCCCATCCTATGCCTCCTTCTTTGACAACTCCTTTGATCACCAGTATGGGGCATGTTCCTCTTCTCTGTTACCTCTTGGAGTTCACTTTTCTCTTGCTTTGGCAGCTTAACTTCACGCTATCTGCCACTTTGCTAATAGGTGTGAACCCTTCTCCACAACCTTGGCTTCATGCAGTGGCCTGTATTCACCTTGGCCTTCATTCACTTCCTAAAAATGTTACTCCAGCCTCACGCTATCACTTTCAGTTTTACAACCTTCGCGATGATACCTTTTTGTACACTGGTGGTTCTTGGCGTAACTGTGGTGTCGGTTGTGCCTTCGTCATTTGCGCTGACATTTTTCAGTTTCAGCTTCCAGAACACTTCTCAGCATTTACAGCAGAGCTCTTCACCCTGTATTTGGCCATGCAGTTGATCCCGTGCCACAGGCTTTTCAATTGTGTCCTCTGCTCCGACTCTCTTAGTGTCCTTCAAAGCCTCTGTGTTCTGTGCACCATCCATCACTTAGTGCAATGGGTCCACCGAAGCTGTCACTGTGATGTTTATTGGGCTCCTGGTCTTGTTGGTCTGACAGGAGACAAGGCTACTGACACTGCTGCCAAGGCTGCAGTCCTCGTACATCAGCCAGCTAGTTGTTACATTCCTCCGATGATCTCTGTGTTGTTGTCAGTCAGCAAGTGGCGTCACTTCGGCATCACCACTGGTCTCCCCTTCATGGGAACAAACTCTGGGTTACTAAGCCTCTTCCAGTGGCTTGGACACCCTCCTCTTGGCCCTCTCACCATGAGACCTTTTCAGCTAGAATTGTGTATCGGACACTGTCTTTTTAGCCATCGCCATTTGTTAAGTGGTGCTCCCCCACCTCTTGGTGCTTATTGCCCTCAACCTTTGATGGTACACCATTTTCTGTTGGAATGTCCATTATTTAACAGCTTACAATCCCATTTGTGTTTTCTGTGTGAGTTATTGGCTGTTTTAGCGAACGACGCATGGGCTGTCGACTGCATTTTACTTCTTATCTGTCGTAGCAATATGCAAAGGCCATTTAATTTTTAGTTCTGGACCTCTGCTTCTCTATGGTGTATTTTATAGACCTTTCTCCATGTCCCTGTTTTTAACTGTCTTCTCTTTCATCGATTTGGATTAACTTATAGTTATTTTTAACTCCTCTCTTTGTCTTCATGTTCTACAGTTCTGACATGGGTGCATATGAGCCTAGTTGTTTTTGCACCCTGAAACAAAACAAAACAAAACAAACAAAAAGGCAGTTCTTAGAGTAAAACCTGCTAAGTGCAAGCATTAATCCTCCCTTTCTTGCCGACTGCCTGGCCCTGCCAGTGGAACTCCCAGCTGCTAGCCTGGGTCTAAAGCTGCTCCATCTGGACCAACATTCAAGAGTACCATACGTATCTGAAGCAAGGCAGATGATGAAAGGTAGTGGTAACTGTGGGTTTACCACACCCCGTGACCTGGTGCCACACCCCACAGATAACGAGGTATGTGACCTCCAGCTCTTCTGCAACCCACCTGTTGGCTAAGGCTCCAGGAATCCTGAGTCTGCAAACAATTAGACATAAGGCTTTTAAAGAACCTGGCCACTGGTGGCTGTGCCTGGCATGCAGTGGTGGAAACATGGTTGAGGTGGTGGACGCTGGGCTCCTCTGGTGCTCTCTCTTGGGATGTCCCTGCTGTGGTATCTCAATCTGAAGTGTCAGTCTTCCCAAGGGCAAGGAAGCTGACTGTGAGGATGGACTTGTCCCTGTGGCTGTAGTGGTCTGTAACAACTAACAGTTGAATTGCAGAGAGGTGGGTGGAGGAGGATTGGGGGAGTGGGCTCGTGGGTGAGCTTTTCTTCCACCAAAGGACAGGAAAATCGGGCACAGTGGAAGGACTGGGAAGAAAAAGACTAGGGGCACAGTTGCTTAACCAGAGCTGCTTCTGGTATTGGTTGATCATCTGGTCTCAGTATCAAGTTGTTGGAGAAAGCTGGGCCACCAAGATTAAAAATTTGGAGCGATTGACTGAGATTGGGTCACAAATTTTACATAAAATATCTATTGAAACTTTTATTAAATTTAACATTAACCCATTTTAACAAGCCAATGACAACTTACATGGGCTCACAGCTCAAAGAAATGTGGATTTAAGAACAAACAAAACTACTTAAGACTTAAGCCTTCATGTGGATGAATCACTTAAGAAAACAGTTTAGCAAATAACATCTCATCAAGACAGCTTTAGCCAAAATGGCTCGCAGTTATTTAAATACAGGGTGGCACACAATAAGTGACCCAATTGAATTCTCATCCTATAAGTATACTATTGGGGCAATAGCTTTCAGATGGTGTGCTCAACTTTGTGCAGTTCATGGAAATTATGCCAGACATTGTTGTGAGTTCAATGCTTCCATTGAGAGTCCACCATTTCAGTTTGCTGCGAGGGCGGACAAAGGACAGTTGACTGTCCCACAGAAGACGAAGACTGTGTTACTGTTTGTGGCAATGATCAATGTTACATTGACACAGAGAAGGTTTGGTGCTCATTTCAGCACACAGTGGGCTCCCACCCCACAGACAATATGCAGATTACATTAAAAATTTGAAGGTACTGGATCTGTTTCGGAGTATCAGCAGTCACAAGTACGTACCGCACATTTGCCGCAAATCATTGAAGCAGTTTGAGTTACTTTGACTTGTAGTCTGAATAAATCAACAAGAAGAGCCAGTGATGAGTTGGGAATTTCGTGCCGATCTGTACAAAGAATTATTTAGTTCCGACCTTCACTTGTATCCATACAAGATGACTGTGGTGCATAAGCTTACTGCGAGAGATAAGGAGCAGAGACTGCAGTTTGCAAAGTAGGCAATAGAGTATAACCAAGAGGTAGTGCTATGCAACACATGGCTTTCTGACTAAGCTTATTTTTATCTGAATGATGTGAACAAACAGAATGTTCAATTCTGGGCTTGTGAACCTCTGTGAATAATCCACATGAAAGAAACCCTCGTGGAGAAAGTGTGTTTGTGGGTTGCAATATCAAGCCATGGAATCATCGGTTCATTCTTCATTGATGTTATAGTAACTGGTAAATGCTATTTACACATGCACCAGTTCTTTCCTCAACTCATGGCCTCATGTCTTCCATTGCAGTCCAAATGGTTCATGCAGGATGGAGCACACCCCCATACTGCCAATGTTGTGCTTGATTTCCTACACAAAAGACTTGGCCTTAGGGTATTGTCATAACAGAATGTTATGCAGGAGGAGGAATGTGGCCGACCCACACCCTGAAAATTAACTCATGTGACTTCTTCCTTTGGGGGTTTCTTAAAGAGAAGGTATACCACAGAAAACCAGAAAATGCAGTGCAACCTAGGGCCATCATTGTGGAGTTATGCCACGCCATTTCAGAACATTTGTGTCATAGAGTCATCACAAATGCGCGTGTGTGAAAAAGTTGTAAACCAAAATGACAGTCATATTGGACATGTGTTACATTAGATTGTATTTCCAAGCTGTATTATTTGCAACTACATCACTAAATTACGAATCTGGTCAACAGAAAATGTGTTATTTATGAAACAAATCAGGTGACTTATCATGTACCACCCTGTATGTTTGGCAATTACAATGAATTCAGAAAACACTTACAATATTAGAAAATGAAGGCTGGCACATAGTGAAACAGTGGAAATTTCACATCTTAAGAAAGAATTTATGTTTCAGTTATTAACAAACTGACAATTAATGCATAACTTTGCTGTACAAACCACAATGTGATTGAGGAAAATACACTTTAGTTAAGGCGGGTTGGCAAGTGTGGCTTAGTTGTAAAAGATTAAATGGAAAACCAGGAAATATGCACATACAACTGCAACTACCAAAGGAAACCATTGAAATATGGTTCTCCTTGGCACATTATTATGGAAACATCGGGAGAGAAGCTGCTTAGAGACTGTTACAGCAATCATAAGGAAAACTATCATTCAACAAATATTAGAAAATGCTATTATAATAGATACAGTACAATTCATGATAATATATGGCATAAAAAACATTAGCTTTCCTTGTTCACTGCTTGCTGTATTAGTTTCACTCTCCTTCCCACATGTGGCAGGCATTTAGCGCATCAATTCTAATACGTAATAAATGCAAATGGAATCAAACCTGCAACAGACTATAATTAATAGCCAATAATCACTGATTTTAACATCAAGGCAGTTCAACACTTTTTTCTTTCATTCTAGTAACTTATACACTATTATTATTATTATTATTATTAAGCATTACAATCCATGAAGGCTTTTTGCTGCAGAATGGACAATGTTGAACCACTTTGCTCTGTCTTTACAAGTAATTTGCCACTGTCTGTCATGTCCTAGTTTTCTGAGATCGTCTTGAATATTGTCCAAGTATCTCATGCGTGGGCGTCCAAGAGGTCGTCTTCCGGTGGGAATCTCTTCAGTCACTTTCTTGATGGTCCTGTTTGGTGGTGCTCTGATGACATGCCCTATCCATTTCAGTCTTTTGGCTTTAATTTTGGCCACTATATCGGAGTCTTTATATAATTTGTAAATTTCATTGTTATTTAGCAATCTCCATTCATCACTGATCCTATCTCTTATGGGTCCAAATATTTTTCTCAGAATTTTTCGTTCAAATACTCTTAATCTGTTTTCCTCTTTTTTTGTGAGAGTCCAGGTTTCAGATCCATAGGTGAGTACTGGTATAATCAATGATTTGTATACTTGTAGTTTGGTGTTCCTAGATATTAACTTACTTTTGAAAACTGTCAAGAGACTATAGTAGCATTTATTAGCCTTCTGAATTCGTGATTCTATTTCAATTTTTATGGAGTTGTCAGAGGTTACTATTGTACCAAGGTAATTAAATTCATTTGTCTTTGTGAAAGCTGTGTTATTAATTTGCAGTACATTATTATTTGATGGATAGCGGGATAAGATAAAGTACATTGTTTTGTCTGTATTCAGCTGGAGGCCTGTGCCATTTGTGGCTTTAATTAATTGTGCTGTAAGAAGCTTCAAATCATTCTCACTGTCAGATAATAATGCAATGTCATCGGCGTATGCTACAATGTTAATTTTGCTTTCCAGTTGTGCTCCAATTTGTAGTAGCTTTACTTTTTGGATTATTCTATTGATTACTATGTTAAAAAGAACTGGTGAGAGTGAATCCCCTTGTTTGACTCCAGTTTTATACACTATTGGCCATTAAAATTGCTAAACCATGAAGATGACGTACTACAGATGTGAAATTTAACCAACAGGAAGAAGATGCTGTGATATGCAAATGATTAGCTTTTCAGAGCATTCACACAAGGTTTGGTGCTGGTGGTGACACCTACAACTTGCTGACATGAGGAAAGTGTCCAAGCGATTTCTCATACACAAACAGCAGTTGACCGGCGTTGCCTGGTGAAACATTGTTGTGATGCCTCGTGTAAGGAGGACAAATGCGTACTTTGCGACTTTGATAAAGGTCGGATTGTAGCCTATCACGATTGCGGTTTATCGTATCGCGACATTACTGCTCAGTTGGTTGAGATCCAATGACTGTTAGCAGAATATGGGATCGGTGGGTTCAGGAGGGTAATATGGAACGCTGTGCTGGATCCCAACGGCCTCGTATCACTAGCAGTTGAGATGACAGGCATCTTATCGGCATGGCTGTAACGGATCGTGCAGCCACATCTTGATCCCTTAGACAACAGATAGGGAAGTTTGCAAGACAACAACCATCTGCACGAACAGTTCAATGACATTTGGAGCAGCATGGACTATCAGCTCAGAGACCATTGCCGTGGTTACCCTTGACGCTGCATCACAGACAGGAGCGCCTGCGATGGTGTACTCAACGACGAACCTGGGTGCACGAATGGCAAAACTTCAGTTTTTCTGATAAATCCAGGTTCTGTTTACAGCATCATGTTGGTCGCATCAGTGTTTGGCGACATCGTGGTGAATGCACATTGGCAGCATGTATTCGTCATCGCCATATTGGCGTATCACTGGCGTGATGCTATGGGGTGCCATTGGTTACACGTCTTGGTCACCTCTTGTTCACATTGACGGCACTTTGAACAGTGGACGTTACATTTCAGATGTGTTATGACCCATGGCTCTACCCTTCATTTGATCCCTGCAAAACCCTACATTTCAGCAGGACAATGCACGACTGCATGTTGCAGGTCCTGTACAGGCCTTTCCAGATAGAGAAAATGTTCGACTGCTGCCCTGGCCAGCACATTCTCCAGATCTCTCACCAATTGAAAACGTCTGGTCAATGGTGGCCAAGCAACTGGCTCGTCACAATACGCCAGTCACTACTCTTGATGAACTGTGGTATCGTGTTGAAGCTGCATGGGCAGCTGTACTTGTACATGCCATCTAAGCTCTGTTTGACTCAATGCCCAGGCATATCAAGGCCGTTATTACGGCCAGAGGTGATTGTTCTGGGTACTGATTTCTCAGGATCTATGCACCCAAACTGTGTGAAAATGTAATCACATGTCAGTTCTAGTATAATATATTTATCCAATGAATACCCGTTTACCATCTGCATTTCTTCTTGGTGTAGCAATTTTAATGGCCAATAGTGTAGTTAATCATGTGACTGCAATCTGTTTTCAGAAAATAGCAAGCAGAAAAGTCAGCACCCAAAGGAACCCTCTGTGTGCTCTAATATGGGAACACAGTCTGTTGGTGGACACAATACAGCACACTACCATCCAAGACAGAACTCAGCAGATATTACAGAACCTTTTAGCGTGAAGAGCAAGTGCAACCCAGGCTCGCTACTCACACTGCAAATGCACACTCTTCCATTGTACAGGCCCAGCTGGATACAGATGTCTGATATACATTATTTCAGAGTGTTAACTTAAGGGCACATGCCAGATCAGTTGTGGACATCTGTTTATGAGGAAAGCCATCACAACTGTCCACTTCCTCCTCTCATTCCATACTGTCACTCCTCACTTCCTCCTTGCTGGTCCACACAAAACCTGTGGCCCCCATTGCTAATGATTGGTAGCTGGGAATCATTGATCTTGTCAGTCAAACCCCAGGCCTACATCCACATGGCAGACAGGAACTTCGGAAAGGGGAGGGTGAAGGAGTGGGTGAGCCAGGTGGAGGCAACAGTAAATGCAGGAGAGAATGTGGGTGACATCCCTGTAAGAGCTCTGATAGACTCTTGTTACCAAATGGTGTTGCCCAATATGAACTTTTTTTTAAATTTTTTATTGTTTTTATTTATTTATTTATTTTTTTTTTTAAATGGGCATCTGGGCATCTAGAAAGGAAGCATATCGAATGTACTTCTTCATCTATGCTAATGAATATCTTTACCCCTCCATTTGATTGCGGATGAAAAAGAGGTGAACAGATGTGTGTCACTCCATTCTTACAGCAGAAATTCTCAAAAACCTCCACCAGTAACTGTGGACCATTTTCTGTCACTAATGTCTGCAGCAGCCCCTCGCTGGCAAAAATCTTAAACAGTACCATCGCTGTACATTCTGACATGGTTGTATGGCAGTTAACAATATATGGGAACCTAGAAAAAGTATCATTTATGATGAGCCACATAGTATTCAGTAAAGGGCCTGCAAAATTAAGATGCACTTGTTCCCAAGGTGTGGTGTGTGCTGGCCAAGGCAAAGAAACCTGATGCGCGACCAGCTGCTGTTCTGCAGATCTGCTCATTATTTCTCAGTCGATGTCTGACCAATAAACGTGGCACCAAGTGAGCAGCATGGTCCTGGAAGTGCCCCAGTGCTCCATGATGCTGCAATTGAAGTAGAATATGTTGTCATAAAGCTCTTCGAATTGCAACCTACAGTGTAGTGTTGCCTGTGGTTGAAAGGATCACAGTGTCAGCTAGAAGCAAATGTTTTCACAACCCATAGTAATGCCAGAGAGACACACAATGTAGAGTTGTCTGTGTTTAAAAGGATCACACCGTTGACTAAAAGTAAATGTTGTTGCAGACTATAGCAATGCCGAAGAGGAGTAGATTGTTGCCTAACCAATCACTCTGGCCATCCCCTCGTTGAGAACACTGTCTGCCTCTGTGGCAGTGGCAGTAGCTATATAGGGTCCCATAATGGTAAAATTGTCCACAGCTTATTGTTTTCTGTTGTCCAGGTAGAAACAAAGAATTTCCTTTTGATTGAACCTGTAGTCCAGCCAAACGGGTAGATGGCAGAGAGCATCCACATTTGTGTAATTTTTCGCAGGAAGTTCTGGAGATGGTTGAGGTTCTCCTGCTGAGACATGGCTGCAATTGCTGCAATGTGTTTTTGAAGTGGTGATAAACCTTTGTGAAAAAAGAAAAGGCATAAATACTCCACTGTAGGCTAAAAAATTCACATTTGCTGAGATTGCACTTCAATATTGCTTCCTGCAAAACAATAAAGATAGACGTGAGGTTCACTAAATGCTACTCGGTGGAACTTTCCACGATGACAGTGTCATCCAAATAGTTAACACATCATGGCACATTGTGAAGCAGCTGTTCTGGGAACCGCTGCAAATTTCCAGTAGAGATCACAGAGGCCAACCACTTATAAACTGTGTTAACATTTGTCCAATGGGAGATATCAGTTTTGTAGAAGGAGTGTCCACCCTCCAACTTTGCATATGGTTCCTCGGGCTTCAAAAAGGGTACATGTCCACGTCAGCGAAGCATTTGCCCTGACCTTGAAGCCCCCATAAAGTCTGAATTTGCTGGATGGTTTCATAGCAATTAGGGGAGTAGAACAAAGGTTCTATCACTTCCAGTCTCTGCAATCTATCTAATTCATGATTGACAGGATTCGCAAAGTGCCAGTGGTCCAGCCAAGGCCAAAAAAATAGTCCATGCCATAGGTTTCAGCAAAATGGGAGCTTCAGAATTGTTTGCTTTTCGCAGACCAGAAGAGAAAAGTCAGGGAATTCAGTGCAGAGAATGTCCAGTTGTGGATTAGGAACATTCTCTGAGACCAGATTTACTGTATCACTGATCCAAAAGGAGGAAATGTGTCTAGACTGAAAAGACTCTTAGCAGCAGCACTGTTTACAACTAAGAAAGTTATGTTCTTGGCTACATTTTTGTAAATGGCTTTTGTGGTATATTGTACTGGCTTTTGTGGTAAATTGACCAGTCAACAGAATGTGTTACTTGTTATAATGTACCATCTGTTGGACTGATGGAGTTAGTATGGATGCCCCTAACTGTAAATATGTTTGAAAATTGATGAATTTGGTGGCAGCAACTTTACTGACTAGAAAGTTGACTATCTTGCCAGCTACATGCATCAGAATGAACAATTTATCAAAGGAACCTACCTGAGTGTATGGTATGGAACATATAACATTAATGTCCATTCGATCTTGTGTGTGTGTGAGACAGGAGCACTTGTCCAACGACAGATGCCACTGACACTGTCTTGCGCATTTAGGGCAATCCACCCATTGCAATTGACAATCATCTCTTGCATGCTTGCAAAAACAGTCCGAGCGGATGGGTAAACCTGTCTCAACCTTGGGCAACTTGAGACCCTTTAATTTCCATGCAGAGGGAAACATGCACTGTTGTTCATGTACTGCTACATCACTGCTGGCTGTTGAATCCTCCACCTGTCTGGGTTCACTGTTTACCACAGCAATGTTTGCTCAGGAAATTAAGTGGCAGCTTGCTGCTAGTATGACTTCATAGGACTGTTCGAAGTGGAACACCTCATCTAATAAAGGGCAAAAAAAAAAAAAAAAAACAAAAAAAAAAAAAACTGTAAAACTTTTAACTGAAACTCTTTATTGGGTGGAATGTGGACCATAACACCGCTGATTGTGACTACTGTGTGAAGTGTCTTTGGTGTCAGGCATAAAACAACATGCACTGGCAACCTAGCCCCTGGAGTTCAGACACCCAAGCTCAATAGGGTCGACTTGATTGTTTGCAAAACAAAATTCAAGGCAAACAGGAATCACAAGACAATGATAATAAAGTAAAGTAAAGTCTCATGGGATGAATTACTGGGAGACCCCATACGGCAGGTTCAGCCACCTGATTGGGGAGGTTTTTCCTAGCCTTCACACCTGCTGGCACCTCTCCTTCAGGAAGTATGTGAACTGTGTGCATAAATTGTTAAGTGTAGGTGATTGTAATGTGGGTGCGTGTGAAGTTTTATTTTTTATTTTATGTAATATGTATAGCAATACTGGCACTACGACTTCTCGTAGAAGACAGGTTAAGGAAAGGCAAACTGATGTTTATTGTATTTGTAAACTCAGAGAAAGCTTTTGACAGTGTTGACTGGAATACTTACTTTTAAATTCTAAAGGTGGCAAGGGTAAAATACTGGGAGGAAAAGACTATTTACTATGTGTGCAGAAATCAGATGGCAGTTATGAGTTGAGGGGCATGAGCGGGAAGTGGTGGTTGAGAAGGGAGTGAGACAACATTGTAGCCTCTCCCCGATGTTATTCAATCTGTATATTGAGCAAGCAGTAAAGGAAACAAAAGAAAAATTTGGAGAAGGATTTAATGTCCAGGGAGAAGAAATAAAAATTTTGAGGTCTGCTGATAATGTTGTAATTCTGTCAGAGACAGCAAAGGGCTTGGAAAAGCTGTTGAAGAGAATGGACAGTCTTGAAAAGAGGATATAAGATGAACAGTAACTAAAGCAAAATGAGGATAATGGAATTTTGTTGTTGTTGTTGTTGTTGTGGTGGTGGTGGTGGTGGTGGTGGTGGTGGTGGTCTCTAGTCCAAAGACTGGTTTGATGCAGTTCTCCATGATACTCTATCAGCGAACGGGTGTCTAGTTTACAATTTATTATCAGTTCCTTGAAGATGGATATCAAGAAACTTAAAGAAGAAAAAAGTGAACAGAACATGAAAAACTCGCGCCATGAAAATACGAATATGTCGGAGAATTGGACGGAAGTGAAGTACAAAAGACGCAAACAGATAATACAAGATACAGAAAACGGCAAAAGAAACATAAATATAGTGAACGAAAATTACTTTCAAGCTCTTTCAACTACGGATTGTGAAAGTGAAGTTAACAGTGCGAGTGTACCATGTGGAAAACCAAACGACTTTGTGAATAAAGTAAAACATGGAATATTCCAGCAGCAGTTAAGTAAAAGATCATATGCGAAAGTGCTCACGAAAAATCTTCCACCTCTAAGCTTCTCTACTGAGACAATATCGACATGTGTTAGCAAAAAAGGCATAATAAATAGTGCCAAACAAGACTTCACTTACTGCAAAGATAGGCAGAAAACGGGTAATCTCAGAACAGCAAGTACTGGTAAAATTGAACTGTATGCTGACAGCCAAGAACGAAATACAGCCGCTGAATTTCGGCGTACAAGTAGTCAGAATTTTAGTTTTAACTGTACAATAAAACCAGGAGCAAAATTCAGTGCTGCTACGTCAATGAGTCAAGAAAAAATTTCCTCATTGAGCAAAAAGGACTTTTCCATCTTCCTGGCGGGATCAAATGATATAGCTAGGAACGAAAAAAACGATCTCTTAATCTCACTAAAAAGAAAACTGTATGAGCTGAGAGGAACAAATGTTATTATTTTTTCAGTGCCACACCGTTACGACTTGAGAGAATGGTCCTGTGTAAATAAAGAAATTGAAACTGCAAATAAAGAGATGCAAAATATTTGCAAGCGGTTTGAAAATGTAACATTTGTGAACATCAGCAATTTAGGGAAAAGATTTCACACAACACATGGTTCCCATCTAAATGTACTTGGAAAAAATGTAATAGTAACAAAAATTTTAGAACTTGTAGATAAAATCTCAAATGTGCAGTGTGATGATAGAAAAGTCATACCTCTCATGGACAGGAAGTGTGTGTATCCTGTAGACTCCAATGTGAAATCAGCTGCCAGTGAAGCTACACCTCTCCAAGACAAATGTGAAATTTTACTAATGCAAGTGAACACTCCAAATGTTAATAATTCACAGAAAGGCACAGCAGTTATGGAACAACAAACACCAGAAATAAGTGAAACAGCAGCAGCACCATCATTATCAGCAGAAGCAGCAACAGCAGCAGAACCAACAACGACTGGAGCAGCAACACAGCAACACTTAAGGAGGAGCCAAAGGAAAAATACATCTGTGTCATTCAGTTATAATTTTTTATGGTTTCAAGCCAAGAAGAAAATAAAAATGTGAAAAACCAGCCTGCTAACTCACAGATAAGTCACAACAACATCCTATTTTTAAACATTCAGGGTCTTGAAAATAAAGTTGAAATTCTGGAGGAGTCATTGCCACAGAATAAGTATTCTTTCTTATGTCTATCAGAACATTGGCTTAAACCAGAACAAATACAATACTAAGTACCAGAAGGTTATAAATATGGAAACAGTTTTTGCAGATCTCAATACCGTAATGGTGGTACTGTTATCTATGTTTCAAATGAAATAGAGTGTAGAGAACTAGATCTTAGTTGGGCATGTGTAGAGAAACACTTTGAAACTACCGAGATCATATGTGATATAATGAAACTTATCATAGTATGTATCTACCATTCCCCTGACTCAGATGATAAAACTTTTTTAGATAATTTAGACAGTGTACTCTGCTACATAACGAAATGGAAACAGTATGTAACTGTAATTGGGGGAGACTTTAATTCAAGCTTTGATGTAACATGTAACAAACCCAGTGTAAATAAGTTACTGAATATGCTAAGGCAGCACAACTTCCATCATGTAAATTCAGAACCAACAAGACTACAAGCGTGCTTGGATAATGCTTTTGTCAACTGTGCACGTGATATGTACTCCACCAAGGTAAAGGAATTTGTTTTCTCAGACCACTTCATGTTAACAGTAGAGTTAAGACATTTTATAAAAGGGGATGAGAGCAAGGCTGCACAAAAGTTAACAAAATCTAATACCTTAATATTAACAAAACACAATCTCATAAAACTAACACACCAGCTGAGCATAACAAACTGGGACAAATTATTTCAAAACTGTGATTCCAGTGCCCAAACAGTTTATGAAACATTCCACAATTACTTAACAGGTATTTTAAAAGCCCATCTTGTTCAAAAGAAATACCATAAAACAAGAAAGGGTAAATTTTGGTACACCAAAGAACTGGAGAATCTAAAAAATAAGCTACTGCTGTTGAAGCGCCTTGCCAAAGTAAACAATTCTAATGAAATTAAGGATCTCGAAAAAATCACTAAGAAACTGTATAAGAAAGAGTTGCAATTGGCGAAACTAAGATACAACACAAATTTCATAAAAAATAGTAGAAACCAATGCAAAACAGCCTGGTCAGTAATTAATACTGTTAAAGGTGAAGTCAGAAACATTGACAAGACAGTCCTAATACCAGCACATACATTCAATAAATATTTTGTAAGCTGTGCTGATGATATCAAAAAGCTGATCAGTAAACCCAATGTAACATGTATAGATTATCTGAAGAGAGCAAACCTAAATCATAATAGTGCCAGATCATCATTGAAACACTTCAAAGAGGTACGCCAACATGAAGTTCTTAAAATAGTCCAAGAAATGAAAAATTCATACAGTACAGATATTTTTAATATGTCAAACAATCTATTGAAAGAAATCATACATTACATTGCAGCACCATTAACATATTCCATAAACCTGTGTCTCATAGAAGGGTTTTTTCCTGATCCTCTCAAACTATCCAAGGTAACTCCAGTCTTTAAGAAGGGTGTCAAATCAGATCCTGCAAACTACAGACCAATTTCACTAATTCCAGTACTAGGAAAAGTCTTTGAAGGCATAATATATAAGCAGATGTATGAGTACCTAGAACTAAATGGTATGTTAAGTGCATCACAGTTTGGTTACAGAAAAGGAAGGTCAGCTATACATGCCATAGAGCTCTTAGTCAGAGACATTCTAGCAGCATTTGAGGACCATGCGCACGCACAGGTAACCTTATGTGATCTGAGCAAAGCTTTTGACTGTGTTGACCACTCACTTCTGCTCTCTAAACTTGAGGACTATGGAATATGTGATAAAAGTTTAAAACTCATCAAATCATACCTCAATAAAAGGAAGCAGGTGGTGAGTTCAGGAAGTCATCTGTCAAACATACTCGAGGTTCATCACGGTGTGCCACAGGGATCTAAATTGGGACCACTTCTTTTCCTTGTACACATAAATGACTTACCAGGAAATATAGATGTAAAGACATATATGTATGCAGATGACACAACTTTTCTATCTGTAAACCATGTACTTGATAACCTTGTAAGTGATATGAAATTGGCAAAAGAAAATGCAACATCATGATTTAATGCCAATGGTCTGCTATTAAATGAGGAAAAGACCCAGAATATGTGGTTCAGTCTATCAAAGACTACAAAAATTGAAAAACAAAAGGCAAAGTTTTTAGGTATCGTACTTGACAACAGTCTAACATGGAACACTCATGTTGATCACATAGTGGTTAGGTTGTCAAGAGTTATATATTTGTTGAAGAGACTGATGTGTTGTGTGACATTTGAGTATGTAAGGACAGCGTACTTTGCCTTTTTTCAATCTGTTTTAAGGTATGGGTTAATACTCTGGGGAAACAGCAGAAAAATAAATGAAATTATGGTGATCCAAAAGAAAGCAATCAGAGTAATGGCTAAGGTAGATAATAGAACACATTGTAAACCATTGTTCATTAAATATAGAATTTTAACAGTAATTAATTTATATATTCTTGACAGTGTTAACTACATACTTGCTGAACTACCTAATTTAAGTGTAACAAATGAAAGGCATGGCTACTATACAAGAACGTGTACTTCTCTGCTGTTGCCACAAAATAGATTAGCTAAAACTAACAATAGTCATAAGTATATGGCAATTAAAATATATAACAAATTGTCTAAAAATGGGTCAATCAAGCCTGACAAATTATTTAAAGACAATGTTCATAACTTCTTGTTAACTAATCCATTCTATTCATTAGAAGAATTTTTAGAAATGCCCAATATCAACTTAAATATGTAAAAATTTATTTTATAAAATTAATAGGTTAAGTGAACTGATGAAGTCTATTGCATGTAATAATGCTGAATGACTAATAAAGAATCTGAATCTGAATCTGAATCTGAATCTGTGCAAGCCTCTTAATCTTTGAGTAACTGCTGCAACCTACAGCCCTCTTAATCTGCTTACTGTATTCATCTTTTGGTCTCCCTCTATGATTTTTATCCCACATACTTCCTTCCAGTATTAAACTGTTGATCCCTTGATGCCTCAGAATGTGTACTATTAACTGATCCTTTCTTTTGGTCAGGTTGTACCACAAATTTCTTCCCAGTTCTATTCACTACCTCCTCATTAGTTATGTGACCTACCCACCTAATCTTCAGCATTCTTCTCTAGCACCACATTTCAAAAGCTTCTATTCTCTCCTTGTCTAAACTGTTTATTGTCCATGTTTCACTTCCATACATTGCTACACTCCATACAAATACTTTCAGAAAAGAGTTTGGCACTTAAATCTACACCTGGTGTTAACAAATTTGTCTTCCTTGGAAAAGCTTTTCTTGCTATTGCCAGTCTACATTTTATATCCTCCCTAAGTTGATCATCAGTTATTTTGCTTCCCAAATAACAAAACTCATCTGCCACTTTGTGTTCCATTTCCTAATCTAATAATCACCTGATTTAATTCAACTACATTCCACTGTCTTCATTTTGCTTTTGTTGATGTTCATCTTATATCCTCCTTTCAAGATACTGTCCAGACAGTTCAACTGCTCTTCCAAGTCCTTAGCTGTCTCTGACAAAATTGCAATGACATCGTCAATCCTCAAAGTTTTTGTTTCTCTGCCCTAGACTTTAATTTCTACTCCAAATTTTTCTTCTGTTTCCTTTACTGCTTGCTCAAGGTACACAATGAATCACATCGGCAACCTGGTCTCACTCCCTTCTCAACCACTGCTTCCCTTCCATGCCCCCTCAACTCTTATAACTGCCATCTGATTTATGCACAAATTGGAAATAGCCTTTCACTCTCTGCATTTTACCATTGCCACCTTTAGAATTTACCCTAAGTTTACAAATGCTATAAACATAGCTTTGCCTTTCCTTAACCTATCTCCTATGAGAAGTCATAGGGCCGGTATTGCCTCCCATGTTCCAAAATTTCTCTGGAATCCAAACTCACCTTCCCCGAGGTTGGCTTCTACGAGTTTTTCCTATCTTCTGTAAAGGATTCGTGTTAGTATTTTGCAGCCATGACTTGTTAAACTGATACTTCAGTAATTTTCATACCTGTCAGCACCTGCTTTTTTTGGCATTGGGATTATTATATTCTTCTTGAAGTCGGAGGGTATTTCCACTGTCTCATGCAAGGTGTGATTGGAAAGTTGTAAGAAAGGGCTTGTAATTGTACAATGGTGGTACTTACACATTAATGTGATGCATCTCCTTCAAAATACTCCCCTTCTGACTGAACACACCAACTACAACAGTGTTGCCTGTTTTTGAAAAATTCCTCGAAATTTTTTTCCTGAAATGTGTTAAGGATGCTCTCCATATTTGCCTTGATGTCTTCAATTGAGTCAAGTCGCTACCCTTTCAGTGAAAATTTCATTTTTGGAAATGAGTAGAAGTCTGCAGGGACCAAATCAGGGGAATATGGCGGTTGTGGAAGCACAGGAATTTTGAATTTGGTCAAAAATTCAACGATGTAGAAGGCACAATGAGCTGGAACATTGTTATGGTGTAGCACCCAACTCTTGTCTTTGTTCGTTCGTAGCGCAGCTCTGCACCACGAATAATATTTAAATAACTGAAAATGTCTTAAAGGGATGGGATAAAATACCAGGCAAGCTTATTACAAATCATAATGCAAGGTTTCACTAAGCAAAATTTAAACAATTCAATTAATAACACACCTTTCCAAGGCTATGTCTAATGGCGTCCCTCTTACAATCTTGACAAAAGAATGCTACGCTAGCGTAAAGTAACTTCAAGAAGACGACAGAGAAATTAATGTTCGTTCTGTATTATTTATGCTAGTCACATATTCTCATCTTTGTTTGATATTTAATAAGTATCGTCTGTGGCGGTTTCAGTACTCGCTGACACAGATATTATCTAAAATAAATAAAAAAACAGTACATAATTTTATACAAGAACAAAACATGACACATAATGCTTTCTCTTTATTACATGTCTTTTGCTAAGAGACGTTACAAAGGACAAGGCAATGACTCACTTCCCACCCTCCCTGTACCTGCCTGGCAAACCAGTAAGCAGTAGCGGATCCATTCATAAAACTTTCCAATCACACCTCACCAGATGGAAGAGTTTTGTCATGGCTGGCTCTCTCAAGGCTATCAGTGGCTCTAATGGAATGTTTTTTACTCCCGGGGCCTTGTTTTGACTTAGATCTTTCTGTGCTTTGTCAAATTTTTCATTCAGTATCATATCTCCCTTCTCTTCTTCCTATATGTCCTCTTCAATTGCAATAATATTGCCCTCAAGTTTGTATCCCTTGTACAAACCCTCTATGTACTTCTTCCCCCTTTCTGCTTTCCCGTCTTTGCTTAGGACTCATTTTCCATACGAGTTCTTGATATTCATGCAGGTGGTTCTCTTTTCTCTGAAGATCTCCTTAATTTTCCTGTAGGCAGTATCTATCTTACCCCTAGCTTCTACATCCTTACATGTGTCCTCTAGCCTATCAATCTCATTTTTAAGATGGTTGTCATCCTTTTCACCTGCTTCATTTACTGCATTTTTGTTTCATCGATTAAATTCAATATCTCTTGTTCCCTGAGAATTTCTACTAGCCCCCATCTTTTTACCTACTTGATTCTCTGCTGCCTTAACAATTTCATCTGCCGAAGCTGACCATCCTTCTTTTATTGTATTCCTTTCCCGTTCTTGGCAATCGTTCCCTAATACTCTCTCTGAAACCCTTTACAACCTCTGGTTCTCTCAGTTTATCCAGGTTCCATCTCTTTAAATTCAGCCATTTTGCAATTTTCTCTGTTTTACTCTGTAGTTCATAACCAATAAATTGTGGTCAGAGTCCACATCTGCAACTGGAAGTGTCTTACAATTTAAAATCTCTGTCTAACCATTGTATAATCTATTTGAAATCTTCCGGTGTCTCTATCTCTCTTCCACATATACAACCTTCTCTCATGATTCTGAAACAGAGTGTTAGCTATGATTAAATTACGTTCTGTGCAAAATTCTACCAGGTGGCTTCTTTTTTCATTCCTTTTCCCCAGACCATATTCACCTACTACATTTCTTAAATTTTCACCTATCGAAATAATTTTTTTTTTGTCTCATCATAATTTTCTCAATCTTCTCCTCACCTGCAGAGCTAGTTGGCATTTAAACTTATTCTCCTGGGTGGATCTGGTCTTCATGTGTATCTTGGCTACAGTAATGCGTATACAATGCTCTTCATAGTATCTTATCCTTGTTGTTATTTTGTTACTCATTATTAAACGTACTCTTGCATTTGATTTTGTATTTATAACCCAGTATTCACCTGACAAAAAGTCCTATTCCCCCTGCCACAGAATTTCAGTAATTCTCACTATATCTAACTATAACATATCCATTTCCATTTTTAAATTTTCTGACCTACCTGCCTGATTAAGGGATCTGACATTCCATGCTCCAACTCGTAGAATGCCAGTTTTGTTTCTGCTGATGATGACATCCTTCTGAGTAGTCCCTGGACGGAGATCCAAAAGGGGGACTATTTTACCTCCAGAATATTTTACCCAAGAGGATGCCATCATCATTTAACCATACAGTAGAGTTCCATACACTTGGGAAAAATTACGGCTGTAGTTTCCCCTTGCTTTCAGCTGTTTGTTGTACCAGCACAGCAAGGCCATTTTGATTGACGTTACAAGGCCAGATCAGTGAATCCCCTGTAACTACTGAAAAGGCTGCTGCCCCTCTTCAGGAGCCACACATTTGTCTGGCCTCTCAATAGATAATGCTCCACTGTGGTTGCACCTGTGGTAGATTTATCTATCTCGCTGAACCACACAAGCCTTCCCACCAGTGCCAAGGTCCGTGGTTCATGGGGGCGGGATGTAGTCAAATTAAGTCAGGTGATGCTGATTGAATTAGATTAGGAAATGAAACAATATTATGAAAAGTAAAGTTGCCACTCACCATATAGCAGAGGTGCTGAGTCACGGATATGCACAACAAAAAGACTGTTACAATAAAAGCTTTTGGCCAGCAAGGCCTTTGTCAGAAATACACACACACACACACACACACACACACACACACACACACACACGGCTCATAACCTATTACAGTGCTCTCTAATATCACATTATAACATCTCTGTATCTTGTCTCCTACTGATATCCTGTAGATTATTCCATTAACTTCAAGGGAAGAAGTTGGGTACAAGATAGTGGCATTTCAAATGACAGGTTTGAGCTTAGAATGTTTTTTAAATGTTTATTCATTTGATAAGACCTGATTTAAGGACAAATGTCAATTTTTGCATTAGACACATCAATGTTCTTTAACATGGAGTTGCATAGGATGACAAATTCAATATTAGTATTCCTACTTTATTACCATTTTTCCTTTGGCAATATGTCACTCTGATTCATTAATACTAAGTTCCTGATTTACAATTTTCAGATTTTTCTTCTGTAACTGCTTCAGCTGCATTGGAGACCTAGGTTTCAATACTTCGTAAATTTTTGTAGTTATATTCATCTACATCACTGCATGATCTGTTAAAGTTTTCAACTTGTGTCTTCATGCAAGGACATATTTTACAACTCTTCAGGTAATAATTTTCTTCATTCCATAACAATAGTTTATGTTTTAGTGCGTCAACTTTTTTACAAAATTTTAATAATTTCATCTTTTGTATTCCCTGCAGATATTGACATCTTCATGATGTAAAATGTTAAAGCATTAGCACTGAAAATTGTCACTGATACATTCTGGGCACATTTTTGCACATTTCTCAAGCAACCAAAAGTTGCATTTAACTAATAAAATTCATTTTACCACAAGTTTTTCATGTTTCTTGCAGAATGTATTGTTTAATTTTTTAAGCTGTTTTAGTACACCATTCCATAGGTGCCATCTTGGGCAGGAACATCTTTCAGAGGAACAGAATGATTTTCATAGTATAAGATCTTGCATCAGAAATAATAATAATAACAATGCATCCATTATAAAATAACTGACAGAGAAAATAAGGGAGTATATTAGTGCAACACATGTACCATTTATAGACTATGTGCTGGCATTTGATTGAATAGCTAGATGATTTCTCTGGAGCGTAACAGAGGATCAAGGAAAAACCACAGTATCATTCTTGTATTGGAAGAAATATGTAAAATTGAAGTAATAAAGCTCAAACTGGCTCAAAAATATTTGTTAAAATCCAAGTAAATTTGGAAGTTAGCCAAGGGTTTAGTATGTAGTCCATGATTTTTTTTAATGTATGAGGTGTGACTGGAAAGTTTTAAGAATGGATCCACTACTGTTGGCTGGTTTGGTGGGCAGGTACACAGAGGGTGGGCTGTGAGTTACTGCCTTGTCCTTGAATGCCCTCTGACAGGAGACTGTGTTTCCTTTATTCAGTTCATTGTGGCAGCTGGTTCAGTGTGGGTCTGTTAGGGCTTGTGTGTGAGATTCCAAGCAGCTCTGCATTTATTATTAAAAGTCTCAATGTACTGGGCATTGTGTGACTTTTTTGTTTCAGTAACTGCTTTTTTATAATCATTTCTCCATCTTACATAGAGTGATTTTGCATTTTCAGAACTAGCATTATTGTATATATCTAACAGTATTATTACATGATCTTTCATATCAGACAGCGTTTAAATGTGCCAAGAATTTTTCGTTTTTGACACCTTCTGTTTACAACCTCTGTCTGTTACCTTACATTTCCTAATGGGAATACTATCTTTAAATATTTGCAGAAATGAGTTAAAGAAACATTCAAAATTTTTCTTAGCTGACTCATTATTCAATAGACATAGATTACCACCATTTCTATGGCAGAACCAATCTCTATCTGCAAGGGTTTTCCTGAACTTGACAATTTTTCCATTGGTCATTGGCCTAGTGATCACCATTTTTGAATTGGCCGTGTCACCACTAAGATTGACTGTTAGCATATATTAGGGATACTGTTAGCATATATTAGGGGCACTGATTTGGGGTCAGAGAAGAGAAAAATTGTTACATCGCACTGGGCTTGGGCGCATTTCAAATTGACAAATATATTGTCTAAGCACGTTTGTTCCCTAGTAGGTTTGTAGATAACACACTGTAGATTGAACTGTCATATTATGTGTCATCACTAACACTGCACTTGTCAGTAGTCATGTCAAAATCAGAATTAAGATCACCACCTATTATAATGTCATAGTTGGTAAATTTTTTTCAGTGAGTGCACATAAAAGGATGTCCAATTTTTCTAAGAACACACTGCTAATACCATTGGGAGACCTGTACAGTGATACTACTATTAGCTTCGTAGTACTTATGACTAAACCAGTGGCTTCAAAATTCAATTCTTCACATAAATAATTTAGATCCAAGTTGCCAATGGTGCAGTTGATTGATCTACCAACATAAACTGCTGTGTCATCTCTCTTGTGAACTCTTCTGCAGTAACTGTTGATAAATTACAATTTTTGAACTTATAAACTGGAATTTCATCTTTAGTGGCCCAGTGTTCACTTAAACACAATAAGTCAAATTTATGCTCTGATGAGAAGTCATTCCATACCAATTCCATGTCATTCAGAGCTTGGATGTTTAAAAAACTAATTTTCAGGTCTATATTCTGCTCTCTCTTGGTTTTTAGATGGTACTTATTTTTGGATTTTTTTGCTTGTTTATCCACATTTTCACCCCCATCAAGCTATTTTAGTTTCCTTTGTTTTTTATCATTTTGCAAATGTCTGTATACATTCTGCTTAATGTTTAAGCGCAGCCCGTCCTTTACTCGGCAGTTTTCATTTGGATCTACACTATGTGATCCACATACCCCAAAAACATGTTTTTCATATTGGGTGCATTGTGCTGCCACATACTGCCGGTTACTCCATATTAGCAACCTCAGTATTCATTAGACATTGTGAGAGAGCAGAATGGGGTGCTCCACAGAACTCACAGATTTTGAACGTGATCAGGTGACTGATTGTCACTTGTGTCATATGTCTGTACACAAGATTTCCACACTCCTAAACACTCCAAGTCCACTGTTTCTGATGTGATAGTGAAATGGAAACATGAAGGGACACGTACAGCACAAAAGTGTACAGGCCCACTTTGTCTGTTGACTGACAGAGACTACTGATGGTTGAAGAGGGTCGTAATGTGTAACAGACAGACATCTATACAGACCATCACACAGGAATTCCAAACTGCATTAGGATCTACTGCAAGTACTATGACAGTTAGGTGAGAGGTATGAAAACTTGGGTTTCATGTTTGAGCGGCTGCTCATAAGCCACACATCAGCAGATGCCAAACGACACCTCACTTGGTGTAAGGAGCTTAAACATTGGACGACTGAACAGCAGAAAAATGTTGTGTGTAGTGACGAATGATTCGATGGCAGGGAGTGGATATGGCAAATACCTGGGTAACATCATCTGCCAGCATGTGTAGTGCCAACAGCAAATTTCAGAGGTGGTGGTGTTATGGTGTGGTCATGGTTTTCATGGAGGGGCTTGCACCTTTTGTTGTTTTTGTGGCACTGTCACAGCACAGGCTTACACTGACGTTTTAAGCACCTTCTTGCTTCCCACTGTTGAAGAGAAATTTGGGGATGGGGATTGCATCTTTCAACACGATCGAGCATCTGTTCATAATGCATGTGGCGGAGTGGTTATGTGACAATAACATCCCTGTAATGGATAGGGTGCTACAAAGCTGTAAGCCATTTTCAGCATATGTCTGGATACTTTTGATTGCATAGTGTATGAACACTGCTCCAAGTCTATGACACTTTTCTTTTATGGCACAGTTTATTTTGCAGATTATTTATCACTTACAGATCTTTTTATTATTCCACTGATTACGAGCCAGGACCCTGGATAGCAACGTCTTGCTAAATGATTCAAGTTTCTTGTATCATTGGCGATTTCTCCTTCACTGCTAATTTTTATCGAATTTGTCCCCATGTGTATTAGCATACCACTATAGTTATGCTTAAGTTTTCAGTAACGACACTTTTCAGTAACGAATCACCTGCCAATAGAAATTCGTTTTCATTTCTTTGTACACTTGAGCCACTGCCTTTCCTTTTAGTATTTGTTACAGACTTCCATTTATATTTATTTACAGAATTTCGGCTTACTGAGGTTATCGGTAATTCACCGGGCACATCTGGTAAATTAGCCCTTAAGTTTTGATCATTAGTACTCCTTATACATGCACGCTAGTTTTCATGCTATTGTTTTGTTTCCATTTTTTGGCTTTCACACACACTGGACTGTTTCTCTGTTGATAATCTATTATTTTCTTTACCTGGAGTCATCGTTTTGTTGTTTACTGGCTTACTGCTGATCTGTGTACACGGATTAATGCAATGTTGTTTTGTTTTGTTTCAGAGCTTTCCGACACACAGAACTCTTTCCGCATAATAATTTATCATCTTCTTGTTTTAAAATCGAGATTTCACTTTTCAACACCTCAACATCACTTTGTAGTGTCTTGATAATTTTGCTTTTTGTTTTCACTGCTTTTTCAAGTTTCGAAATGTAAACAGCCGAGACATGTCCTTAAAAAGTCATCACAGACAAATTTCAAGTTTATTTTGGTGCACTTTTCATGCAACCAGCAGTTACACTTAATACATAGGATTCCTTTTATCACTTTATTTTACATTCTTTACATACTCAACTATTCAGTTTTTATGTTTTTGACAAGAGCAGAAAACTAACCATTTGTATGGGTGCCATCTTGTACTGTACCATACAAGTGACCTATGAAGACGGAGCAAGACACCACAGGTAATCTCTGGAAGTGGAGATGTTGATGATTGTTTTAGAGCCATTACTAGTTCATCATGAGGTGAGACATGCAGAAGCTTACATATACATACTGAGGAGGATGATACGGGAAACTGGAGATGGCTTCACTGTGATAAGCAGGGACTAAACACCTTGAGCTCTAATTACTTGGCCTGGTGTATCAAAATTTGAATTTATTTACTTGCTGCACCAGTATGGGCACTACTGGTGTACAAATGCTACTGCAAGCCTCCCTTTGCATTGTCTTCCAGGTACAGAGTACTAGCACTAAATATTTATTTAGAATGGTTACATATCACCATTCTTGTTTAATGTCCATTTTAGGTCAGTAGTAAGCTGATCACCTTGAAAATTAATCCTAAGTTTTATTTACAGTATGGCAAATAATACCTGTTTTGTGGACCTGGAAATTGTTGGGACACCATAATGTGTGTTTCTAAAGTTGCACTATTTGGAAACTGTGACTAGAGTTCCCACATCTATTTTTTTCCATAGTACAAGTGTATTTAACTGTTTCCTGATCTACTAGATGGGAATTGTACACAATAAAAGTCATGGTGGCTACTCAAACTTGAAAATGAATTTCCCTGAGAATTCCAGGTATGGGAAACATGATGGCATCATAAGGAGTTCCTGATAAATTAACAGTGAACCAGTGTGTGTGTGTGAAAGGGGGGGGGGGGGGGGGAAGAGTGGTGAGCAATTTGCAATAACTTCCAAGTATTTTAAAATTTTTGATTTATAAAACTCAATGAAATTAAATTCCAATGCTATGTTAAAATAATTGCTGGAGATTTTATGAAATTCCCAAAATTTGCTGGGATTTTCCTAATTTTTCCAAGTTACATTTAATTTCGTAACAATTCTAGGTTTTCCATGTTTTCCAGAAGAATCGCCACCCTGAAAGTAGATTGGCAGGGATTGGACTATCATCATACAGTTTTTATTCTCTTGCTAAACTAGATCACTCACACACTCAACACCTTGTATCAAAACTGTTATAACGAGGTGGTTGAGAAGGAATTAGACAGGTTTGTAGCCTACCCGTGATATCTACTTTGTACAAGCAGTAAAGGAAACCAAGGATAAATTTGGAGTAGGAATTACAGTTCACAGGAAAAAATAAAATCTTTGAGGTTTGTCACATACATTGTAACTCTGTCAGAGATAGCAAAGGACTTGGAAAAGCAATTGAATGGAATGGACAGTGTCTTCAAATTAAAATATATGTGGTGTGTCTATAACGTTCAGTGAATGCTGTCAGACAACAAACAAAACAAAAGATTCAAACATATGTTCTTTATTGCTCTTCAAAATAGTCACCACCCACAACAACACACTTTTAACAATGTTTGTACAGCTTCTGGAAATTATCATCAAAGGCCTCCTTTGGAATCAATCGCAGAACAGCTGTTACATTATCTTTCATTGCATTCACGTCTGCATGACATACACCTTTCATTGCTGCCTTCAAGCGGGTAAATAGGAAGAAGACCACAGGAGACAGATCAGGGGAGTATGGAGGGCTTCAAGAACAGTTACCATCTTCTGCACCAGGAATTGGCACACACGGGTCACACGGTGTTCAGGGCATTGTCATGGAGCAGCATCCATTTTCGAGTCCTGTGCAACTGTGGCTGAACCCGCTGGATACACTGTAGCAATCGGTTCAAAACAGACTGCTAAAATGCAGCATTAATGGTTTGACCTGCAGGAACAAATTCCTTGAGAATGATGCCTTTGTTGTTGAAGAAGGTGAACAACAGTGTTTTCACCTTGGATTTTTGCAGACACACACACATATATATATATATATATATATATATATATATATATATATATATATATATATATATATATATATATGGTTATAATAGAAGGAAACATTCCACGAAGGAAAAATATATTTAAAAACAAAGATGATGTGACTTACCAACTGAAAGTGCTGGCAGGTCGACAAACAATTGTTTGTGTGTCTGTCGACCTGCCAGCACTTTCATTTGGTAAGTCACATCATCTTTGTTTTTATATATATATATATATATATATATATATATATATATATATATATATATATATATATATATAAAGAAAGATGATGAGACTTACCAAAAAAAGCGCTGGCAGGTCGATAGACACACAAACAAACACAAACATACACACAGAATTCAAGCTTTCGCAACAAACTGTTGCCTCATCAGGAAAGAGGGAAGGAGAAGGAAAGACAAAAGGATATGGGTTTTAAGGGAGAGGGTAAGGAGTCATTCCAATCCCGGCCATTGTAGCTGGTTACCAAGCCCCCACCGAACGCATCTCTGCCTACGTAGATCAACACCTTCAACCCATTACATGCAGTCTCCCATCCTTCATCAAAGACAACAACCACTTTCTCAAACGCCTGGAATCCCTACCCAGTCTGTTACCCCCGGAAACCATCCTTGTAACCATTGATGCCACTTCCTTATACACAAATATACCGCATGTCCAGGGCCTCGCTGCGATGGAGCACTTCCTTTCACGCCGATCACCTGCCGCCCTACCTAAAACCTCTTTCCTCATTACCTTAGCCAGCTTCATCCTGACCCACAACTTCTTCACTTTTGAAGGCCAGACATACCAACAATTAAAGGGAACAGCCATGGGTACCAGGATGGCCCCCTCGTACGCCAACCTATTCATGGGTCGCTTAGAGGAAGCCTTCTTGGTTACCCAGGCCTGCCAACCCGAAGTTTGGTACAGATTTATTGATGACATTTTCATGATCTGGACTCACAGTGAAGAAGAACTCCAGAATTTCCTCTCCAACCTTAACTCCTTTGGTTCCATCAGATTCACCTGGTCCTACTCCAAATCCCATGCCACTTTCCTTGACGTTGACCTCCACCTGTCCAATGGCCAGCTTCACACGTCCGTCCACATTAAACCCACCAACAAGCAACAGTACCTCCATTATGACAGCTGCCACCCATTCCACATCAAACGGTCCCTTCCCTACAGCCTAGGTCTTCGTGGCAAACGAATCTGCTCCAGTCCGGAATCCTTGAACCATTACACCAACAACCTGAAAACAGCTTTTGCATCCCGTAACTACCCTCCCGACCTGGTACAGAAGCAAATAACCAGAGCCACATCCTCATCTCCTCCAACCCGGAACCTTCCACAGAAGAACCCCAAAAGTGCCCCACTTGTGACAGGATACTTTCCGGGACTGGATCAGATTCTGAATGTGGCTCTCCAGCAGGGATACGACTTCCTCAAATCCTGCCCTGAAATGAGATCCATCCTTCATGAAATCCTCCCCACTCCACCAAGAGTGTCTTTCCGCCGTCCACCTAACCTTCGCAACCTCTTAGTTCATCCCTATGAAATCCCCAAACCACCTTCCCTACCCTCTGGCTCCTACCCCTGTAACCGCCCCCGGTGTAAAACCTGTCCCATGCACCCTCCCACCACCACCTATTCCAGTCCTGTAACCCGGAAGGTGTACACGATCAAAGGCAGAGCCACGTGTGAAAGCACCCACGTGATTTACTAACTGACCTGCTTACACTGTGAAGCGTTCTATGTGGGAATGACCAGCAACAAACTGTCCATTCGCATGAATGGACACAGGCAGACAGTGTTTGTTGGTAATGAGGATCACCCTGTGGCTAAACATGCCTTGGTGCACGGCCAGCACATCTTGGCACAATGTTACACCGTCCGGGTTATCTGGATACTTCCCACTAACACCAACCTGTCAGAACTCCGGAGATGGGAACTTGCCCTTCAGCATATCCTTTCTTCTCGCTATCCGCCAGGCCTCAATCTCCGCTAATTTCTAATTTCAATTTGCCGCCGCTCATACCTCACCTGTCTTTCAACTTCATCTTTGCCTCTGTACATCCGCCCCGACTGACATCTCTGCCCAAACTCTTTGCCTTTACAAATGTCTGCTTGTGTCTGTGTATGTGTGGATGGATATGTGTGTGTGTGCGAGTGTATACCTGTCCTTTTTTCCCCCTAAGGTAAGTCTTTCCGCTCCCGGGATTGGAATGACTCCTTACACTCTCCCTTAAAACCCATATCCTTTTGTCTTTCCTTCTCCTTCCCTCTTTCCTGACGAGGCAACCATTGGTTGCGAAAGCTAGAATTTTGTGTGTATGTTTGTGTTTGTTTGTGTGTCTATCGACCTGCCAGCGCTTTTGTTTGGTAAGTTTCATCATCTTTCTTTTTAGATATATTTTTCCCACGTGGAATGTTTCCCTCTATTATATTCATATATATATATATATATATATATATATATATATATATATATATATATATATATATATATATATATATATATATATATATATATAATAGAGGGAAACATTCCACGTGGGAAAAATATATTTAAAAAGAAAGATGATGAGACTTACCAAACAAAAGCGCTGGCAGGTCGATAGACACACAAACAAACACAAACATACACACAAAAATCTGCTTTCGCAACCAACGGTTGCCTCGTCAGGAAAGAGGGAAGGAGAAGGAAAGACAAAAGGATATGGGTTTTAAGGGAGAGGGTAAGGAGTCATTCCAATCCCGGGAGCGGAAAGACTTACCTTAGGGGAAAAAAAGGATAGGTATACACTTGCACACACACACACATCCATCCGCATATACACAGACACAAGCAGACATTTGATATGTCTGCTTGTGTCTGTGTATATGCGGATGGATATGTGTGTGTGTGCGAGTGTATACCTATCCTTTTTTTCCCCTAAGGTAAGTCTTTCCGCTCCCGGGATTGGAATGACTCCCGGATGGATATGTGTGTGTGTGCGAGTGTATACCTATCCTTTTTTTCCCCTAAGGTAAGTCTTTCCGCTCCCGGGATTGGAATGACTCCTTACCCTCTCCCTTAAAACCCATATCCTTTTGTCTTTCCTTCTCCTTCCCTCTTTCCTGACGAGGCAACCGTTGGTTGCAGATTTTTGTGTGTATGTTTGTATTTGTTTGTGTGTCTATCGACCTGCCAGCGCTTTTGTTTGGTAAGTCTCATCATCTTTCTTTTTATATATATATATATATATATATATATATATATATATATATATATATATCTGCCCAAACTCTTTGCCTTTACAAATGTCTGCTTGTGTCTGTGTATGTGCGGATGGATATGTGTGTGTGTGCAAGTGTATACCTGTCCTTTTTTCCCCCTAAGGTAAGTCTTTCCGCTCCCGGGATTGGAATGACTCCTTACCCTCTCCCTTAAAACCCATATCCTTTTGTCTTTCCTTCTCCTTCCCTCTTTCCTGACGAGGCAACCGTTGGTTGCGAAAGCTAGAATGTTGTGTGTATGTTTGTGTTTGTTTGTGTGTCTATCGACCTGCCAGCGCTTTTGTTTGGTAAGGCTCATCATCTTTCTTTTTAAATATATTTTTCCCACGTGGAATGTTTCCCTCTATTATATATATATATATATATATATATATATATATATATATATATATATATATAATTTTTTTTTATTTTTTTATTTTTTTTTTTTTTTTGTGGGGAAGACAGTGAACACCATGACATTGATTGGCGTTTTTATTCCAGATTGAACTGGTAGCACCATGTCTCATCTCCTGTGACAATGGTGTTCAGAAGCAATGTACCCTTGTCACACATGAAAATGAAATCACCAGAAGTTTCTATCCATTTTGCTTTGTGTTCATCTATGAGCTTGTACAGCACAAATTTGGAGCAGATATTCCACTTACCCAGATCATCACAGATGATAGTGTGCACCATGTTATAGCTAATGCCCAATTCCTCTGCAATCAATCGCTTATCTTGTGCCAGCATTTGTCACACTTTCTTCATCTTTTCTGTGATTCTGCTTGTTGATGGCTGACCTGAACGTGGCTCATCCTCAGTTGTTTCCTTCCCATCATGGAAGCTTTTAAACCTTTCGTAAACACATTTTCTGCTCACGGCTTCCCTCCCATACACCTGCGCCAACATTCCATGTGTCTCCGTTGCAGTCTCCCCCAATTTGTAGCAGAACTTGATGTTTACATGTTGCTACATTGCGCTGTGACACTTCCTCTCACAGTGACTACATTCAAGTGGTTGCAGTCTGTTTACACAGCCAGTCACATGCAGTGCATAAAATGCATCAATTCTTCTCAAGTCTCTGAAGAACCATGCACATGCATGCATACAGATGCCAGTTGCCGTTCAGATATAACACCATTCACCGAACTTTTTGGACACACCACGTAAGATGCACATCAACAAAAGCAAGCCAAGAATAGTGGAACACAGTCAAATTAAATCAGGTGATGCTAACAGAATTACATTAGGAATGAGAAAATTACAGTACTAGATGAGTTGTACTATTTGGGCAACAAAATAGCTAATGATGGCCAAAGTAGAGAGGGTATGTAAACTGGCAGTGGCAAACAAAGCATCTCTGAAGAAGAGAAATTCATTAACATAGAATACAGATTTAAGTGTTAGGAAGTCTTTTCTGAAGATACTTGCCTGGAGTGTAGCAACGTATGGGAGTGTAACACGGACAATAAACAGTTTAGACAAAAAGAAAATAGAAGCTTTTAAAATGTGGAGCTACAGAAGAATGTTGGTACTGAATAGAATTGGGGAGACAAGACTTTGTGGCACAACTTGACAAAAAGAAGTGATTGGTTGACATGACACATTGTGAGACATTGAGGAATCACAAATTTAGTATTGGAGTGAAGTGTGGGAGAGTAAAAGTCATGTAGGGATACCATGAGATGAATACAGTAAGCAGATTCAAAATGATGTAGGTTGCAGTAGTTGTCCGGAGGTGAAGAGTCTCACACAGGATAGAGTACCATGGAGAGCTGCATCAAACCAGTATTTGGTCTGAAGACCACAACAACAACAATAACAACAAAACAACAACATGTTACACATCTTGTTCCATAGTACCAAATTGAGGTGCAAATCGCCATGGTCATGGAACATGTCAGTACATGAAATTACAATACAAAAATTATAATATATTAAATTAAATGAACAATACAACACAGGAATGAGCTTAATTTTTCAAGGAACTTTATGACAGAATAGAAGCAGTGACCCATAAGCATGAGGAAACTCTCAGCTTAGATTTGAGAGTGCATGGATTACTGCTAAGGTTTTTGAATTCTTGTGGCAGCTTGTTGAAAATGGATGCAACAGAATACTGCACACCTTTCTGCACAAGAGTCCAGGATCTGAACAAGAGTCAAGGAGGTGCGATCCAAATGCAGATTGGAATTCTGCCTACTGTTAACAGAGTAAAAGCTTCTAATTCTTGGGAATAAGCTGATATTGGTAACAAGAAATGATGTTAAAGGATATGTATGTATTGAGAGGTCAATGTCAGAAAACCCAACTAATGAAAATGTGTTGACAAGAGGTTCATGAACTTACACCAGTTATTGCCTGAATCACCCCTTTCTGGGGCAACAATACCCTTTGAGAATGGGAAGATTATCAAAATGTAATACCATGGCTCATAAGCAAATGAAAATAAGCAAAGCAGACTACTTTTCATGTTGAACTATTACTTATTTCAGATACTGTTCTATTAGTAAAAATGGCAGCATTAAGTCTTTGAACAAAATGCTGAACATAACAGTTTGCTGTGTATCTGAATACCTAGAAATTTGAACTGTTCATTTAATTAATCATATGTGAATTCTGTGTAATTAAAACGTCACGTTTTGGTGAATTGTGCGTTAGATACTGGAAAAACTGAGTCTTAGTGTGATTAAGCATTAGTCTATTTTCTACAAGCCATGAGCTTATATCTTGAATTGCGCTATTTGAATCAGTGCCAACGTTGCATACAGCATCCTTTACTGCCAAGCTAGTGTCATCAGCAAACAGAATATTTTAGAATCACCTGTAATACTAGAAGGCATATAGTTTCATGTTCATGTTGGATATGATGAGAGAAGAGAGAGGGTAAAACCTGGTGCCTGCACATAGCCTACTCCTCTCAAAGAGCACAAGGGGTGCTGCTAGCTTAACATCCCCATTCAACAGGTGTATCACCAATGACAGTGTTACAGGCCCTCACTTTATGAGACACTATGGAAAGGTTTTGTTTTTAAAAGAGGATTTTGGTGCAAAGTCTGGTAATCAGAAACTTTACACTACCACCTCTCCTCCTCCTGCTGGTGAAATACTGACAGTAAAAGTATCTTTGACCACCAGGATTTGACCTGGCTTACCTCCGGGTCGACCACCATAGAACAGGCATTTATTACTGACTGACCTTAGCCACAGAGGCGTTTTCTTTGATATATGAGCAGTTAACAGAAACCTTGGTAAAAGTCAGTTTATTAAGTTCCATCATGAGGAGAAGCTTGCACAACAACCAATAAGTCTGTAGCAGAATCCATGATATGAAAAGGGATTTAGCAGTATCATTGTCATTTACCTTAAATGCCTTAAAATGCTGTCACAACTCTTGTTTGTATGAGTCCCAGTTTTCCCTCATATGGCAGGAACGGTGAAGGATTGGCCATCAGCTGGTGCAGTACTCTGGTAGTGAGGTCCTCCATACACCTTAACGTCCTACTTGGTGAGCCATCAGTTGTTGCATAATAGTTGTGAGAGATAATTTGGCCATGGTGACTGGAAAGAAGGGAACAGTGGTGGCCATTTAGCATGTAAGGTCCATAGTTCTTGGAAAAGTTCACCATTCTAAAATAGCAGTCAATTGCTGAAATTCACATTCAAGTTTTCATGGTTCATGCAATGGAACACATGCAAGTTCAGCTGCAGTCACTAGTTGTGTTGTACAACAAAAATGAACACCTGTTTTTGAAACTGCTAATTTGGTAGGCTGCAACACATCACAGCACAATGTACAATAATATGAAGCCTTCTGGAGGTGATACAAGGTCAGTATTGTAACAATGTCCAAATCTTGAGGGCTGCACAATAAATAGCAGTTGACAACATGGTGTAGACTGAGGCTGGGTAAGCATACAAATCACTGATGTTGGTGGTGCTAGTTTTGAGTCGCGCATGCAGCCAGTATTGTAGACTCGTGCTGGCGGCTGACGATGGAACCTCTGGTGTCAATATCACCACATCTGTGGCTAGCAAGCCTTAGCTCAGTGCATCGAGCAACCTCTGTGGTGTGCTGGTGCAGTGAGTTGCACGTGTGGCCAGTGCAGTGTTTGGATATGATATGTGGCTTGTGCAGCGTTCTGATCTGAAGCAAGGGGGATGGCAAAAGGTTGTGGTAACACTGTGGGTTTACTACAGGGATGATTGCATGATAGGATCCTTGTGGTAGAGATAATGGATTGGGAATGTTATAAGATTTGACTAGGAAATTGACAGTGGCTGGTGTGAGGAGGATGTCAGGGAGAGATCTCATTTCATGGCTATGCTTGAGAGATTCATAACCCTGTAGGAGTAAAGTATTAAAGCATTCAAGCTCTGGGTGGCAAGGGGGTATGGGGAGGGTACTTCTAAATGGCTTGGAAGTGAGAAGTTTGTTAATCAGAAGGTGAGATGGGGATACTGCCTGGAGTGAGTTGGCTGCCCTAAGTCATAACACATCCCTAGTGCATTCAATGACCAAGTGGTGCAAATCCTTCTCCAGACATAACCACATTTCATCTGTTCCAAAAGTTCACTTACCACACGGTGGTTGGATCTGTTTGCAGTGGGTGAGACACCATATTTTCCTTGTCACATTGTGTCTCTGTGTGAGAGGAATGCATCAAACTGTTGGTGGAGCATACAGGATGAGCTCTCAAAGTTAGTGACATGAAGTCTGATGTGACATATGTGATACAGAGGCAGCAGTGAGGTGTCTGTCCAGGACTGGTACTGTGCTGGTGTGACGTCTTCTTGTATTTGAGCCAGAATAACACATGTGACTGTATTTTAGCCTAAGGTCAGTGTAGCTTCTACTGTTATTTAATGTTTCCTCTCTTCTGAAATTTTCTCTGTAGCAGCTAAATGATGCTGTTGCTCACCATGAACTAACTGTGGTGTCCCAGAATCTACCTGTGATCCTTCCCATGTTTAACATTTGAAGAACACGTCTTGTGTGTTACCCTGCTTTGCTGTACTGGGACACACACACACACACACACACACACACACACACACACACACACACACACACACTGTGAGAATCATTGTACCCCAGTTATGCTACTGCTAAGTAGTCTTGTGCTGATGTACCACCTATGTCGTGCTTCTATGTTGACTTTCCTCAGTTTAGCTCTGTCAGTATTTGCTGTGACCTGTTATTATGTATTTATTCATTGTATTTTTGAAGATTCTTTTACTTGTAGACGTGTGTTTAAAATGTACCACCCACAAGCAAAAATTAAATGGTCTTGACCACCTTCTCATAATGTGTGATGTCTTAGAAGATGTACATGTGCTGTGCTCAGCTACTGTTTTGACCACATGTCAATAGGTAAACACTTTTATGGCACTATTGTTGACAGTGGGTGGAGTTATTGTTTTGTATGGCTATATGGCATGTTCCATGACACACCAGATGTATGATCACATGATGCTCTACCATATAATTAGAGGGTGGTAACAATCCTATGTACTATGTGGTTTTAATTATCCGGGGTAAAATGCCTGAAGGTGGAAGATTAATCTTATGAAACCAGTCACCTTTGAATAAAGGAAAGTGTGGCAGAGGTAAATTACAGTTACTGGAATGGGTAGCTACTACATGGCACGAATGGATAAAACTATGAAGGAATAAATTTCACTAATTTGCTTCATGTTGTTTTATGTACTTCATGTTGTTTTATGTAGTACATATCATGTTATTTTATGAAGTATGCACTGTACACCATCTCATTAATCAAGATGTAACATATGTCATAGGTAATATGAGCAGTTGCTGGTGTTAGTGGAAGATTTGGCATAACTATGAAATAAAATATCCATACAATCCATTGCTCTTATCTTATTTCTACATTCCTTTACATTTTATCTGAGTCAAATTTATTTATGTATTGTAGAAAAAATTGTACCAATAAAATATATTTTTTGTTTTAGAAAGTGAAAGAAACAAGCAAGGGATAAATCCATTGTCGTGGCTGCATTGATGTTACTAGCTGTAAATCACAATGTTGCACAAAAGAATTATTATTGTTTTCATAATTGTCTGTGTGACCTGTTTGCCAGCTTTCAACACAAATGAACATAATGTGGATGCAGGTAAATATATTAGTTAATGAAATGTTGAAGTAATTACATCTTACTTGTAAGAATTATAAGTTATTAAAAATATGATGAATTGTGTGAACAATGAAGTCATTGGATGCTGTGCATGCATATATTTCAGATTCTGCACGAGATTTCTCAGTATATTTTCTCAGAACTCATCATCCATGTAAGTAATTTGAATAAATATATTTATCAACTTTGTTTTTGTGAATAATACATACTAAGTGGTTTGAAAGGAAATAATTTTGTGCCCATTCAGCTTATCTGGTAGTTATTTTAAACTGACATCCAAGTGCATAAGTGTTTAAATTGTCATTTACTTTTGTGTAGTTGTACCTTAGAGATACATTTCATTGTGTGATTCAAAGTAATGGAAAAGCTTTTTTTTTTAAAAAAAAAGCAGTGAAATCAAACACTGGGTAAAATACTTATGTTAGTATATTCCTATGTTACTCCTCCATGCAAAGAAAGAAATATGTAGCTGGAGTATTACTTTCATAGGAGAGAAAGGAGAATTTCGCATTAACAAACAGCAGTGTAAACTCAGATTGAGAAAAAATGGAATTTAACATTTCACAAATTATTGCTTACTCTGCAGATGTTTTGCATCTGTTTTACTGCAGAGCCATTGAAAGGCATTTCCAAAACATTTTCTACATCTATGTCCATACTCTACAACAGCTATGAAGTGCATGTCAGAGGGTACTTTTAAATATCTCTGTGTGCATTATAAAAAGTTAATCTTGTATTTTTGATCCATACAGAATTGTGTGGGGTTCTAGTATGTTTCTATACTCATCACCTTATTAGTCCTTTTACGTGTGGGTCCCAATGTGTGAGCAGTGTTCTAGGACGTCTCAAACAAGTGTTTTGTGAGTGATCTCCTTTGTGGACACACAGAATTGCCCTAGTATTCTGCTTGTGTACCAAAGTCTACATGCCACTGAACCTATGTGATCATTTCATTTCATATCTCTACAAATTGTTACACTCATTTATATTATTAAATAGCTAACCTAGTTGCAGGTTGCGTATCGTGCGGCCTTCAGGGGCAACAAAAATGTTATTTTCGGTCTTTCATGAAGTTACTGACTTAATTTAAAAATGTAAAATTCTGTCACAATCTACTCATTAAGAGTTGTAATCGTATGGTAAAAGTTTAAACAATAAGACAAATATTACAGTTAGAAACAGTGTAAATGTGTTGAAACAGTATGACTCACGGCGAGCAATTATTTCAGACTGTATTCATTGAGTATTTGAGAATGAGTGTATTTAGTGACTGCTGAAGGCTCTCCCCTCCTAGTACCCACAAAATACTGAAAGGACAAAAGTTTATTGTTTTCTACATTTTCCCTGTTCATGCAGTAAACCTTAAGCATCATACATGAAATTTTACATCTTTATTTTTTTACTAATAACTATGATTGTAACGTAAGTTGTAGGCAGTATCCACGTAGACCAGTGAATGTACCTGCAAACTTATTTTTTCGCACGAACCATATTTCAGGACATATAATATCATAAACATTAAGCTGTGTGAAATCTAGTTTTTGCTTAAAACAGAATTCAAATTGCCCACACTATACATACTCATATTTGATAATGAGAGCAATTAGCAGCTTCCAAAAAACTTCAAATGTAATTTCAAACCTTTTTTAAACTTTCTTCACTTATGTGCTCAATGTGAGCATTTAACACAGCAACTCATTTGTAAAGTAATTAGACATTTAAAGTTGTTGTATACATGGGAGCCTGATTCTTTAATGAATTGTGTGTGTGTGTGTGTGTGTGTGTGTGTGTGTTTACTTGTTTGTATGTTTTTGTTTGTGGATGGGGGACTTTCTGTGAGGTGACTGAGTGTAATTGTGATTCATTGATATTGTAAATTATAGGATACCATTTTTGTTTTGTTTTGTGAAGTGGAACAATTAATGTTTCTGAATATTTAAACCAAGCTGCCAATCTGTGCACCATTCTGAAATCTTATCAAGGTTTGACTGAATATTTTTGCAAGTTCTTCAGACAGTACTTCATTACAGATAGCCACATCATGTGTAGCAGCCAGTACTTCACTACAGGTAACTACATCATGTGTAAAAAATCTGAGGTTACTGATAATATTCTCTGGAAGGTCATTAAGATACATCATCAACAATAAGGGTCCCAACACACTTCTGTGGGAAACATATGGAATTATCTCTACTTTTGTTGATGACTGTTCATCAAAGATAACATGCTGCATCCTCCCTACCAAGAAATCCTCAATCCAAACACAAATTACACTTGATACACCATACAATAGCAATTTAGGTGATAAGTGTAATTGTGGTAATTAGTGCTTTTTAAGTCAAGTAATACTGCATGCACTTGACTATCTTGATCCATAGCTTTCAAGGAGCTCATATGATAAGAGTCTTGAGTTGGGTTTCACGTGATCAGTATTTTAGGAATCTATGTTGGTTGGCATGGAATAGGTCAATCTGTCTGAGATACTTCATTACATTTAAGTTGAGAAGAATATGTTCTACGGTTCTACAAGAAATTGATGTCAGGCATATTATGTAGCTGTTTTATGGATCACTTCTGTTTCCTTTCTTGTACACAGGTGTACTCTGTGGTTTTTCAACCACTCAACAACATATTTTGTTTGAGAGATATGCGGTATATTATACTTGAAAAATGACCTAATTCAGGCAAAAATTCAGTATAGATTCTTATAGGGATTCCTTCGGACACTGAATCCTTGAATGTCAAAAATTTCAGCTGTTCCTCAACACCACTGATGCTTACATTTATTTCACTCAGTTTTGTGTGTTGCAAGCATTATTTTGGGGCCTTTTCCTTTGTAAAGGAACATTTGAAAATGAAGCTCGGCATTTCTGTTTTTCTTTTACTACTCTCAACTGTTGTTCCTGTGTTGTGTGTGAGTATCTGGCCACCAACAGCCTTTCTATTATGATCAGAATTTCATCAAGTTTAGTGAGAACTTTCGATAATATTCTGTTGTAGTATTCATCGAAGGCTTCATGCATTGAACTCTTGACAGCAAGGTGTGTTGCATTCAGCATTTGTGTATAGCCCTAAGTTTTGTTTTACACCTAGAATGCAAATGCTGCTGGTTGTAAAACATGGAGGGTCTCATCCACCATGAACTGTGTTACTAAGTACATATGTATCACCTGCATGGTCAACTGCTCTTTTAAACTGGAGCCAATGGCCTTGCCACATTGATAACAACGGTTCCTGCCTGATCACAGAATTTAAGCAGCGTTGGGTTTGGCTGGTACTTGATGGGTGACTGAAGAAAACCTGGTGCCATTGGTTTTAAGGATATGCAAATCGCTGACGTGGCATCCAGTTGAAAGATTTGCACCCGGCTGTGATGCCACATGACATTTTTTAAAAAATGGAGCCAAAGTTGTTCTACACACTCCTGTCCAGAGCTAAACGTTTCAGGATCCTGATTGAGATATAACACTATTCTCTCTTTATCTAGTTTGCTGAACATGTAAATTTTCTGCTTCTTCTAATTGTCCTTTGCACTTAAGTAAGAAACTTTCTCACCAGTACGAGGGACACTCAGAGAATTATCAACATAATAACAAAACCACATGATTTAGCAAATTATTATTCAAGCAAACCATGAAGGCACTCCACTACCCCAGAATAAACATTATTGAGGCACTTTTCTGTGTCCTCACAAATGAGTTTGAAGTCTCTACTATGTCGTAATTTTTCAGAATTATCTTCATTATTGTCAGAGTTCATTTTATCTGTGAAATCTACTAACTGGTAAGTAAACCTTTAGTAGGTACCCAAATCCATAACTGGTGTAAATTAACTTATCTTTATTGACATCATTTGTTCTTTCTCTAAAGGAACAGGTCTTAGATTATTTTAATGTTGGATAATAAGAGGAACCTAATGTGATGTTTACCAGTTCCTTGCATGGGTAGCTCAATAATATCTGAATGAAGAACAATTAATAGTTAGAACTCCACCAATATGAGATTCTTGTATTTGGTATATTTTTCTTATGGCAGCTGTCGACTGAATGCTTTCCACTTTTCTCTGTCATTAACTTGTTTCATCTATTTTTTACCCTCTTTCAGTGTCCTAAGTCTGCTTCTTCCTCTTCCTTGCAATCTTTCCTTCAATGGCCCTGTGTTGCAGGCAGTTTCTTCACAGTGTATATCCCAGCCCAGGTGTTTTCCTTATTTTTATCATATCCACTAATTTTCTTTTCTGTTCTTTTTTCTTCATTTATCATTCTGTCAGCCTCTTTCACTTTTAGCATTTTTCCCCACAGTTTCATTTCAGAACTGATCCCACAATCCATTAAAACTGCTGTCTTCTCAAAGTCCAAGTTCAACTTGGTACTTGGTCTGTTACTAGCTGTCTTTGAATAGCATTAATGTCAACAGAGACATAGGAAATTTATGCTAATCATGTGAATGTGTTGAGAATTATGGTTCACTGGTTGTATTGGAATCTTTTTTCATTTTCTCCAATAAACTCAATATTTCATTGTTTACCTTTTGGATAGCACTATCATCATTTCCTCATGAACCATGGACCTTTTGTGTTTCAGTGATACAGATATCCATAATATAGGTGCAACCACAATGGAGGCGTATCTGTGAGGTGAGACAAATTAGTAGTACCTGAAAGCAGCAGCCTTTTCTGCACTTGCAAAGTGGCTGACTGGTTGATGGGTTGATTGATCTGGCCTTGTAACACTAACAAACATAGCTGTGTTCGTACTATGAACAGCTGGAAAGCAAGACAAAACTACAGTTGTGGCACCTAGAAGCCAAGGTGTCCAAGTTTGAAAAACATTATTTCAAGATAATTGAAGTTCATCAACAATGGTTTGTCTGCCTTGTGGCAGGTTTGGACTGCATAGACGTCTTTCTTCTGTATTCTTTCTTCTGCATTCCTCTTCATTTTTTTAGTACCCTCCTTGTGGCCTGCTGACATAATCCAGCATCTGTAACCTACTTCTCTCTCTTTCTGGGAATGAATCCTTCAATTGCCTCTACTAGAAGGCAATCTCTTCTCAGATTGTGGCCTATCCAGTTTAGTTTCCTGTTCTTCACCATCAGCAGCTCCCTCCATTTTTCTTCAACTTGCCTCAGTACTTCTTCATTCCTGACTTTATCAGTCCAGCTTATCTTCTCCATTCCATGCTGTACCCACATTTCACATGCTTGAATTCTCTTCTTATCCTGTTTTCTCAAAGTCCATGTTTCTGCTCCATACAAGGCAATACTCCATATTTAGCACTTAAATCCTAATTTCTTTCTTTAAACAACCAGTTAGGAGTCTCCTCTGCTTTTGAAATGCCTCTTTCATCAGAGCCATTCTCACATTGATATCTTGCTGGTAATCCAAGTCTTCTTAATGAAACTTGCCCCTCATTCCACATGTACATGTTTCCGGTACCATTTTTGAGGTTATGGACATTCAAGTTATATGTCCACAGTTGTCACATATAAAACACTTTGGAGTTCTTAACTGCAGGCATTAGTATCATTCTTCGAAGGTCAAAACAGATTGATGCTGTATCTTTTGCTTCGTTTTTGGTGCTTTTTTTCTTTTAATTCCTTTATAGCTTCAGCCTTTCTCAAGTGTAATTTTTTTTGTTTCATCACCAACTTCTTTTATTCTTCTGTTCCATGCAAAATTTTTATTTGGAACTTTTCACAAGTGACTTAAGTATCTGTCTGAGGCCTATGAAAACCCAAATTAAACTTTGTGTTGAAAATTTTTCGATAGACACTTTCTTTTTCAGGCACGATTCCTCTGTCCTCACATGACTCTTTGTGTACATAATTGTTAGGTTCTAAGGCGGGATTAAGGAACTTTTTGTAGACAGCTTTTGCCCTGCTGTAATGACTTGAGTACTTAGGGAAGCTTCTAATGTGCTCTTCAATAACCGCCACTCTTTGTGCTGAAATTTTATTTTGCAGGCTCCGTTTTACCTCTTTTGTCTTGCAGAGCCACAACTGTTGGGTTTTCTTTCTTTTTTTAGAATAATATTTCTTACTGTTTTGCTTGATACATCAAGGGTTCTAAAAAAAAATCTTTCCAAATTCTATAGCCATTACAGTTGTACTTAAGTGACGTGTATTTTCTACATTCAGCTAATTCTTTTTGCCTTTTGATAGGGTTCTGTTCTACAGCACTGTGTATGTAGGCCGTTTGCAGTTCCGAATCAGCTAGGTTCCAATATGCCTCAAATGTAATTCGCCTTTGCTCTTGTGGAATATTTTCATTGCACTTAAAATGACAGTTGTGGTTGTCTTCAGTTGAAACTTCCGAGCTGAGAGGCCATGGTCGATGTATAAAATTTCCACCTAACATTTTGTCTCCATCTGCGGGAGACATCTTCTGAGGTCATCCGGACAACCTCAGAAGATTTCTCCCGCAGATGGAGATGAAACGTTAGGTGGAAATTTTGTACATCGACCACGGCCTCTCAGCCCAGAAGTTTCAACTGAAGACAACACCGGCTGTGAAAGCCTACATTAGTTGTGGTTGTACTCATGGATCTCTTAGATGCATGATATTTCCATTTGAAGTCACTATAAGCCTTGCCAGAGTTTCATAACTCCTTGATTTGTTCTCGTTTCAAGAGCCCTGCTCTCCCAACTGGTTTTCTTCCACGTTGCATCAGTGGTGGTGTTGCACTGTCTAGTAAATCCTCGATAATTCCCCTGGCTACTTCAGCTTCTGGTATTCCAGCTAAAAAGGAAAATAGAAGGATAGAAAAGTGAGTTACATTTAGAGTAAGAAGTCTGGATCAAGTTAGGCAAGGAGTTACATTACGGTAGAGTAGGGCTATGAATAAAACAAAATATGCTCGTAAAGTAAAATACGTTTCCATTATGAATTTTTCATATCAAAGGCCTATAAAACAAAATCAACCTCTCAATATCGGGGTACCACTTTCATTGCTTTCACTTGTAGTTTCATCATCACTTCTGGGGACAAAATTTGGATCTGCATCACTATCATGTCCATCTCCAAATAAAGCAGCATCTAAGAAATTGAAACTAGACTACACCAAGAGTTTATTTTAATATTTTCTAGTCAGCAAATAAACAAATATCTAGAAAGGTTACTAACCTGACTCAGATGAATCTTCATGTTGGTCACTCATATTGCCATGAACTTTTAATATTTGATGTTTTAAACAATTCTCTTTCAGTTTAAAAAACAATGACCTGGTTCAAAACTGCGAGATAGCATAGTTTTAATGTAAACACCAAAATGCACTTAAAAAACTGTTAAGTTTCAATAACACACATCAGTTTGACTAAAAACATGTGACATTAATTGCTCATTACCTAATGACAACAAAACAATTTGCTCCTTTATTTTGGTGGCGCAGGGATCCAAGTGACAACTTGGACCCGTAGCACTCCAAGCAACTAACTACTATCCCAAGATGGTTTAAGGGCACTATGCTAGGTAGCAGCACCTGTCAAGATATGAGCATGGATATCTTTCCTAGCCAACAAATATGATTTTTTAATATCCATTTCTGCACTTAACTCCATTCTGACAAAAATGTCATTTGGACCCCTTGGCTTCTAGGCACCACAATCGTTATTTTTCACAACGACATTCAGCTCTACTGCATAGCTTAATGGTGATGGCATTGTCTTGGGTAAAATATATCTGAAGTAAAATAGTCCCCCATTTGAATCTCTTTGTGAGGATTACTCAGGAGGATGTCGTAATAAGTAAAAGCTGAAATGGTTTTCTACAGGTCTACACATGGAATGTTAGATCTGTTTTATGGGACAGATAGGTTTGAGGTAGGGAAATATATAGGGTGAAGTTCTATATTGTGGGAATTAGTGAAGTGAGGTGGCAGGAAGAACAGGACTTCTGGTGAAGTGTTTTCTTTTCATGGGATAGTATGTTTAGATTATAGTCGCAGTTAATTTTCAATTCCTACCTGCTACTTCTTGATGTAATGTTCAGGCTAACAGTATATTTCTTACTGAGGACTTCTCCTCCAGACTTGCTGCTTCTTGAAGTAATGTTCAGATTAACAGTGTAGTTCTTATCAAGGACTTTTTCTCCATTGTAACTGTATATGTGCTGTAAATATTAGAACCTGTATCTGTTTTTCACTTTTTTCCAGTTCGCGATACTAGAGATGGGCACACTTGTTCATTCTTGGGAGCTAGTTTACTGGTGATTGCTCATTTTGGGAACCGTTCATTTGTACTTGTTCACTGTTCATTTGTGTATGGTATATGGATCTTATGAAAAATTAACCCCCCCTCCCCATGTAGTACAGAGTTCTAATTCGCTGCAGAATTCTCACACACTTGTAGAAGTAATTTCTATGATTCTGCAAACCTCTCGTTTAGCCAACTGTAGCATTATGTGACTGATCACAGTGAAATAATATAAAGTGGACCACGAAAAACCGGCCCCGAATACAGACTGCTTGCTAATTACACATGATTTGTTGACCACCATGAGCAGAATAGATAAACATGTAATAATTAGGCAGTAAAGAAATAACAAATAAGCTAATGAAAACAAAACCTTTGAACCAGTAGATTATGACTGGCAGGCAACAATGAGCAGTCTAGTACTCAGAGCTGAATTTTCATGTGCCACCCTATTCCAGTGAAATAATATTGTAGAAATTACTCTCTTTACAAAATATGAGACCAGACACTCGATTATGGTGCATGGGCTTCATTTGGCTGTAATTCGGTCTGCCTTCCATAACAATGAACATGGTGTTTAACCTTTGATAAAAAAAAATGACAGAAAATGGCCACTCGTGTGTGCCATGCCGACTTCCTTTGCATATGTAATAACAAAAAAACTTCTCTTTTTATAAGTATGTCTTCTGCTGTTTATGAAAATAATGAAATAAGATAGTATGCCATTTTGTCACCTGAAAAGATGTATATATTACATACAACGTAATTTTTATTTAATTTTCTTAATTATAAAATACATTTTAATTACTGATCATGGACACTCAATAGAATGCAAAAAGAAGCAGAAGCCCAGAGTTCAAGAAAGGTTTGAAACAGATGTAGAATGGGCTTTTGCAGTGGACGAAACAAACAACAACTCAATACTGAACTGACTGTGCAATCAACAGGGGAACTATGATGAGTAGAAACATGAAGAAGGATGAGTCGGGGCGAGGGAGACTGAGACAGAAACAGAACGGGACTGAGGCTGGAACGAGATGAGTGGATGTGCCATTGTGGGAAAGATACCGATGGTTTCCCATTCCCAGGAACTATAAGTAGTAAGTTGTGACCGAACTGAACTATGAAAGACTGTTCCTTGGAATTCATTCCTCACTTCTTTCCTTCATCTTGCTGAACCTTTCCTTTGCATCTGTTAGTTCGTGAATGACCCAGCTCTAGATGACACTTCATAGGACACTCAATTCATGAGCAATGGCATTACATGTGCTCTATATAATAGTGATATTTTACAGTGCAGCTTTGATCCAACATATAATTTTTTTGTTTGCTTTGTGATGCCATTCTGTCTGTCATGTTACACACACCTCTATGGTGTGCATCACATCTCCAGCCAGGAACCTGCAGCACAGAATAAATCACCAAACCAACAAGTACTGTGAAGTACTAAAACTGCTGTTGACATCCCTTCTAGCAGATGTTCGGCATCCATCCATACCAATGTATGTGACAGGCAATTGTGAAGTTCCAGACAGTATGCTATCCTAGATTAACATGCTAATATAAATGAATACTTTCACTGTGGTGATCATTGTTTGTCAGCGTGGTAGGTGTGCTACACATCACCTGACCCAAGTGATATATTACATTTCTCTCATCAAGCGAGTACAAGGTTATAAATACACAATCGTGCAATGGTAATGTAAGAGTAAGTCTAATAATGATTAAGAAAACGAGGGTGCAGTTAAGCTTCTATGAACAACAGGGTGAACACATTTTCATAACCAAGATAGGAATTTAGAAAGGGAATTGAAGTTCAGGGAGAAGAAATAATAACTGGAGATTTGCCAATGGCATTATAAGGGTTTGGAAGAGCAGTTGAACAGAATGGATAGAGTCTTCAAAAGGGGTTATAAGATGAACATCACCAAAATTAAAATAAGGGTAATGGAATGTAGTCAGATTAAATCAAGTGATGTTGAATAATTAGATTAGGAAATGAGTCACTAAAAGCAGTAGATGAGGTTAGCATATCTCTGTGAATATGAATTATGTATCTTTGTGCTGTGTTATATTGTACATCCTGGAAGATGGCCTTGCTGTAGGTTTGTGGAACTAAAGGAATATCTAATCTATTCCACACTGACCAGTAATGGACAGAGAAAGTGAAAAAAATGTGGAAAACTGCCTAGGGTCAAGGAACATCATTTCAATCTCTGCCATTCTGTCTTAACCAAGCTAAAAAGCAAGTTTTCTGACATAAAGACTGTCCCGTTTACAAGAAAGGTAGAAATATTCAAGAGCTAAAACCTCCCAAGCGAGTATCTTATTATGAAGCTAAGATGATGATCAAGGCACAACAGTCACCTGCCATTGCCACGTAGTTCACGTCAAAGTGAAAGTAACTGCAACAGTCCAGTTACAGGCAACTGATAAGGACTTTTGGTGTATGTACATGCAAGTGCAGTAGCGAAAACATGCCAACAGCAAAGCAGCAGATTCCTTCCAGACAGATCACTAAACAAGCAAATATCAGTGGTAGACACCTACGCACCTCCTTTGAAACATCAGACAAATGTAAAATTCCCAGTGCACCCCAGTCAATGGAGAGTTCACCATCACCAAGGAATGGAAAACATGAAGTTAAAAAGCAACAACAACAGAGAAGTTGCCCATAACATTTGGACCATCCTCATAGAGTATATATATTCTGAAGATAATGGGATCTGAAATTTGCCCAAGATATCTGAAGAGCCCCCTCCTTAATCACCAATCCTCAAAAATTCCTCAACACTGCAAACAGAGAGGGGAAAGAAAACAAAAAGCCTTCCCTATAAGATTGCTCCAATATTCTCCCATATTGCATTGTAACATCAGTGGTTTCAGGATGTTTGGAGGAATTTATACTCCTTTTATGAGAAAGATGTCTCTGTCTGTGTCTGCAAGAGATGTGTTTTAGACAAGTAAAGAACATTGTTTCTGGTGAGAGGGCAAAGAATGGGATGCCAGTATTCATCAAGCACTCATGCCACTTCCCACTTGTGCCTGTAATGATATTGCAAGTGATGGTTGTCTTAACTTGTGTTCATATTAGTGTCACAGTGTCCTCTCACTCTACTGCCTCAATTTCAGTCCCTGCTCAGGGTACAGTGCATAATGTATTACTATGTGTTGTAACAGTCTCGATATTTTTTATCCTTCCACCAAGGCTGGGGCCAGGTGCCACAGTGTCTGCACTGATTATGCAGTGCTTTCTAGGTGACCCGTGAGCTTTCCACAATGAGATCAGGTGAGTTTTAACTGTAGTGGGCTAGGAAGGCTGCTCACTCTCTCTATTACTGGTATTGGCATGTACCTTGGCATGGAGTGGACTGGTTTTGGAGAGACTGAAGTTTTCCATCATGCCTCCCCCTGTGTAGGCTCTCTGTATCCCTTCTCCAATAAATCTCTTAGGTGTGAGTTACACCTTCATCTTATTATCCTTAAAGTCACTGCCTATCCCGTTGCTCACACAGCTAGCTTGGTCATTTTGTACAGGAACTAGATTATGAAATCTACGAAAATGGCCTCCTCCCTACCATATCCATCTGCCAGATGCGGCAGATTTTGAAATGAAACTGCAAAAATGGATACTCCTCAAGTCCAACAGGACACTTTACAGCCAGTTGGCTGTTTTTCAACAGTGTGAAAGTTTCTGGTGTAGGAGAGTTGCATTACGGCTAAAGTCCACTGGGCAACTGATGCATCCCAAAGTTAAAGGCCTGTCACTTGGTGGAATGTGAAAAGAGCTCATGCTGAAGTTCCTTAAGTCCATTAATAGATCACACCCACAAGTAATGTATGAAAAGCCGTTAGAACTTACAGGCAGAATTCCCAACCTTCAGTAGCAGCTTGGCGAGATAAGGGTCATCTGTTAACAACACCGAGGGACATGACACAGGCAATGGCTGGACTTCATTAGAATATTATGGACAACTACAGCCAAGATATCAAATTATACAGTACTGGAGTGTCTGTGATTTCTGTTCCACCAATACTGACGAATGCAGCTGCCCCTTCTCAATGTAAGAGGTAAATTCTGTATTGTCCATAGCTTGTGGCACTATGCCTGGCCAAAATCAAATAATGTACAGCAGGCTAAAACAGTTAAAGCAACAGTCAAAGAAAATTCTCTTTCAGTGTTTTAATTAAATTTGGAACTTTACCTGGCTTTTAGAAAGAAGCCAGTTTATTATGAAGGACATTATTTACACCTGGCTTTTAGAAAGAAGCCAGTTTATTATGAAGGACATTATTTACTCCAATATTTATGGTAATATCAGCCTCACCAGCTACATAGGAAACACCATAGAGCCTTTGATCAACCAGCACCTTGTGCACTTCTTGAAACCCGATCACAACTAATTCTTTTCGCTGTGGGTTCAGGAGATTCTACTCCACAAGCAATGGAATGACTAGCTGGAAACAGCAATTCAAGATGGTTTCATTCAGGGGGAAGACATTGCATGTGTATTCAATGATCTGGAGAACACCTGTGATACAACAAGCAGGGTTTCAGTGGACATGTCCCTTTCTTCTTCTATCAGAAACAATTTGTACACTACTGGCCATTAAAATTGCTACACCAAGAAGAAATGCAAATGATAAACGGGTATTCATTGGACAAATATATTATACTAGAACTGATATGTGAATACATTTTCGCGCAATTTGGGTGCATATATCCTGAGAAATCAGTACCCAGAACAATCACCTCTGGCCATAATAACGGCCTTGATACGCCTGGACATTGAGTCAAACACAGCTTGGATGGTGTGTACAGGTACAGCTGCCCACGCAGCTTCAACACGATACCACAGTTCATCAAGAGTAGTGACTGGTGTATTGTGACGAGCCAGTTGCTCGGCCACCATTGACCAGACGTTTTCAATTGGTGAGAGATCTGGGGAATATGCTGGCCAGGGCAGCAGTTGAACATTTTCTGTATCTAGAAAGGCCCATACAGGACCTGCAACATGTGGTCATGCATTATCCTGCTGAAATGTAGGGTTTTGCAGGGATCGAATGAAGGGTAGAGCCACAGGTCGTAACACACCTGAAATGTAACGTCCACTGTTCAAAGTGCCGTCACTGTGAACAAGAGGTGACCGAGATGTGTAACCAATTGCACCTCACACCTTCACGCCGGATGATACGCCAGTATGGCGATGAATACACGGTTCAAATGTGCATTGACCGTGATGTCGCCAAAAACAGATACAACCATCGTGATGCTATAAACAGAACCTGGGTTCATCCGAAAAAAAAAAAAAAAAAAATGACGTTTTGCCATTTGTGCACCCAGGTTCATTGTTGAGTACACCATCGCAGGTGCTCCTGTCTGTGACTAAGCATCAAAGGTATCCAGAGCCATGGTCTCCCAGTTGATTGTCCATGCTGCTGCAACATTGTTTGAACTGTTCATGCAGATGGTTGTTGTCTTGCAAACGTCCCCATCTGTTGACTCAGGGATCGAGACGTGGCTGCAAGATCTGTTACAGCCATGTGGATAAGATGCCTGTCATCTTGACTGCTAGTAATATGAGGCCATTGGGATCCAGCTTGGCGTTCCATATTACCCTCCTGAGGCCACCGATTCCAAATTCTGCTAACAGTCATTATATCTCGACCAACGCGAGCAGCAGTGTCGTGATACGATAAACTGCAATCATGATAGGCTACAATCCGACCTTTATCAAAGACGGAAACGTGATGGTACGCATTTCCCTCCTTACATGAGGCATCACAATAACGTTTCACCAGGCAATGCCAGTCAACTGCTGTTTGTATATGAGAAATCGGTTGGAAACTTTCCTCATGTCAGCACGTTGTAGGTGTCATCACCAGCGCCAACCACGTGTGAATGCTCTTAAAAGCTAATCATTTGCATATCACTGCATCTTCTTCCAGTCGGTTAAATTTCGCATCTGTAGCATGTCATCTTCATGGTGTAGCAATTTTAATGGCCAGTAGTGTAGATGCCATTTCTAGAATGCCCTGCCCAAATGCTTCAAGAAACAGAATGGAACCCCCAGGGGAGTGTAATAAATGTAACAGCACTTGCTATCGTGATAAATGGCATTATGCGTACAGTACTTCATACTCATTGAGTTTCTCCAGTTTCTGTGAAGACTTTGCATACACAACAACTGCTCATAAGTTGCAAATGATGACCAGGAGGCTGCTGAAATTGGTGAACATCTTCTCTTCCAAGAAAACCTTGTTTTTTAATTGATCTTGTTCCCATTTTAATGTACCTGTTTTGAAATTGAGGATTACTGTTCTCAGTTGTAAGTAATAGGTGAAAATTTTTGGCATCATCTACAGTGAAAAGCTTTCATAACTGCCCCATGTCAAAGATCACAAATCATGATGCCTAAAGACATTAAATCTTTTAAAATCTACTAGTTATAGGTTGTGGGGACTAAGCATATATCCTCCAATTTTATTTGTGTGGTCCAAGGTGGGTACCAGATTTATGAATCAGCAAGGTTGTTGTACCATTTGTTCAACATTTGTCTGCAGACAATGGGACTATATTGGATCTGTATGAAGGACTACCTTGAGGGTTTACAGGTTGATTGAATTAAGCTTCAGAGCAAGGAAAAGGGCGATCCCTTGGTTACTAAAGTGATCCAGCTTAATTTTAGGACTGAATGAGATGCAGGAAGGCCTGTAGGTGAGATTATATTTTGTAAAATAAATTTTTGAGGTTTTGAATCAATTCTGTGATATTATTTGTGTTTACACTACCAAACATAAGCTTGGGTGCATTATCAGTTGCTAAGTCGTATTTCCGAAATGTGTCCTCAGGATGGAGGTTCCATAGTAGTTTTAAATCTATTATGCAGAACTGTGTGCTATCCTGAGGGCAGTGGAGCAAATGAGACAGCATGGAAAGAAGCTTCAGAAATACTGGAACACCCAATCCCACCATCAGCTCTGAATCATTAAGATATTATTTGTGTTTACACTACCAAACATAAGCTTGGGTGCATTATCAGTTGCTAAGTCATATTTCCGAAATGTGTCCTCAGGATGGAGGTTCCATAGTAGTTTTAAATCTATTATGCAGAACTGTGTGCTATCCTGAGGGCAGTGGAGCAAATGAGACAGCATGGAAAGAAGCTTCAGAAATACTGTAACACCCAATCCCACCATCAGCCCTGAATCATCAAGATGGCTGACGCTGGCGTATCACTTCTAGTTAATATGGCAACCATAATGTCACAGATTCAGTTTAGTTAAGAAAACAAAAACAAATCCAAAAATTAATCATAATAATATGAAGACGAACATGAAAGTAAAGGCACACACACAGAATTTAGGGTGTTTCAAGCAGGGAGACACACAATAAATAATATTCCTAAAGTAACACATGCATCCAAAGAAATACTTACAAAGTCTAAAATACCTACAAATGGGTAATATATATATATATATATATATATATATATATATATATATATATATATATATATATATATATATATATATATATATATATATATATATATATATAAAAAGAAAGATGATGAGACTTACCAAACAAAAGCGCTGGCAGGTCGATAGACACACAAACAAACACAAACATACACACAAAATTCTAGCTTTCGCAACCAACGGTTGCCTCATCAGGAAAGAGGGAAGGAGAAGGAAAGACAAAAGGATATGGGTTTTAAGGGAGAGGGTAAGGAGTCATTCCAATCCCGGGAGCGGAAAGACTTACCTTAGGGGGAAAAAAGGACAGGTATACACTTGCACCCACACACATATCCATCCACACATACACAGACACAAGCAGACATTTGTAAAGGCAAAGAGTTTGGGCAGAGATGTCAGTCGGGACGGAAGTACAGAGGCAAAGATGATGTTGAAAGACAGGTGAGGTATGAGCGGTGGCAGATTGAAATTAGAAATTAGCGGAGATTGAGGCCTGGCGGATAGCGAGAAGAGAGGATATGCTGAAGGGCAAGTTCCCATCTCCGGAGTTCTGACAGGTTGGTGTTAGTGGGAAGTATCCAGATAACCCGGACGGTGTAACACTGTGCCAAGATGTGCTGCCCGTGCACCAAGGCATGTTTAGCCACAGGGTGATCCTCATTACCAACAAACACCGTCTGCCTGTGTCCATTCATGCGAATGGACAGTTTGTTGCTGGTCATTCCCACATAGAACGCTTCACAGTGTAGGCAGGTCAGTTGGTAAATCACGTGGGTGCTTTCACACGTGGCTCTGCCTTTGATCGTGTACACCTTCCGGGTTACAGGACTGGAATAGGTGGTGGTGGGAGGGTGCATGGGACAGGTTTTACACCGGGGGCGGTTACAGGGGTAGGAGCCAGAGGGTAGGGAAGGTGGTTTGGGGATTTCATAGGGATGAACTAAGAGGTTACGAAGGTTAGGTGGACGGCGGAAAGACACTCTTGGTGGAGTGGGGAGGATTTCATGAAGGATGGATCTCATTTCAGGGCAGGATTTGAGGAAGTCGTATCCCTGCTGGAGAGCCACATTCAGAATCTGATCCAGTCCCGGAAAGTATCCTGTCACAAGTGGGGCACTTTTGGGGTTCTTCTGTGGAAGGTTCCGGGTTTGAGGAGATGAGGAAGTGGCTCTGGTTATTTGCTTCTGTACCAGGTCGGGAGGGTAGTTACGGGATGCAAAAGCTGTTTTCAGGTTGTTGGTGTAATGGTTCAAGGATTCCGGACTGGAGCAGATTCGTTTGCCACGAAGACCTAGGCTGTAGGGAAGGGACCGTTTGATGTGGAATGGGTGGCAGCTGTCATAATGGAGGTATATATATATACCTAAAAACAAAGATGATGTGACTTACCAAATGAAAATGCTGGCAGGTCGACAGACACACAAACGAACACAAACATACACACAAAATTCAAGCTTTCACAACAAACTGTTGCCTCATCAGGAAAGAGGGAAGGAGAAAGAAAGACGAAAGGATGTGGGTTTTACGGGAGAGGGTAAGGAGTCATTCCAGTCCCGGGAGCGGAAAGACTTACCTTAGGGGGAAAAAAGGACGGGTATACACTCGCACACACACACATATCCATCCACACATATACAGACCAAATCTGTATATGTGTGGATGGACACGTGCGCGTGCGCAAGTGCACACCCGTCCCTCCCTCCCCCCAAGGCAAGTCCCCCCGCTCCCGGGACCGGAACGACTCCCCACCCTCTCCCCCAAAACCCACATCCCCTCGTCCCTCCCTCTCCCTCCCTCCCCCCCGATGAGGCAACAGTTTGCCGCGAAAGCCTAAATCCCATGTGCATGCCCGCGTTCGCCTGTGTGTCTGTCGACCTGCCAGCACCCCCACCCGGCAAGCCACATCATCTTTGTTTTTCGGTATATATATATATATATATATATATATATATATATATATATATATATATATATATATATATATATATATATATATATGGTTATAATAGAGGGAAACATTCCACGAAGGAAAAATATACCTAAAAACAAAGATGATGTGACTTACCAAATGAAAGTGCTGGCAGGTCGACAGACACACAAACGAACACAAACATACACACAAAATTCAAGCTTTCGCAACAAACTGTTGCCTCATCAGGAAAGAGGGAAGGAGAGGGAAAGACGAAAGGATGTGGGTTTTAAGGGAGAGGGTAAGGAGTCATTCCAGTCCCGGGAGCGGAAAGACTTACTTTAGGGGGAAAAAAGGACGGGTATACACTCACACACACACACATATCCATCCACACATATACAGACACAAGCAGACATATTTAAAGACAAAGAGTTTGGGCAGAGATGTCAGTCGAGGCAGAAGTGCAGAGGCAAAGATGTTGTTGAATGACAGGTGAGGTATGAGTGGCGGCAACTTGAAATTAGCGGAGATTGAGGCCTGGTGGATAACAGGAAGAGAGGATATATTGAAGAGCAAGTTCCCATCTCCGGAGTTCGGATAGGTTGGTGTTAGTAGGAAGTATCCAGATAACCCGGACGGTGTAACACTGCGCCAAGATGTGCTGGCCGTGCACCAAGGCATGTTTAGCCACAGGGTGATCCTCATTACCAACAAACACTGTCTGCCTGTGTCCATTCATGAGAATGGACTGTTGAATTTATGGCTTTTAGATTAGACTGGTTTATTGTGTAAATGAAGTTAAACGAGTTCCTTTTAGCTCTCATGTGGATGACCTCACACTTTTCGTTATTTAGGGTCAACTGCCACTTTTTGCACCATTCAGAAATCTTTTCTAAATCATTTTGCCATTTGTTTTTATCTTCTGATGACTTTATTAGTTGATAAACGACAGCATAATCTGCAAACAACCGAAGACGGCTGCTCAGATTGTCTCCCAAATCGTTTATGTAGATAAGGAACAGCAAAGGGCCTATAACACTACCTTGGGGAATGCCAGAAATCACTTCTATTTTACTCAATGACTTTCCATCAATTACTACGAACTGTGACCTCTCTGACAGGAAATCACAAATCCAGTCACATAATTGAGACGATATTCCATAAGCATGCAATTTCACTAAGAGCCACTTGTGTGGTACAGTGTCAAAAGCCTTCTGGAAATCCAGAAATGCAGAATTGATCTGAAATTCCTTGTTGATAGCACTTCATGTGAATAAAGAGCTAGTTGTCTTTCACAGGAACGATGTTTTCTAAACCCATGTTGACTGTGTGTCAATAGACTGTTTTCTTCTACATAATTCATAATGTTCGAACACAATATACGTTCTAAAATCCTGCAGCTTTTAAACAGTAACAATATGGGCCCGTAATTTAGTGGATTACTCCTACTATATTTCTTGAATATTGGCGTGACCTGTGCAACTTTCCAGTCTTTGGTTACGGATCTTTCATTGAGCGAATGGTTGTATATCATTGTTAAGTATGGAGCTAATGCATCAGCATACTCCGAAAGGAACCTAATTGATATACAGTGTGGACCAGAGGACTAGCTTTTATTAAGTGATTTAAGTTGCTTCACTACTCCGAGGATATTTACTTCTACGTTACTCATGTTGGCAGCGTCTGATGAATGAGAGAGGTGAGCTCATGGTTACACAAATGTTATAGGGTCGACATTGGTCATACCTCTTTCTTTCTTTCTTTTTCTTCTATGTCCCCCTCCCTCCTCCCCACCCCAAAATTCACTGACACAACTTGATGGATTGTGGAATCACGATGTGGCATAAGGTCAAAACATTCTGTACGTAGGACTGTCTCTTTTCCTCATGACATTTGGCCCAGTTATTCAGTTGTTTGGCTGCTGAGTGGACCTGTTGATTGTCCCTAGAGATATTTTACAGCATGACCTGGAATTTGACCCACTTGTTGAGCTACTATTTGTTATTCTCAAACCACTACTGGGCTGTGCGATTCAGATGGAAATGGACATTTGTTAAACACATCATGTCATCCCACCTGTTTTACTTGGCAACTCGGCTGAGTCATTTCATACATTTCAGTGGGTCTTGACCAACATCTCCAGAGAACACTGATCGATACCTGATGTACAGCGGACTTACTGCTGGCTTGGAATCAATTGGCCTCATGAATATATCAATGTGTATTAAGAGCACCAGCATACAGCCAGAACAGAACTGATATTGTGGACAAAGAGTGCAGTTATTTATACAGCCATTGAATATTCCAAATAGCTAATATGCATGTAGCGATTGAATATTCCATGTATACAAACATGAGATATTTTCAGAACCTTCCAGAAAAGATAAATACAAAATAATAAAATGGATGCTGATGGTTAGGTTTTAACGGGTGACCTGGAGCACATCAGGCAACAATGCTGACCACTACACTTCACTGTTGGCACCAAAGCTTGTGGTGTGGCATTATGTTATTTAATTTGATGTACAGTGTTCATAATGAATAAGTGTAATTTACTAAGTAGTTCCCTACTTCAGTGAAAGATATTACAGCTTAATGACTCATTGACAGTAAGATCATTACAGATGTAGCACAGGTTTTGGCTGGGATTTCATCTTGAAATTAATAATAAATAAATAAATAAAATATTAAGCACAAAATTTGAGAGGCTCAAAAATGTATGGCTTTCTCAGTAAATGCTGTGAGAATGCTAATGTTTTAATGACTAAATATTGTGTATGATTGTTGTCTTATACGAAAAATGAAAAGTGAGGTTTATAAAAATATTACAATCTTAAAACCAAACAATGGAAATTGCATGTAGGAATATCAACAATGTAGGAAAATTACTCAGGTAGTGAAGGGAGACGAAAATTTAATAGTCATGGGTGACTGGAATTCAGTAGTAGGAAAAGGGAGAGAAGGAAACGTAGTAGGTGAATATGGATTGGGAGTAAGAAATGAAAGAGGAAGCCGTCTGGTAGAATTTTGCACAGAGCACAACTTAATCATAGCTATCACTTGGTTCAAGAATCATAAAAGAAGGTTGTATACATGGAAGAACCCTGGAGATACTAAAAGGTTTCAAATAGATTATATAATGGTAAGACAGAGATTTAGGAACCAGGTTTTAAATTGTAAGACATTTCCAGGGGCAGATGTGTTCTCTGACCACAATCTATTGGTTATGAACTGTAGATTAAAACTGAAGAAATTGCAAAAAGGTGGGAATTTAAGGAGATGGGACCTGGATAAACTGAAAGAACCAGAGATTGTACAGAGTTTCAGGGAGAGCAAAGGGAACAATTGACAGGAATGGGGGAAAGAAATACAGTAGAAGAAGAATGGGTAGCTTTGAGGGATGAAATAGTGAAGGCAGCAGAGGATCAAATAGGTAAAAAGACGAGGGCTAGTAGAAACTCTTAGGTAACAGAAGAAATATTGAATTTAATTGATGAAAGGAGAAAACATAAAAATGCAGTAAATGAAGCAGGCAAAAAGGAATACAAATTTCTCAAAAATGATATCAACAGGCAGTGCAAAATGGCTAAGCAGGAATGGCTAAAGGACAAATGTAAGGATGTAGAGGCTTATCTCAATGCGGGGCAAGATAGACACTGCCTGGAGGAAAATTAAAGAGACCTTTGGAGAAAGGAGAACCACTTGCATGAATATGAAGAGCTTTGATGGAAACCCAGTTCTAAGCAAAGAAGGGAAAGCAGAAAGGAGGAAGGAGTATATAGAGGGTCTATACAAATGCGATGTACTTGAGGACAATTTTATGGAAATGGAAGAGGATGTAGATGAAGATGAAATGGGAGTTATGATACTGCGTGAAGAGTTTGACAGAGCACTGAAAGACCTGAGTTGAAACAAGGCCTCGGGAGTAGACAACATTCCATTAGAACTACTGACAGCCTTGGAGAGCCAGTCCTGACAAAACTCTACCATCTGGTGAGCAAGATGTATGAGACAGGCGAAATACCCTCAGACTTCAAGAAGAATATAATAATTCCAATCCCAAAGAAAGTAGGTGTTGACAGATGTTAAAATTACCGAACTATCAGTTTAATAAGTCACAGCTGCAAAATACCAACACGAATTCTTTACAGATGAATGGAAAAACTGATAGAAGCCAACCTCAGGGAAGATCAGTTTGAAATCCGTAGAAATGTTGGAACACGTGAAGCAATACTGACCCTATGACTTATCTTAGTAGAAAGATTAAGGAAAGGCAAACCTATGTTTCTAGCATTTGTAGATTTAGAGAAAGCTTTTGACAATGTTGATTGGAATACTCTCTTTCAAATTCTGAAGGTGGCAGGGGTAAAATACAGGGAGCAAAAGGCTATTTACAATTTGTACAGAAACGAGATGGCAGTTATAAGAGTTGAGGGGTATGAAAGGAAAGCAGTGGTTGGGATGGGAGTGAGACAGGGTTGTAGCACATCTCTGATGTTATTCAATCTGTATAGTGAGCAAGCAATAAAGGAAACAAAAGAAAAGTTCAGAGTAGGTATTAAAATCCATGGAGAAGAAATAAAAACTTTGAGGTTCGCCAATGACATTATAATTCTGTCAGAGACAGCAAAGGACCTGGAAGAGCATTTGAACGGAATGGACAGTGTCTTGAAAGGAGGGTATAAGATGAACATCAACAAAAGCAAAATGAGGATAATGGAATGTAATCGAATTAAGTCGGGTGATGCTGAGGGAATTAGATTAGGAAATGAGACACTTAAAGTAGTAAAGGAGTTTGGCTATTTATTTATTTTTATTTATTTACATGTCAAGTTTCATAGGACCAAATTGAGGAGCAAATCTCCAAGGTCATGGAACATGTCAGTACATGAACTTACAACATAAAAGTAATAACAGATAAAAATAAATGTTCATGAACCTGAAAGAAAATCAGTCCATAAGTTTAAGCAAACGCTATCAGCATTACAATGAGAATCAGCTTAATTTTTCAAGGAACTCCTCGACAGAATAAAAGGAGTGACCCATGAGGAAACTCTTCAGTTTCGATTTGAAAGCATGTGGATTACTACTAAGATTTTTGAATTTAAGTGGCAGCTTATTGAAAATGGATGCAGCAGTATACTGCACACCTTTTTGCACAAGAATTAAGGAAGTCCGATCCAAATGGAGGTTTGATTTCTGCCAAGTATTAACCGAATGAAAGCTGCTTATTGTTGGAAATAAACTAATATTGGTAACAAGAAACGACAGTAAGGAATATACATATTGAGAGGCCAATGTCAAAATACCCAGACTCATGAACAGAGGTCGACAAGAGGTTCGTGAACTGACACCACTTATTGCCCGAACTGCGTGTTTCTGAGCCAAAAATATCATTCTAGAATGGGAAGAGTTACCCCAAAACATAATACCATACGACATAAGTGAATGAAAATAAGCAAAGTAGACTAATTTACGTGTCGAAGTATCACTCACTTTAGATACCGTTCGAATAGTGAAAATGGCAGTATTAAGTCTTTGAACAAGATCCTGAATGTGGGCTTTCCACGACAGCTTACTATCTATCTGAACACCTAGGAATTTGAACTGTTCAGTTTCACTAATCATATGCCCGTTCTGTGAGATTAAAACATCAGGTTTTGTTGAATTGTGTGTTAGAAACTGTAAAAACTGAGTCTTACTGTGATTTAACGTTAGTTTGTTTTCTACAAGCCATGAACTGAGGTCCTGTACTGCACTACTTGAAACCAAGTCAATGTTGCACATAACATCCCTTACTACCAAGCTAGTGTCATCAGCAAACAGAAATATTTTAGAGTTAACCATAATACTAGAGGGCATATCGTTTATATAAATAAGGAACAGGAGCGGCCCCAACACAGATCCCTGGGGCACCCCCCACTTGACAGTACCCCACTCAGATCCCACATCACAGCCGTTATCGACATTGTGTATAATGACCTTTTGCTGCCTGTTGCTAAAGTAAGAGGTAAACCAATTGTGAGCTACTCCCCTTATTCCGTAATGGTCCAACTTCTGGAGCAATATTGTGAGATTAACACAGTCAAATGCCTTTGTTAAATCAAAAAATATGCCAAGTGTTCAAAACTTTTCGTTTAGCCCATCCAGTACCTCACAGAGAAAAGAGGATATAGCATTTTCAGTTGTCAAATGACTTCTAAAGCCGAAATGTACATTTGATAGCAAATCATGTGACATAAAATGATCAATTAACCTTACATACACAGCCTTTTCGATAACTTTTGCAAACACTGATGGCATAGAAATAGGTCTAAAATTATCTACATTATCCCTTCCTCCCTTTATAGCGGCTTTACTACTGAGTACTTTAATCACTCAGGAAACTGACCATTCCTAAAGGAAAAATTACAAATATGGCTAAATACAGGGCTAACATGTGCAACACGGTACTTTAATATTCTACTAGACACTCCATCATAACCATGAGAGTCCTTGGTCTTTAGTGATTTAACTATTGACTCAATCTCCATCTTGTCTGTATCACAGAGGAGTATTTCAGACGTCAATCTCGGAAAGGCATTTACTAAGAAATTTATATGATTTCCTGTAGAAACTAAATTTTTATTTAATTCACCAGCAATGCTCAGAAAATGGTTGTTAAATACTGTACATATATCTGATTTATCAGTAACAGAAATATTATTACTGCGAACTGACTTTATATCATCAACCTTGTGCTGCTGACCAGACACTTCCTTCACAACTGACCATATGGCTTTAATTTTATCCTGTGAATTGCCTATTCTATTTGCATACCACATACTTTTTGCCTTACTAATAACATTTTTAAGCACCTTACAATACTGTTTGTAATGGGCTACCATAGCTTGATTGTGACTACTTCTAACATTTTGATGTAATTCCCACTTTGTTCTACATGATATCCTTATCCCACTAGTCAGCCAACTGGGCTGTCCATTACTCCTAGTACCCCGTTTAGAATGTTCTAATGGAAAGCAACTCTCAAAGAGCATGAGAAATGTGTTATGGAAAGCATTGTATTTATCATCTATATTATCGGCCACTTGACAAGTTTTGAAAAACTCTCTATTGCTGTTGGATTAACTTTCCTACGTAGTTTGTAATTAAATACGACGCTGGTTTGAGTACAAAAACCTTTTAATGTTACAATTTGTGCATCATGGTCTGAAAGGCCATTGACCCTTTTACTAACAGAATGCCCATCTAGTAATGAAGAATGAATAAAAATATTGTCTATGACTGTGCTACTGTTCCCCTGCACCCTAGTTGGAAAAAACACAGTTTGCATCAGATCATATGAATTTAGGAGATCTACCAACATCCTTTTTCTTGCACAATCATGTACAAAATTAATATTGAAGTCACCACATATAACTACTTTCTGGTACTTCCTACAAAGTGAATCAAGAACCCTCTCTAGCTTAAGCAAAAATGCTCTGAAGTCGGAGTTAGGGGACCTATAAACAACAGCAATTAGAAGTTTAGTTTCACTAAATTCAACTAATGCTGCACAACTTTCAAATATCTGTTCAGTGCAGTGTCGTGATACGTCTATGTACTCAAATGAAATACCGTTTTTTATGTACAGAGCCACTCCTCCACCCTGCAAGGAACTCCTTGAGAAACAGCCAGCTAATCTGTAGCCTGGTAAAGGAAGCCTCTGAATCAAATTATTTAAGTGGTGCTCTGATATACCAATAATTTCAGAGTTAACATCTATTAGCAGTTCACTAACTTTATCTCTAATACCCCTTATATTTTGATGAAATATGCTAATTCCTTCTCTACTTGGAAACATTGCATCCTCTGGAGGTGAGCCCTTACTTAGAGGCACTTCCTTTAAGCAGGTATACCTATCAGCTGACTTCAGTCTAAAAAAGGTGCAGCTCTAAGTGGTGCTCTGATATACCAATAATTTCAGAGTTAACATCTATTAGCAGTTCACTAACTTTATCTCTAATACCCCTTATATTTTGATGAAATATGCTAATTCCTTCTCTACTTGGAAACATTGCATCCTATGGAGGTGAGCCCTTAGTTAGAGGCACTTCCTTTAAGCAGGTATACCTATCAGCTGACTTCAGTCTAAAAAAGGTGCAGCTCTAACACCAACTACTACAGGAATTTTTCCATTAGTGATACCACTACCACCACCACCACCACCACCCACTACACTGTCACCTATAAGCTTACCCAGCCTCCCCTTCCCATATCTATTGAGGTGCAGGCCATGCCAAGTGAAACACCATCTACTGATAGACCCAACTGGCACCACTGAGATGTGATCCATGCCCTCCGCCATCAGTGCCCTCCCCAGCCCCACATTAACACGCCTAACAGCCGCATTAATGTGAGGCCGATCATGACACTGAAACAGTTTCACGAAATGCACATTACTGCCACCAGTTTGAGTAGCTATCTTAACCAAGTCACCACTGACATCATATTCCCCGTCCCTATTGAGACTGTTCCCTGCTCCACCCACTATCACTACCTGATCCTCTTTTGTAAAATTCTTACATAACTCCCCTATGCTTGCAGTCACCTGAGTCAATCCTGCACTAGGTGAGGAGCATAATAACTGATGATGGTCGAAGTAGAGAGGATATAAAATGTAGACTGGCAATGGCAAGGAAAGCGTTTCTGAAGAAGAAAAATTTGTTAACATTGAGAATAGATTTAAATGTCAGGAAATCGTTTCTGAATGTATTTGTATGGAGTGTAGCCAAGTATGTAAGTGAAATGTGGACAATAAATAGTTTAGACAAGAAGAGAATAGAAGCTTTTGAAATGTGGTGCTACAGAAGAGTGCTGAAGATTAGATGGGTAGATCACATAACTAATGAGGAGGTATTGAATAGAATTGGGGAGAAGAGGAGTTTGTGGCACAAATTGACTAGAAGAAGTAGGACATGTTCTGAGACATCGAGAGATCTCCAATTTAGTATTGGAGGGCAGCATGGAGGGTAAAAATCGTAGAGGGAGACCAAGAGATGAATACCCTAAGCAGATTCAGAAGGATGTAGGCTGCATTAAGTACTGGAAGATGAAGAAGCTTGCACAGGATAGAGTAGCATGGAGAGCTGCATCAAACCAGTCCCAGGACTGAAGACCACAACAACAACAACAGGAAAAGACAGGTTGCTACTTACTCTTAAGAAGACTTATCAAGTTTCAGACAGGCACAATTAAAAGACACTTACATACAGATTTTGGCCACAGCCTTCATCAGTAAAGAAGAGAGACACTACACATACCATTCACACACATAAGCAAGCACACCTCAAACACACATGACCACCAACTCCAGCATCTTGGGGCAGAAGAATAACGGTATTCCGGCCCGAGATGCTAGAGTTGATTGTAGTGTATGTGTGAGATGTGCTTGCTTGCTTGTGTGTATGTGTGTGTGTGTTTGTGTTGTTCTTAAGAATACTGTGACCAAAAGCTTTATGTAAATGTCTTTTAATTGTGCCTGTCTGAAACTTTATGGTAAGTAGCAATCCATCTTTTCTTCAGTGTCAACAATTTTAAAAAGTTATCGTCACTCTATGAAAGTACTGTCAGCTTATTAATATTCATGGTGCAAAACTAAACACTCTGTCATAACCTTCTAAATTTAAGTGTAACTATTGGTAAAGGACTTGACACTTCTTCCAGAATGAACAACAAACCTTCACTGGTAGCCCCATCAACACAGCACCAATAAAGTAAAATACCTTCTAACAATCATGTAAAACATGACTAAAACATATCATATACATATGCCTTCAGTTCACTGACTTGCAGCCCCAAACAGTCACAGCTGTTTCTACAAAGTTGAAAGGCAGCATTAAGAATATAGAAAAATTCCTTAGAAGAATGTAGCCTCCAGGAAGCAAGATTACTTGATATATTATGGTTATTCTTTACAGTATGATTTTTGTTTCACAATTTGACAATAAGAAGTGTATATGTAATTTGATATTTTGTACTGGCTTTGAGCACTATGGGACTTAACGTCTTAGGTTATCAGTCCCCTAGAACTTAGAACTACTAAAACCTAACTAACCTAAGGACATCACACACATCCATGCCCAAGGCAGCATTCAAACCTGTGACCGTAGCAGTCGCGTGGTTCCAGACTGAAGTGCCTAGAATCGCTCGGCCACACCAGCCGGCTATATTGTACTAACATACAAGAAATTCTAGTAGTGAAAAGTGTATGTAAATATTAAGAATAACAAGATACGATATGATTATAATTTAATATTTTCTTTTGTTTTGTATTATTATCCAAAGTGAGAGTTGTGTTTATGTCATTATGTTGTTTAGAGCTATGAGAAATATATAAAACATATAATGGCTTATATCTGAAATTTATATATCTTGTTTTACAAGATATGTAGAGAAACGGGATAAACTGTTAACTATGGATTGTTACATTAATAACTTAATTATAAGGCAATTTCCTATTTTTCAGTGTCCAAATTTGACAGTGCTTCATTTCCAAGTGTAGAGGATATAATATTGGCACGCAATTTTGGTAAGCACATACTTTAATTATTCTTTACATGTCTAAAAATTTTGACATAATTAAATCAGAGAACGTTTGTCAAAATTCAGTGTCATTGTGTGCATATTAAATACAGCAAGGACATATTTTTTTCTATTTTGAAACTAATTTTCTTAAGAAATATATTGCCTGAGCAAGGGTGGTCAGAGTTAATGCATTCTGCATTTATATCATGCCTATGCTATGTACTGTTTCATGTAGGGACTTAACCCTCGATTAGGCACACCTACGTATAAAGTGCACCAACCACAAAAATAGAGTTTTGCATCATTCCATTGTTGTTTCGCAGTTGCTAGCCCATACTTATTCAGTGTTTGTTGCTTGAGCTAATGCAAATAAATTGTGCTGTACATCCAAGTAAGCAGCCTAATCTCAATGTACTGACTGACTGAATCTTCATCGCCCAGCCCAAACGGTGTTGATCTTACACTGTAGACATTGTTCAAGAGGGGAATTTTCAAAATTCCAGCCCTATGGGGGTGAAATAGGCGATGAAGGTTTTTTTCTGTTTTTCTTTTTTGTTTTATTTTGTAAAATGTCACTATTAAGGTAATTTTGAAACTAGACCTACAAAAATTGGTATTTGGTTTCTTGTTCAGATATAAAGAAATACATGTTCCAGCATATTTGGAAAATTTAACCCCATGGAGATAAATAGGGATTGAAAGCTTTGTTTGAAAATATATCATGATTAGAAAACTACTGAAATATTTTTCGAACTGCATCTGTGAACATTGGTATTTCACTTCTCGGTTACAATTAAAAAAACTATATGTTTCAGTGTTTTTCGAAAGTGAACCCCTAAAGGGATTAAATACGGAATGAGATCTTATATGAAGACATTTTGTTCTGAAAGCGTTTTTAAAGCTAAATCTATGAAAATTTAAATTTGCCTTCTCAGTTAGGAATAAAAAAAATTACTTCACTGTTTTTGGAAATGCAACCCCTATTGGAGTGAAATGAGGGCTGAAAGTTTTATGGAAATATTTCATTGTGTAAACTTTCTTGAAGCTAAATATATGGAAAATTTTCATCTTTGTTCAGCCCAAACGGTTAAGGATAGAATCTTGAAGTCTGGGGAGGGTGTGGATCTTGTACTGTAGGCATCATTTAAGAAGGGATTGTCTGAAATTCCACTCCTAAGGGGACAAAATAGGAGGTGAAAGGCATTTTGAAAGTATTTTGCTATTATGGGAATTTTGAGGCTAGAACTATGAAAATCTGTGTGTGGTTTCTCAGTCAGAAGATAAAAAAATATGTTTTTCAGCATTTTCAGAAATTCAACCACTAAGGGGGTAAAATATTGTATGAAAGCCTTTTTGAAAAGAAATAACTACTAAAGAACTGCTAAAGGATTTTTAAGGCTACATTTATGACAACTGTTATTTGACTTCTCAGTTGCATGTTAAAAAAAAGTGTTTGTTTCTGGAAATTTAGCCCATAAGGAAGTGCAATAGGGGATCAAAAGTTTAAAGCTAAATTTATGAAAATTGGTATTTTATTTCTTGGTTAGATGTGAAGAATATTTGTTAGGGAATGAAAGTTCCTATGAAAATATCTCCACAAGAATGCAAAAGGCATGGTTTACAAATGCATTGGACTCCAGCTATCAGAAATGCTTTTTGGTCAGAAGTATATTCACAAAAGATCATGCTTATATGGCCTTAATTAGCATGAAAACTTAGGAGGTGTTGTAATTTGTGAATAAAATAAAAATTTGTAACTTGATTATTTTTTTCCCACTGATGAGGGTGGTAATGGTCTGGATACTAAAAATTATTTATATATCAATGAAAATAATCAATTTTTGAAAATGTTATGTAACTGGATGGATAAAAAATCTACTCTCCAAGTCATGGCAGAAGAAAACACATATAAATGTAATGAAATTTACAAGCTTTTGCAGCCAGTGGCTCCTTCTTCTGGCAGAAGGGTTGAGGGGGATGGAAGAGGGGTGAAGCAAAAGGACTGGCAAGGTTTAGGAAATGGGGAGAGTTCAGAAAAGTCACCCAAAACTTTAGATCAGGGGAAACTTACTGGATGGGAAGCGAAGGAAAAACTAATCTTTAAGAACTGCACCATATGAGATTTAAAAACCTGAGAGCTTTTTATCTGTCCCATTAGATTTTCAAAAATTGATTATTTTTGTTGATATGTCACCTCAGGTGGCCATCATTCCTTCTTATGTAACCCCACTGTCAGTCTTTGTTGTCACCAGTCTTGTTCAAACTGTCACCTGTTTGTGACTTTATTGGCTGAAGCTCTCAAGTTTTCATAACTTGTACAGTGTCCTTCTCTCCTCTGACCTCTTTCATTCTCATTCCGCACCTTAAGTCTCCTGGCATTCTGGGTGACTTTCCCAAACTCTCCCCTTTTCTAAACCACACCAGTCTTTTTCTGTCACCCTTTTCCTTCCTCTTCAGTTCTTCTGCCAGAAGAAGAAGCCTCTGACTATGAATGCTTGCAGATTTCAATACCTTTATATATGTTCTCCTGGTGCCACTTAGTGAGTAGATTTTTTTATCTGCCCAAACTTATTTGTAGCTTAAATCCATTAAACTATGTCGCACAAGATTACTATATCAGTTACACCTCATGTTGTTCCATCTCATCAAGCATTATGTGTCAGTGATAATCAATTAACTCCTACTCTACGCTGTAGAGCAGGTTTGATTCAGTTCTCCAAGATTCAGAATCCATTGAAACATACATAATACCACAAGTACCAACCTGCTACAGACTTAACAACTTGGCCGTGCGGTCTAGGCGCTTCAGTCTGGAACCGCGTGACGGCTCCGGTCGCAGGTTCGAATCCTGCCTCGGGCATGGATGTGTGTGATGTCCTTAGGTTAATTAGGTTTATGTAGTTCTAAGTTCTAGGGGACTAATGACCACAGATGTTAAGTCCCATAGTGCTCAGAGCCATTTTTTTGAACTTAACAACTTTTTCTTTAAAAAATTCTTCTCTGTATATACATAAATATTTATATATCACATCAAGCTACACTTGATTATACACAACTCTGACATCATATGTACTCTGGTGTTTGTTGTGTATTTATCATAGCCAATTTTGTACCATCACAGTGTTGTAGATGATATTCTGTAATTCTCAGTATAGTTAAGATTAGAAACAACTATGCTTATTGACTTAAGGTTTGACAGTTGTTCCACAATGGTTAGTAAGTTAATGCTATTCAACAAACGATCACAGATAAATATCCAAAAACTGTGCAGCCATTGTGCTTCCTATCAGCAGAGGAAGTGGTCAGTGATGGCAGTTATTAGTAAATTATTAGTCCAAAGATAATTTTACAATAATATAGGATTTGCAGCTTAATACATATGAGAACATAAATCGTAATGTACCACGAACTAGAAACGCCACTAAAACAATAAAGCAAGTGATAAAATTTTTGGAGCAGAATTTTAAAATGTAGGAAGTTTTGAGGAACAAGATGGGTCTGAAAAGTACAATTCTTTATTATTGTTTCTTAAACATTTTACAACGTCAAGAATGGAGTAAATAGCATTTTTAATGATTATGAAGTGAAGCCAGAAGATGTTTACAATCCTTTGAGTGGGTGGTGCAGCATCATTGGCAAGAATTTGTGCCCGAAAAATTGTACAAGGGTTGTTTGAAAAGAATGGAATAGAAATAAACAATTCACTGTAGTGAAACTTTTTTATTTTTCATTGTAGTCTCTTTGTACATCAAGGTCAGACTGACACCTTACTGCTCACTAGCATGACCCAACAATGTTGAAATAAGTCACAGAGCTTTACCAGCCCATTTAACCTGCACCATCACTGCTCGCTATGATCTTCACCAGGCGATGATATCAACCTGATTTGTGTTTTGTACTATGACCATCACCCCACATCTTGAAACTTAAACCATGATTGGCTGATTCAAGGTCAATCCAGTAGTGTTCGACTCTACTAGCAATCTGCTAGCTATGTTAACAGCTGCAGGGTAGTTACTCCTGATAAGCAACAAAGCTGCAGTGTAAATTTAACACAGCTTCTGGCAAGCAGCAGGATGCAATATGCAAGCAGCAAGGTGCCAGTAGAGAGGCTGCACCATAAACATACCCTAATGCAAATTATTCCATTGATGTTCCAATACATTGATCTAATCTAGAAAATGGGCCCGCAAAATATCCACTAACTTCGGCTGTCAGTACTTTGTTTGGAGAGAATCTCCATTCACCAAGAAAAATCTTGACTGTGGGAAGAGACAGAAGCCTGGTGTAGTCACGTAGGATGAATAGGATGGTTATGGCAACAATTCACTTCTTAGTTCATATATTTTTGCCATGGGAATGACACTTATGTGTGGATGTGCATTGTCTTGACGAAAGATGATTTTTTTCCTTGCTGAATGTGGCCCTTTTTCACATATATTTTGCTGTTTTGATCCAGAAGATTAGTATCATATTGTCCCATAAATCATCTGACCAGTGGGAAGATAATCTAACAGAAGAATCCCTTTCACTTCTCAGAAAAAGAACGCCATTACCTTTCCAATTGATTATTGACCTTGGTAGTGGTGAATCAACGTGTTACCACTGGGGAATAATAGTGGACCAAAGTTTTAGCTGTAGTCACAAAGTGTCACAGAAAATCTTGTTGGTTGCTCAGGAAATGAGTCTCATATTGACGGACATTTCCATTCTGATGCGTTTCTGATCCTGCGTTAAGAGTTGGAGCACCTGTTTAGCAGCAATTCCACTGTTAAAATGGGATATGCCCATTCAGGTGACATCATTACAGCTTCAGCAGCTTCTCACACTTTCAATCGGTGATCCTACATGCCCATATTATGTACTTTTCCAATAATTTCTGAGTGGAGGGACACATCTCTGTCAATTACCTAGGCTGTCTCCCTGCACTCATGCAGCACCAAGTTTTGGATCCACCTCGTCACAGCTGTGGCATGTCCATACAGCAGAGCTTGGTGGTTGATTCAGCAGGCCAGTTTGGCCATCAAAATTTATCACCAGATGGTTGTCATGGTTGCCCTGTAACTTAAAACTATTGACATTCTCTCCAGTTCCAGACTCAGACAGAATGGTGAAATGCTGCCTCCCTTGAGCCTCCGGGCTCCCTTATTTATTCTCTTTTTCTTATGTCACTGGAGGGAATGAGTGACGTGTCACTTAATAATTATAATGTCACCTTTCTCTAGCCCACTTCAGTCTCCACAAACAGATTGCTAGGCACTGTTGTAAGTGCAATGTGTGGGTTTTTCACAACACGCCAGTGCCAGTGTTGTGCCTGATTACTCCACACCCATCTCCACATTTGTTTATAGTGCTCACCAAACCACACTTCCTCACCTGTGATTGGTGTCATAAACCTGCCTTTCAGAACTGCTTGCTTAATAACAACATTTCCAGTGCATGGTGTGACTATTGGTCCCTTAACTTCTGCCTTCCAGCCATATCTGTGCAAAGTTTTCAGGACTTCATGAAATCCATGCTTATACTTATTCGTGGCACATCATGCCGCCTCCCTTTTAAGAAGATTTGTCTCGAATCTTTTGTGCCCCTGCTAAACAACCTTAACTCTAATTATTTATGTATTGAGGAAAATCCCCCAAATTCAGAATGTAGTGCCCCCAGGTGGAACTTCTCCTCACACTTGTATTGACCTCTTAACTAAATACTAAATGCCTCTATTGTATTCCTGTAAGCTAAATAAGTCCTTAAAACTAACTGCTTTCCTGGCCAATACTGGTCACCATTCTACTTGCAATTGATGTGTTGGCACTTCTACAGTCCATGTCTGCTAGATAACATGCCAGAACTGGTAGTTGATATGCTCACTATTAACACATTAAGTCCTGAAAATGGTGTATCTGCAGCCACATTTGTTCCATTGAAATTCTCTGTTGCTGAGAGTCTGTTAATGTGTCCAAGGACTGCATAAGTTTTAGATTGAGCATGTTGTTTAAATAGGTTAAATCCATCTGGCCAATACAGTGTTTTACATGGCAATGTCATAACAGTTGAGCCTGTGAGTATACCCAAAAGATGAAAGTCTTTCCTGATTGTCTCACAAGTCATACCATTAATACTCGTACCACATTCACGAAGCTCAAGTTTTCTGAATCCTTCCCATTTATTTCCCCAAGAAACAAACTCACTTCACTTGTCTGCATATCTGTCTGTACCTGGCCACCGGACAGATGACTGACTACCCATATGTCCACCTTTCCAACTCTACCTATGACATTACCACATGAGTCTGCCTATCCATTGAGACTAGCAATACTTTCTGTGTTCTCACCTGCTTAGGTGAATGGCGTAGCATTGAAACTTCAAGTTTCTTCTTGGAACAGGTACATGGACTGCTGTATGCATCATGACCTCATTTGTTTTCATCTCTATCCTAACTATACAGAAGAACAGTACCAGATTTTGCTGTGACACTGTGAGTGTATATTGTAACTCTGTGGGAAACCGCTTTTCTGCTTGATGCAGTACCATCATGAATTCCCTAGATGTAACCGATATATGACTAAGTTGCCCATTTACCATATGAAACATCACCACCTGTAATATTGCCACTTCACTCGTAACATGCCCAAGTTGGTCTGATAATGCATCTAGCAATCTATCTATATTAAATTAATTGCCCAGTGCCTTCAGTTGTCTCTGTGTTCCCTCTAAATTGCTATTCTACACGTTCCTCATTTCACTGGCACATTGGGGTAGCACTGTTGCCAATTCCTGTACTAATATCATGTTGTTCAACACCCCTTGTTAAAAGTTTGATAACTGTGTTGTGTGTGACTCCACAGCATCCTTCATAGAACTAGCCATCTGCTAAACCTGAACAGCTGTTATATTTAACTCCTGCACTTCCTCTTCATCTGCTGTTCTGAATATTGTCTTTAACCAGTTTCCTCCAACATTTACTCAGTCCCTCTTCCACCAATTCTTGGCTTGTGGAACGACATCCACCATCTGTGACAACTGCTTCCTTAGGATTGGATGGATTTGGGGGGAAGAGACCAAACTGCGAGGTCATCGGTCTCATTTGATTAAGAGGGGATGGGGAACCATTTGCCAGAAGAGACTTAGGGAAATCACGGAAAACCTAAATCAGGATGGCTGGACACAGGATTGAACCATCATCCTCCAGAAAGTGAGTCCAGTGTGCTAAACACTGCGCCACGTCACTTGGTAACTGCTTTCTTAATTTACTGAAAGCGAATTGCTACTCCTGGTATTCTCCCATTACCTCCCTAAACAAATTATTCTGTGAGCCTCCTTGTAAAATTCTGAAAAGACATCTCACAGCCCACTTGTATCACCCCTAGTCTCCCAGAACTCTACTGTTGCTTTTCATGCCCATATATGACTAGTAAGCCACACATCCGGTTGTCTCAACAACACTACACCTGATTCCAGAGCCTGAACAACCATTACATGCCCTGCCTCTCCCTTGATGAAGTGCAGCTGCAGCTATCCTTACACATTCACCACCTGTAGAACAATGTTACTTTATCACTCCCTCCCTCCTCTTGAGAATTACTCCTTGTAACTTTCTCATCTTGGTTGTTTATAACTGTGATATCTCCTCAACCATTGCTGTAAATGACTTTTTGTGACTTATGTGTATAACAGACATGTTTGTGGGGAACTGTATCTTCAGGTTGATGGGTGAATTAATTTCTACGACCTGGTAAGGTCCCTGGCACTTAGTTAAAAATTTCTTTGTTGTCTCCTTCAGTGAACATTACCCACTGTCCCACGAGGTATTGAGGCGGCCTGTGTAGGTGTCTGTTTGGCTGTTCCCGCCATTCTAGCTAGCTCTGTCCTTTTTGCCTTTTGTACATTCCTCCAAATTTCCCTTATTCTTCTAGCAAACTTCCGTACCAACTCACTATCTGGCCCTAATTTAGGAGTCAAAACATCAAAGGGAGATGTGAACTTCCTCCTACACACCACCTGAAATGGCAACATGCTTGTTGCAGTACGGACATTCATACACTCCTGGAAATGGAAAAAAGAACACATTGACACCGGTGTGTCAGACCCACCATACTTGCTCCGGACACTGCGAGAGGGCTGTGCAAGCAATGATCACACGCACGGCACAGCGGACACACCAGGAACCGCAGTGTTGGCCGTCGAATGGCGCTAGCTGTGCAGCATTTGTGCACCGCCGCCGTCAGTGTCAGCCAGTTTGCCATGGCATACGGAGCTCCATCGCAGTCTTTAACACTGGTAGCATGCCGCGACAGTGTGGACGTGAACCGTATGTGCAGTTGACGGACTTTGAGCGAGGGCGTATAGTGGGCATGCGGGAGGCCGGGTGGACGTACCGCCGAATTGCTCAACACGTGGGGCGTGAGGTCTCCACAGTACATCGATGTTGTCGCCAGTGGTCGGCGGAAGGTGCACGTGCCCGTCGACCTGGGACTGGACCGCAGCGACACACGGATGCACGCCAAAACCGTAGGATCCTACGCAGTGCCGTAGGGGACCGCACCGCCACTTCCCAGCAAATTAGGGACACTGTTGCTCCTGGGGTATCGGCGAGGACCATTCGCAACCGTCTCCATGAAGCTGGGCTACGGTCCCGCACACTGTTAGGCCGTCTTCCGCTCACGCCCCAACATCGTGCAGCCCGCCTCCAGTGGTGTCGCGACAGGCGTGAATGGAGGGACGAATGGAGACGTGTCGTCTTCAGCGATGAGAGTCGCTTCTGCCTTGGTGCCAATGATGGTCGTATGCGTGTTTGGCGCCGTGCAGGTGAGCGCCACAATCAGGACTGCATACGACCGAGGCACACAGGGCCAACACCCGGCATCATGGTGTGGGGAGCGATCTCCTACACTGGCCGTACACCACTGGTGATCGTCGAGGGGACACTGAATAGTGCACGGTACATCCAAACCGTCATCGAACCCATCGTTCTACCATTCCTAGACCGGCATGGGAACTTGCTGTTCCAACAGGACAATGCACGTCCGCATGTATCCCGTGCCACCCAACGTGCTCTAGAAGGTGTAAGTCAACTACCCTGGCCAGCAAGATCTCCGGATCTGTCCCCCATTGAGCATGTTTGGGACTGGATGAAGCGTCGTCTCACGCGGTCTGCACGTCCAGCACGAACGCTGGTCCAACTGAGGCGCCAGGTGGAAATGGCATGGCAAGCCGTTCCACAGGACTACATCCAGCATCTCTACGATCGTCTTCATGGGAGAATAGCAGCCTGCATTGCTGCGAAAGGTGGATATACACTGTACTAGTGCCGACATTGTGCATGCTCTGTTGCCTGTGTCTATGTGCCTGTGGTTCTGTCAGTGTGATCATGTGATGTATCTGACCCCAGGAATGTGTCAATAAAGTTTCCCCTTCCTGGGACAATGAATTCACGGTGTTCTTATTTCAATTTCCAGGAGTGTATTATAGGTCCACAGGTCATACGGCAGATAGAGTTCCCAGTCATCATTCCTGGAATTAACTTTTGCAATTCTCTTGTGCACATGATTGGTTTTTCCATTGGTCTGCAGATAAAACAGATTCATCTGTAACTTTTGTGTATGCAATACGTGCTGTAATTGTTTTGTAAATCTGAAACACAGTTTCTATCCTGATCAATAACTATGGCATCAGATACCCCAAACTTCAATATCTATGATACTGGCCTGTGGTCTGGCATTAGTATCAGTTCCAAATATGGAGAAAACTTAACAATGATTCTGAGGACATCTAGCCGCAACATAGAACATGGATTGGATGCCTCTGGTAGTCTTTGCAATGGCACTTTCTGATGTGCCATGTCAGATCTTTGTGTGTATGGCAGGCAGTACCTAATATATTGCTCCACATTGTGTTTCCTGTTCCTCCACAAACACTGCTCTGCTACACATCTGTGTATTCCATGTTGTACTCCATGATCTGATGACTTGTGATCATGAACTTTTTGCAAAATTACCTTCTGAAAAACTGCTGAACGACCACATGTGGTCCGCACTTCATTCTACCCAACAAACCCTCATGAACAGCAAAATGTGACTCTGACTTAAATTCCTGACCCTCCTTATCTTTTGCCTGTGCCCCATGCCACTCTTCCACATTATTCCTTAATGTCCTAAACATCGTTACCTTATAACATAATTCTTCTGCATTTGTACATGATTTCCCTGTCATGTGGATTATCTTGTGCACAAATCCAGTAAGCTTAAGTACCCATGTACTTCATCTGCTAGATAGATCTTTCAAACCAAGCAACTATTTTAGTGATGCATGGTCTATCACAACTTTTAACTTCCTACACTACAGGTAACATCAGAAATACATAATACCATATGTGACTGCTAACATCTCTTTCTCATACATTGAGTTGTTATACTCTGCCTTGTTTAACACCTTGAAATGTAAAATACTGGATGTTCTTGACCATCTACCATCTGTCCCAAAACACAACTGACTACTTGATTTGAAGCATCACATGAAAGGACGAGCTTTCTCAAAATCCAGAAAAATTAATACAGGATCTGAAAATAATATTTCTTTTACTTTTTCAAATGACACTTGACATCCCTGTGACCAATAGAATGTCACCTCCTTTTTCAGTAGCTTTTTGAAGTGTTCAGCTATTTTTGCAAAGTTTCTCATGAACCATCTATAATAATTACAAAAGCAGTGGAAAGACTGTTAAAAAAATTTTGAACTGTGTCTGTAAGATGAGGATCAGTTTGTACACCATGTTCACTAATCACATGCCCCAGGTAGTTTACCTGAGTTTGTGCAAAATGGCACTGGTCCATACTTAACATCGAACATGCAGAACACTAAATACACCCTGAAATGTCTCACATGCTCTGGTAAATCCTTTGAAAAGACAGTTGTGCCATCTAGGTACAACATATAAGTTTTTGGGTTTAACCCTCTCAGTAACCCGTCTAACAACCACTGAAAAGTTGCTGGTCTGCTCTTTACTCCAAATGGCACCTGGTAGTAATGTTAGTGGTGTAAATGTAGTTTTTGGCTCATTGTCAGGCACCATATCCACTCCTGCAATCTATAGTTGTAAAGAACTGATATTGACCCAGATTATCCAAAGTTTTTATGATGTTTGGGACTGGATAAAAATCTGGACTGGTTTGTGCATTTAGGTATCTGTAATCACAGCAAAATCTGGATTTGTCTGTTCTGTCGACCAATTTCTTCGGCTTGACCACTATTATTCACACTCCAGCACTATCACTCAGTTCTTCGATCCCATCCAATACTTGTTGCTCAATGAACTCTTCCACTAAAGGGTGCAGTTTCCTTGCTGTGTGGTATGGTTTCCTATAAATTAGTGCACTATCCTCTGTTGGTATATTATAATGTGAGACTGGAGTTGTTGGCAACCCTCCGTCTGCACAAAATAAGTCACTTGACCTTAGCAACAAGTTTTCCAAAGTGCTTCGATCACTGCCCTTCAAGTGACTCACTTTGTCTCATAACATTTCTGTGTCAACAGTTTGCTTGTGGCCTCCCTCTAGACTCGACATACTGAAGTCCTCGTCTTCCAAGACTCCCACAGTGGCTATTACTGCACCCTTTGACAGAGTCATCTCCCCTCTGCCAAAGTTATCTACACTCATAGGAACCACCTGTTCCCCAGTAATGTTGTTCATGTGCACTGAACTCCTGCAGATGAAACAGTGCAAACTATCCAACTCTTCATTGCTTAAGAGTGGTTCAACTGCATGTAATATTCCTCTCGGCAAATTGGTATCCACTGAAACCCTCACTATCTTCTCCATTCCTGTTGGTACTTTACAGTGGTGATCAATCTTTTCTGAAAACATATGCAGTTCAGTTGGCCTCACACCACGGTAGGTAAACATTGCACCATTGCCTCAGTTGCAACTGTTTCCTCCAATTGAAACAAAGTCCCACTGAGCTATATTGTGAATCACTGAAGATCAACCTTAGCACGATCTTTTTCAGGAAGGTCTAGCTCAATAATCACTGGATAATCTTTGCCTACATATGGTAATACACCCATGCGGCCAGCCGGATTGACCGAGCAGCTCTAGGCGCTACAGTCTGGAACCACATGACCGCTACGGTCGCAGGTTCGAATCCTGCCTCAGGCATGGATGTGTGTGATGTCCTTAGGTTAGTTAGGTTTAAAGAGTTCTAAGTTCTAGGTGACCGATGACCTGAGAAGTTAAGTCCCATAGTGCATTCGGTGAACTTATTTTTCCCAACTGAGAACTTCAGTACTGCTGTATGTATTGATTCTACACTATTATTGACAATCCCACATAATCTATACCATGGTGGCTCCAGTCTCCTCCTTCCCACAAGGCCGACACATGCACCCATGTGTCTACTGAAAATCTCTTTTTCTTACTACTCACCAAGCTCACTAAGTAGAATTCCATCCGTGCACTAACATGTGCAGTGTTATAGCTATTGGGACTGCCTTCCAGTGGTTGAAGTACTCCCATTTGCATATAATGGCTTCTCCCTTGCCAGTGCTTCTTGTCTTTCCTACTTCTACAGTCAGATGTCCAATGGCCCACTCTGCCACAAGCATAGAACTCTGGTTGTCTACACTGATTCCTTATATGCCTCTCCTGATCAAATCTACAACACCAGTTTTTAGAAGCAAACACCCGGTGGTCCACTATTTGTTTTTTTGCAATATCCCCTTACTCTATATGTGTTGCGATCTGAAGACGAGACGCTAAGTTCTCTGAATTTTCCATTTGTACAATTCGTGACACCAAGTGGGTTGCCACTGTTCTATTGCATGGCTCTTGGTTTAACACCCTATTAGCTTCTGCATTCAGGCTCTGTACATACATCTTTGTTTTCAGTTTATGGATTTTTTTTCTGAAAATGCCTCCACAGATTCATTGCACTCCATTGACAAAGTACTTAGTTTCTGCCAAAAAAACCATGCACTATTTTGCATTTGGTACTACTGGCACAGTCCACTGGTCCACTCCAGAAATATTTGTGCTTTACTCAAGGTCTCATGATATACAACATATAATTTGGTGTATCCTGCCAAACACATGGAAACCACATGCAGTGTTACTCGTATTTTGTCTGACCACCTATGCACTTACACAGTGCCCCGTACATCCCTAATAAAAATTATCATGTCCTCTATTGCAGTGCCTGAGAAGGGATTAATTAATGCAACCTCTGCTGGGTCATATGGAGCAGAAGGTATCATGAATAGGCACTCTCAATCCAGACATATTCTTGTCTGACTCCAATTGCAGCTGAACCTTACTTGCTTCCACAGCTTGTAACTCTTGATTAATTTTGAAATTTCTCTGACTATCATGCTCTAATCCCTGTTTTAATGTGTGAACTCACTGAGTTAAAGTAGCAGTTGCTTCCACGATAATAGCAGCCCATGTTTCCACCATTTTGCATACTCTAATTCTACTTTAATACAGCTGCTTAAAAGAAAAAAAGAAATCTAACCACAAATTAATTCTTCTGGTGAATAGTTTCCCATCTACACTCAGCACAATAACTAACCAGATGACCAGTTCACCTACACACAAGACGAGCAGTTGCTACAGGTCTGGTAGATGGCAAATTATGCCCAAAGAAAATACAAAATGATCAGTATACCAGCACTAAATTATCATGTCCACTATTACCTCTAAACAGAGGTAAGTCCACTGGTTCCTGTAGCTTCATAAAGGTGGATCTAAACATCATGTAGCCTATGAAACTTCCTGAAAGATTAAAACTACGTGCTGGACTGAGACTCGAACTTGAGAGCTTTGCCTTTCCTGGGCAAGTGCTCTACCATCTGAGCTACTCAAGCACGACTCACACCCCATCCTTACAGCTTTACTTCAACCAGTGCCTCGTCTCCTACCTTCCAGACTTCACAGAAGCTCTCCTGTGAACCTTTCAGGACTAGCTCTCTTGGAAGAAAGGATACTGTGGAAACATGGCTTAGCCACAGTCTGGAGTATGTTTCCAGAATAAGATTTTCACTATGCAGTGGAGAGTGTTCTGACATGAAACTTCCTGACAGATTAAAACTGTATGTTGGACTGGAACTAGAACTCGGGACCTTTGCTACCGTGCCAGCACCATCTGAGCTACCCAAGCACAACTCACACCCCCAATATCCTTTCTTCCAGGAGTGCTTGTTCTGCAATGTTCGCAGGAGAGATTCTGTGAAGTCTGGAAGGTAGGAGATGAAGTACTGGCAGAAGTAAAGCTGTGAGGATGGGGCATGAGTCATGCTTGGGTAGCTCAGATGGTAGAGCACATGTCTGCAAAAGGCAAAGGTCTCAAGTTTGAGTCCCGGTCTGGCACGCATTTTTAAGCTGTCAGGAAGTTTCATATCAGTGCACACCCTGCTGCAGAGTGAAAATCTCATTGTGGTTCACGTACCCTAGCACACAACTCTGACGCTGAGAGGAAACATCAAAAATAACACAAATAAAACAAGACTCACTACACCACATTGTGATGAGCTGATACCACTGAACTTGCATCAAGTGCCACTACCTCACCCATCACTCACTAAAACCATTTCTCTCACCAAACCATAGTGTTGAATGTGTCCAAACACTTTCTGATACAACTTACGGTGTTGGGAAGTGAAATGACCACTCTGACACCAGATTGTTACAATCCTTCAACCTCAGGGATTGTAATGGACCATGACTGAGAGATATTGTTTGAGAGAGAATGGTGAATCGTGCTGTGGCGTGCAGAGATACACAAGCCAGTTTGCCATTGAGATTTATTTTGGCAAAGAATACACAGTGCCCCTCCTGGTCCAGTCTACAGTGCTGCAGCTTGTGTATTACATGTGTCAAAGCAAATGACAGTTCTGGAATCTGCTGTCACATCCTTGTGACTTCATAGCTCTTGTTTTGCCCTGGGTGGCATGGCCGATGGCACGTCTCAGCTGAGCCAGAAGCCTACGCCTGCCCCCTGGAGTGCTTCTGTTGGTCACCATGCAGAGTGCCGTGAGGTAACAGCCAGGAGCCGTTGTTATAGTAGAGCCTCAGCTCTTGGTCCTGGAAGTCAGTGAGATAGCATCCCAGCTCTGCCATTGCACATGGCAGCTTACAGTTGTTGGACAAAGCCACTGGGAGAGCTGAGTTTGGAAACCAGTGACTGAGACAACCATCTGATTTTGGCAGACAAGGACATCTAGGAATGATGAGGCACCATTCATCTCTATCTCCATTGTAAACTGGATGTGGTCATGGATATTGTTGATGTGATCCAAGAACTCTTCCAGCTCTTTATCTATATGAATCCAGACAGCAAACGTGTCATTGGCATGTAGTTACAAGCAACTAGGCTTTGTAGGATCCATGTCCAGGATGCTGTCCTCAAAGTTCTCGATCAACAGGCTGGCCATAAGTGGAGTTAATGGGCTACCCACTGTGACAATGGCTGCCTGGTTAAAATATTCTCCACCATACAGAAAATTTGATGATGTCAGAGTGTAGTAAAATAAATCCACAGCAGTGTCATCAAATAATTGGGAGAAGATATCTAGAGATCCTTGAATGGGAATAAATGTGAATAATGAGCACACCAGAATTGACTGTCATATCTCTTTCTCCTTGTTGATGCAGGCATTTCATTCAGCTAATGAAGTCTGTCATATTCTTTGTATGGTGTGGACAGTTACCAATGTGTAGGTTACAGAGGTGGATGAGATGTTTTGCGAGTCTCTTAAGTCATTAATGCAGTGGTGCTTGTGATGAGCTATAATAGTGTGTCCTACTTATGAGTTTTTGGAAGGTGATAAAATGTAGATGGTCAACGTGCCTGAAGGAAGTTTATTTTTTATTTCTATAACACTCCTTTCCAATGAGAACCGCCTGAATACCTCTAATTTCTCCCTCATTATTCTGGGTAGTGGATTCCATGATAAAATTTTGGTTCGCCCCCTCCTCTAGCATCAGCCAGATTTTTGTGTCATAGGTTGTTCCATTATGAGAACTGCGTTGCACTTGTCAGTTGGTAGGAACATAATGAGAGGATCATTTCGGTGCTCATGAAAGCCATTATGCTATACATATTACGTACCTCTACAGAGAAGATATATGGCACATCATTAAACACCTGGGGACACTGCATATTAAGAAGGCTTCTTTGTTAGCTCTCTAGCCTTCCCTCAATGCTGCCTTGAAGAGAAGACAATACCATGTTTTACCCACAGAAGCCATCATAGAAACACTTCTGCACCCAGGAGAATATTTCATTTTGACAGCGTTGCGGTGTTGCAAGAGAGGATACATTACACCAGAAAGCAGCTGCATGTAAATGGCTGTGAGCTTATGGTCTCACACCTGTCTCTGATGGAGTTGCTTTCAGCTTTGTATTGCAATTGGACTGATGCAGCCACAGTGGCAAAACAGATCTCATCACAAAGAAAACCCATGGAAATACAGAAAGGCAAATTACCTGGCTTTCACAAGAACAGCGTGGGGCAGTGCATAAAACATCAGAATGCTCCGTTATCAATGTAATAGTGTGAAACATTGGCTTGGGTGCCATTTCAGTACTTAAGGAGGAGTTTGACTTTGACCCTCACCTTTTGAGAACTTAAATGGTGAGGAACAAACAGTTCGCTATATTCCTGATGAAAATGCAGAAGAACTTCATTGGGAAACAATCTGCATTCTTACCAAATTGAAGCTGACAACTCTGAATGTAACAAGAGCTGAGTTTAAAGGCCTTTATGAGCTCTGCAACAATCCTCTCATTGTGGTCCTGAAAGCTGATGAGGTAAATTCAGCCATCGAATAGAACAAGCTGACTGCGACATGGAGATTTGGTTGATACTGGAGAAGAAGATGTACCAAAAATTATCACAGGACCCCCATCCAGAACAATGGTGAAGAAATGGAACTTCTGAAGAGGTCTTCACTGGAAGGGAGTGCCATTGAAAATCCTCTCCCTTAGGCACCTTGAGCATCTACATTTTATGGCTTTTCAGAAATTACTGTTATGGTCCATTATGAGCACCATTGGATTTCCCATTTACAAACTGGCAAAACACCTGATCAGCCTCTGTACTCCACATGTTGGTCACTATGCACGCCATACCTAGAATAAGACCAACTTTATTAGCCGAATGAAATGCCTGCATCTTGGAGAAGAAGATATGACTGTCAGTTTCAATGTGGTCTCATTATTCACTTTTATTCCCATTCAAGGATCTCTAGATATCTCCTCCCAGTTATTTGATGACACTTTGTGGATTTATTTTACCACACTCTACATCATCACATTTTCTGTATGATGGAGAATATTTTAACTAGGCAGCCAGTGTCACAGGCGGTAGCCCTTTAACTCCAGTTATGGCCAACCTGTTGACAGAGTACTTTGAGGACAGCATCCTGGACATGGATCCTGCATAGCCTATTTGCTTTTACCTGTATGTCAATGGCACTTTCATTGTCTGGCTTTATGGATGTGAAGAGCTGGTAGAATTCTTGGTCCACATCAACAATATCCCTGACCATGTCAAGTCAGCTATGGAGGTAAAGACAGATTTTGCCTTGCTATTCCTTGACTTCCTCCTCTGCTGGAAAGTAGATGTGTATCTCAGCCACTGAGTTTACCAAAAACTCATCCACATGGACCAGTATCTACATGCTACCGGCTACCACTATCCACCATAAAAGTATTCTGTTCTGAGGATCTTGATGCATCATTCAGGAGCTGTTTCAGATGCTGAAAAGATGCCAAAAGAACAAGCCACTTGTGAAAGAAAACAACCACAAGCACCCTTAGTAAAAGGAAAATTTAGCCCGCTTCAAAAGAGGCACAACATCTGTTCAGACTTCAGGCCTCCAACCAAAATGCAACAACTAATGGGGCCTGTGAAAGATGATGTAGGCCTCAGGACACCTGAAATATTCAGAATATTATGTGCATTTGGACAATTTTATGTTGGAAACTCTGTGTGCATTGTTGAATATCGCTGTTATAGAGCATGAGAGTACCAATGGTACCCTGAGAAATTGTCATTAGCAGAAAATGTTCTGGGAAACAGATGTTGAATTGCATTTGATGAAACATCTGTCACTAAAAGGACAGATGGTTTCTGGGATAGTGTTATTAAATAAGAAAATGAGATGAGACTTTCTGGAAAATGCTCTCAATAGAGACAATGTTCTACAGCTAAGCACAGTTTGAGACCCAGCCACTGTGAGGTGAAACACGTTTGGTGATCACCAACAACCAAAACATTACCTTACATGATTCTGGATTGGGTGCCAATGACATCACAGTCTGTAGTGTGACTAAATAAGGATGGCAGAAGCAACAACATGTCAGTCACCACTTCACAATGGCTGAAGAATACTTGGTTGAAAGCTCATAATTTGTAAACCACTTGACACAGCTGGGAGTGAGAGAGAATTGTATTGGATGGAGACCTGTCAAAACATTTTCATTCTGAGCAACAAGTCCATTCTTAAACTGATTCCATACAATTTCAATTTTGCTATATGGGTTGAAAATTGTGCACCTGGAATCTGATGAAAGTAGGAAAATATTTGTATAAATTTTAAACAACTGATCCTTGGATATGGCTTCAGATTGCTACTTTAAGGTAGCCCATGCATTACTAGCTGTTTCCTTGTCCATTGCCTTTTGATTCACTTCATCACAAATTTCACTAGTCAGCATACACTGTACATAACTATTTATCTTAAAATACTGCCAAAATGTTGCTTCTGCTTCTTCAGTTTTATTTCTGTAGCATCTTCTTTCAACCCTCTAACTAATCTCTTGTCGATAACATCCAACATTCCTTCATCATAATACAGCAAATCTTTTATATTCCTGTTCAGACTGACTAGTCATTAGCTTATGTACAGCATTATTTGACATATACATCTCTGCGAAACTTCATCTCAGTATAAAGTATGTGATTAAAAGTTACTTTCTGAATATGAATCTTTTAATCTAAAACTCAGCAACTGATTTTTCTAACCTCAAAGCTCAATTACTGAATGCTATTTTGTCAAAAACAGACATTTTGAGAGCATGGCAGATAAATTGCACAATTTGTGCTATATATGTGAATAAATAGCAACATAAATAGTGGCTGGTTGCTGTCTTCTTCTTTGAAAGAATCAACCTATCAAACAACTGAACTGTAAACTCAGTTGACAACATTTCAACCTTAACTTCTTATTGTACAGGCTAGTGTGCTTAAAAGCTCTCATTTCAACACTTAATTGCACAAACATATTTCTAAAAACAGTTGAGCTCTATTGATAACAGAAGTTCAGTGGAATGGAGTTAATCTGCAAACTATTAAATGTAAAACCAAGAAGTCAAAAATAATTTTAGGCATATTACAGGAATCAATATTGGGTCTGCTCTTGTTCTCGTTATAAATAAATGATTTTGCACCATATATCCAAGAAGCTCCTAACAGCTGACCATAATGACCACAGCCTCACAGAGTATTAGCTTTCTGATGGAGTTTTGTTGTCAACAGCCACCAGCCACACTTCAAAAATAATAGTAATATTTAGAAGTATACTACTAGAAGGAGGAATGATTTGCACTGTAATCAGTCAGCCTTAGTGTGGTGCTGTAAGGTGTGAGGTATTCAGCTTCAAAAATCTTTGACCACTTACACAGTGACGTAAAGCATTAGTAGAGACCGAGAGAGGTGGCACAGTGGTTAGACACTGGTCTCGCATTCAGGAGGATGATGGTTCAATCTCGCATCCAGCCATCCTGATTTAGGTTTTCCATGATTTCCCTAAATCGCTCCAGGCAAATGCCGGGATGGCTTCTTTGAAAGGGCACGGCGGACATCCTTCCCTAATCCAATGAGACCGATGACCTCACTGTCTGGTTTCCTTCCCCAAACAACCCCATTTAATAGATAATAAAATTTATTTCAAATTAAAACTGAAATTATATCTGAGTGACAACTCCTCCTACCTCACAGAAGATTTTGTAAATGTACAGTAGTATAGAAAGAGAGAGAGAGAGAGGAAGAGAGAGAGAGAGAGAGAGAGAGAGAGAGATGTATATGTAAGAGAAAGGGAGAGAATTTGAACACAGTATAAATCAGAACAGGTATGGAGAGAGTAAACTGCAAGAAATTTAACAGTCAACTTGTTGCCATATTTTTTGATGAGAAAGTATACTATGATTTCAGACATGACAAAGGTGACTCATTCTACACCATAGAAGAGGTCGGAATTATGAGCCATAGAATATGCTAATAACTAACTAACAACATCAGTTGTGCACAGTGTTTTAAATAATATGTCCTCTGCTGGGTGTTCCCCATACGAATGGAAAACAGGCAAGATGCATTTCATTAGCATCAGCACTGCACAGGATTCTAAGTCTAGCTGTGATGCCCACTGTCAGATATTTGTAGTGCTATGTCTACAAGATGTTCACTAAAATAATTACTAACTGCATTAAAAAAATATTAAATTTTAAATCAGTCAAAGGAACAACTAGGTCCTAGAGGTGCATCCAGCATAATGGGCCTTTAGCATGTCGTAAACAAAATTATGCAACACAGAATTTAGTGATTTATCACTTTGATTTAAATTCGTAAACAATGAGAAGGAATTTTAGTCAACTATAGTTCTACAAAAAGCCTTTTATATACAACATATTGATACAATTTATGTTAGTATAGTGAAGAATATAAAGGTCAGTGTGACATCTTTCTTTATAATTCAACAGTATAGTGGGAAATTCAAAACTGAGGTACATGGCATCTACATGTGGTTGTTTTGTAAATACACTCCTGGAAATTGAAATAAGAACACCGTGAATTCATTGTCCCAGGAAGGGGAAACTTTATTGACACATTCCTGGGGTCAGATACATCACATGATCACACTGACAGAACCACAGACACATAGACACAGGCAACAGAGCATGCACAATGTCAGCACTAGTACAGTGTATATCCACCTTACGCAGCAATGCAGGCTGCTATTCTCCCATGGAGACGATCGTAGAGATGCTGGATGTAGTCCTGTGGAACGGCTTGCCATGCCATTTCCACCTGGCGCCTCAGTTGGACCAGCGTTCGTGCTGGACGTGCAGACCGCGTGAGACGACGCTTCATCCAGTCCCAAACGTGCTCAATGGGGGACACATCCGGAGATCTTGCTGGCCAGGGTAGTTGACTTACACCTTCTAGAGCACGTTGGGTGGCACGGGATACATGCGGACGTGCATTGTCCTGTTGGAACAGCAAGTTCCCTTGCCGGTCTAGGAATGGTGCCGGGTGTTGGCCCTGTGTGCATCGGTCGTATGCAGTCCTGATTGTGGCGCTCACCTGCACGGCGCCAAACACGCATACGACCATCATTGGCACCAAGGCAGAAGCGACTCTCATCGCTGAAGACGACACGTCTCCATTCGTCCCTCCATTCACGCCTGTCGCGACACCATTGGAGGCGGGCTGCACGATGTTGGGGCGTGAGCGGAAGACGGCCTAACGGTGTGCGGGACCGTAGCCCAGCTTCATGGAGACGGTTGCGAATGGTCCTCGCCGATACCCCAGGAGCAACAGTGTCCCTAATTTGCTGGGAAGTGGCGGTGCGGTCCCCTACGGCACTGCGTAGGATCCTACGGTCTTGGCGTGCATCCGTGCATCGCTGCGGTCCGGTCCCAGGTCGACGGGCACGTGCACCTTCCGCCGACCACTGGCGACAACATCGATGTACTGTGGAGACCTCATGCCCCACGTGTTGAGCAATTCGGCGGTACGTCCACCCGGCCTCCCGCATGCCTACTATATGCCCTCGCTCAAAGTCCGTCAACTGCACATACGGTTCACGTCCACGCTGTCGCGGCATGCTACCAGTGTTAAAGACTGCGATGGAGCTCCGTATGCCATGGCAAACTGGCTGACACTGACGGCAGCGGTGCACAAATGCTGCGCAGCTAGCGCCATTCGACGGCCAACACCACGTTTCCTGGTGTGTCCGCTGTGCCGTGCGTGTGATCATTGCTTGTACAGCCCTCTCGCAGCATCCGGAGCATGTATGGTGGGTCTGACACACCAGTGTCAATGTGTTCTTTTTTCCATTTCCAGGAGTGTATATCTAGAATTCAATAGGACAGTGGGAAATTAAAAACTGAGGTACATCTTCATCTATGTATATACTATAAAAGGCATTTTACAGGGCATGCTGGGGGGTATTTTGTACCAATGCAACTCATAATCTATTACCTTCGTTTCAAAAGTGAAGCATAGAAAAAATTGGTTTATATGCCTTAATACAGGGCTAACCATGGTGTGTCAAACTTCACTCAGCCCATGGGTGCAGGTCGCACATGGGCCATGGCTCAGCCTGACTTCACTTTGCTTGTTCTTTCCTTGAAGAACTCGATATTGAGGGTCAACACAACTCTCTTCAGTTTGCCAGCTTTGTGCTGTCAGCACTCTTAACCCATTGCTATTTATTTGTGGTATGATGGATATTCACAGGACCAACAGCTGTTAGAACAGCAGGAGACAGTCTAGTGCTCTATCATCACAAGCCTTTAAAATTGAATGGGAATGACAGAAGAGAGGGAAGAGAATTGTCAATATATATTATTCAGTTCCATAAGTGATGGTACTCAAATTTGGTATGGAATGATTTTACAATACCAAGCATAAGGAATTTAAGGCCGAGTGGTTCTAGAATTTACTTCAAAATTCTCGAAGCACTGCAACTCCTTAGTTAACAGTTCCTGTGTTTTGACATCAATTAACATCTCCTCAAGACAGTTCATGCTGCGTTAAGTTCAGTGCTCAAATTTCAACACCACCCTCAGACATGCATTCCTTAAGGCCTGACATGGTATGTATTTATGTTTCCATCACTCTGTTGAAAATGGGTCTCAGTGCAAATCTAGTCATCAAGTGAATAAAAAAAGTGAAATTTGCAGCTATGGACTGGCTTTTCATTCTACTGGTTAACAAAAGTTGCTGACCCACAGCTACTCCAACATGATGGATGTTCGTAAATATGTGCCAGGTCAGGCATTAAGGGATGCAAACACCTATGTGGACAGCAGGCTGAAACTGGCAAAGGCATGTGCAAAAATACAGTTCAATGGACAATGTCTCCAGAATGGTATTGTTCAGAAATATAAAAGGTAATTATCAACAACAAGTCAAGAAGTCCAGTGACAGTGTGGAGTATGGGGGGGTGGGGGTGGGGGGTGGGGGTGGGGGTGGGGATGGATGGCATGTGTGTTAGGAGTGAGATCAGGATGGCCCATAGTACAAAAGACAAACTTAACAAAGGCCTTTATTTTTTGCATTTGAGATTGGCAGCATGTATTGGATATTTACAATCCCAGTTCTTTATGGAACAAGTTGATACCTATGTTAGTGGAAAGTGGAGTGAAATATAAAGCACACATAATAATAAGCTTAACAATTAGGTGAGGCTAGGGCTGTGAATAGTGTCCTGAGCCTCATACTTTTGCCAAAAGGGTTAATTTGACTAATATTCAATTTACAGATGAAATGTCACTTCTTAACAAGGAGCCAGGTTATTCACTTCGACTACTCAAGTCTGAACTTAATGTTGCAAATTTGATTGCTGAAGTTAAGGCAACATGCACATATGGAAAATTTTATTGCCTTGAGGAAACATTAGTTGCTGTCAAAACACATGAACTGTTAGCTAAGGAGTGTATCACTGCTAAGGGCCATAGGGCTGGGCATAATGAGCAACGGGCTTTGGCAGGCATCAATTGTAAATTAAATAGAGAGAACACTTTAATAATGAAAGCCAATAATCGAAATACATTAGTTGTTTTATCAGAGGTAATGTGCAGGGAACAGTTCCTCGATTTTTTGTCAAATAATGGTATACGACAGATTGATAAGGATGCTACAAAGTTTGTGAAGATAACTTTCAAAGAGAAAATGGATGATTTCCAGTTCTTGATGATGATACAAGGGAAAAACAGTGTCTGATGTATATGAACCCAGATTTGCCTGTTCTTGCTGCACAGATTACATTACATAAAGCTAAAAAAAGTATGTATGTTATAACTAACAGCAGAGGTTCTCCACTTACATCTCTCGACAAGTGTCTTTTTTGGAACCTGAAAGGAATGTATTAAGTTACCCAGTAATTATAGTGCACTAAATACTACAGTTTTTGTGGCTGAAAGCTAGAAACTTAAAATGTCTGGTGATATGGTAATGGCTTTTTTCGATATTGTGGATTTGTACACCAATATCCCATTCGAGGAAACCATATCCCTTATCAAGAATAACATTTTGCATTATGCTACTATGCGCAGTGGTGTGCTAATTGAGTTTCTTGATCTCCTCCATTTCAGTCTATCATATAATTACTTTCGTTCTGATAATAAGGTCCACCAACAGCCAGATGGCCTTGGGCAGTTGCCTCTCAGGCTTATTTATTACCTAACATTTTTATTAATAATTTAGAGAGCAGAATTTTTAAACTGAATCACGATCTCTCTGATGACACTGTTTTTTATAAAATATATGTTGATGATGTTATGATTGCAGTCATGAACCTTTTCTCCAAAAGCCTTGCCCCTTTATCATTCCTTTCCAAAGACCTCACCTTTTTACCTACTCCCAAATTCAATCCTGCTGGACTCGCTAAAAACCTTCTCTCCTTCTCCTGGCCCCTACATTGAAACCACTTTTTCACTAATCAAGTGCAAACCAAAACCAATATTTAACCTTACCTGATTCAGTTCACTCCTCCATCCAACCATGATCCACTGCCACTCCCCTCAAATGACCCCCTTTTAACATCCCAGAATTTCTTAACCTCAAATCTTGACTCACTATCATTCCCTAAATCCACAATGTGGAAAGTAACCTTACATCTGTTGAAGGAATTACAATCCACCACTAAAAACTGATCCCAACCTTATAATCCTACCTGCCTACAAAGGCTCTACCACTCTGGATTTGAAACACAGAGATTACCTGGCAGATGGATGCTACCAGGTGTCAGATTTGTCCACCTATGAACCATGCCACAGTGACCCCATTCCAGAAATCCAGCAGGATCCTCAGTTTCTTTCCAAATCCTTAAACCCATCCCAGTACCTCTCCCTGGATCCACCATTCTCCTCATCCTTACCATTCCCTGCACTCATATCTTCTAAATGCTTCCTAAAGTCCATAAACCCAACCACTCAGTCCATTCTGTTGCGGCCAGATACAGTAAACCCACTGAGAGAATCTGTGCTTTCATGACCATCACCCTCAGCCTATTACCCATAACGTGTCCTCCTATATAAATGAAATCAACCGTTTCCTCCATTGAACCTCCACAGTTACCACTCATTCACCACACAGTACCTTGATAAATCTCTTTGATGCCACCTTCCTCTACACTAACGTCCCAGTGCCCATGGTCTTGCCACTATTGAGCACTATCCATCCTAATGAACTAGTGGTTCCAAACTTACAACCTCCTTCCTGGTGGCCTTGACCAGTTATATCCTCACCCACAATTACTTCTCTTTTGAACGCATCATCTAGAAGTAAACCAGTGGTACAGCAATGTGCACTAGGCTGTCTAGAAGACTCCTTCCCAGACACACAGAATCCCAAACCTCTCATTTGCTTCAGATTCATTGATGACAGCTTTGTGATCAGGAATGAGGGTGAGAACACCCTATTCACATTTTTCCAGAACATCAACACCTTCTTCCCCATTCACTTAATCTGGTCCTCCTTCACATGAGAAGTCACTTTCCTTGACATTGACCTCAAGAACGGCTAAATCAGTACCTCCATCCATATCAAACCTACCAGTCACCAGCAATACCTCCACTTAACAGCTACTACGCATTCCATGCCAAGAAGTCCTTTCCATGCAGCCCAGCCACCTGAATTCATTACATCTGTGGTGATGAGCACCTGCTCTCCATTTATACTGAGGGTCTAACTGAGACCTTCACAGACTGAAACTAGCCTCTCAGTCTTGTACAGAAACAACTCTTCCACATCTTGATTCTGCAGTCACCATCCACTTCCCACCTTATAACCATCTGACCACAAAGCAGCACTCCCCTTGTGACTAATTACAACCCAGGGCTGTAACAACTAAATCACATTATTTGCCAGGCTTTCAACTACCTCTCGTTGTGCCCTGAATGAGAAATGTCCTACCCAGTTTCCTTCCCACTCCTTCCACAATGATATTCTGCTGCCCACCAAACCCACACAACATCCTTGTCTATCCCTACTGAGCCCCTCCTCCCACCCGTTGTCTCACGGCTGATATCTCTATAACAGACTTAGATGTAAGACCTGTCCCATACATCCTCCCACCATGACCTACTCCTGGCCGGTCACAAGCATCAGCTCTCCCATCAAAGGCAGGGCTGTCTGTAAGGCAGTAATGTCATGTACAAACTAAACTGTAAGCACTGTGCTGCTTTCTACATGGGCATGACAACTAATAAGCTGTCTATAATCATGAATGGTGTAACATTATGTGATTGTCTTATGATTTTAAATCATTCACTAATCGAGCAGTCGCTCGGCAACAGCTACAGTTAGCAAATAATGTTGCGAGAATGTAAAAGGTGAACGACCTGTGACGTAACTTGTTTGTTGTCGAAGCGCCGTCAGAGATGCAGTGAGTTATTGACTTTGAAAACCGCGGCGCGAAAAACAGACAGAAGAAGAACACTTTTACACTTTTTTTTTTTTTGAGGTACGAGATATTCTCGATGAACAGTTACTCATTCTTCTCTTGTCTCTTGTGTCGGACGCGCATGTCTTGCCGCCGTATTATTATCGTTAAAAATAATATTGTTTTTGTGAAAAGTGAATGTGTAATACTAAAAGTGCCTAGCAGTAGATTTATTGTGCGACGTGTATGTGAAAACGTCGAAGGAATTGTTTTCATTAAGAGAAGTTCCAGTCAAAACGACATCCATGTTAAATCCTTCATTGCAGTGTAAGTTTGTCTATTAATTGCCATAAATTAGGAGTTAAATGGAACTAGTGTATGGACTATTCATTTACTATAGAATCTATGTCTCACTTCTTGATGAAATTAATTAATTTTCTATATGTTTCTGCCAAATAGAGAGTTCACAGTCACGAATTCTTTCGTCGAGTTCGGACGGAAGTTGCATGCGGCGAAATATTTTCTCCGCGCCATATTCTACTGGTAAATGCATGATAAACTACGGTCCCTTAGGAAATTCATGTTGAGCTATCCAAAATAATTATATTTTGAATAGGCATTTACTCTCCTATGCAATGCAACTTCCGACTGATCAGACGACGAACGGGGACATTTATAACTGTATGTTTATGTATACACATTACGTAAACATATCGTTATAATGGCCACTAATAAATTGTGACTAAGAAACAGCTGGAGCACCTAGTACTGAACACAGTGTGCTTCACTTCAATAAATGCTTTGCAGCCTGCACCATCTGAATCCCTCCTACCAACACCATCTTTTCTGAATGGCACAGGTGGGGATTCTCTCTGCAATATCTCCTACTTTCCTGTAACATCCCTGGCCTCAACATTCTCTAGTCCCTGTCCTTCACCTACTTATCTCCTTCCCCACTTCCACTGCAACACTACACAGTCTTCTATCAAACCAACCTTGCTACAAGTATCTTTCCCCTTCTATTCCACATTCCCCACCCATACCTCCTGAACACCTAGCAGCCCTATCGTATCCCCACCAAGTCCCTGCACTCCAAATAAAAAGATAGCAGAAAGACAATGAGTATTACCAGTTGTGTTATAGCATGATATCTCACGTAAAGCCCTTTTTACGTGATGACTAAAAGTGTTCGAGGAAGGTTATAGTCTACTTAGGTGCTCCACGTGTACTATGCACAAACTGTAAACTGTTTATGAAAAATGCACTATACTGACATGCTCAGAAAGTTCCTTGTGATAATGAAACAAACCTAAACAGAAACAAAATGCAGCATATGGGAAGTGCCCCAGAAAGCAATATGGCAGACTCAGCTCTTGGCAGAGATGTGACCACAGCGGACAGCTACTAGATTGCACATGCGCAGTGAGGCCACTAGTACTGAATTTAGAACTGGCACTAGTCCTTTATCCCTAAAAGTATCATGTGTCACTACTAACATGGTAATAATAGTCAGCCTGTTCACATGATAGATGGCTGCCATTTGTGGAACTGGTTGTCAGTCGATTACAAGTTTGTTCATCGTGTAAAATGGGCATTACATACACGGCTGGTAAAACTCTTGTCCTTGTGCCACGTTTTCACTTGGATTTCTGAAGATGGAAATAATATCAGAAAGTGTAATGCATACTTTGTGATCAGTAAAATAATTCTTCAACTGCTGTATGGCTTTTTATGTGACCTACAGATCAATGCATATTTATTTAATTTCAAAATATTTTTTACTAATTATGAAAGTAGAGCCGTCAGTAACACAAAACTTACTCACTAGGTGAAAGAGAGCTATTTGTAGAAGTAATGTTGTGAAAACAGGTTGTTAGTCCTTTTTTGGTGTTTTGCCCATCATGAGGGATGGTCCAGACTCAAGTCAAGTTTTATTCAGCACAATATTAAACATTTTGTTTGTGTACAAGGCTCTTCGTCAGGAGAAAGTAATGTTTAATGGCACATGAAGATCCTTGATACAACTGGAAACAGAATCTTCAGTTTTTTTAATGAAGTTCTGACAGTTAACAAAGCCAAGGATCTCACATTTTTCCTGTCACATATCTTCTCCAAAAGGTTGAGGAATAAAGGAGTTCATTCAGTTTCCACTTCAGCCAATAGTAATTTGCTGAGACATAAATTAATTGTTTTTTGCTATTTTCTGTGTTTTCAAAACATTACGAATTTTAGAAAAAGAATAACAGTGAAAATGTTGCAAATAATTAACAATTGGCCAGTTTTATAAATGATAAATAACTATTTTCTTTTTTTTTCAGAAAATGAATTTTTGGGAAGGTTCGAAGGTTCATGGGAATCAGGAATTCTAAGTGAATCTGAGTATGGTAAGTACATGTTTAGACTACCTATTAAATCTCGATAGAATTGTGATTGAAATGCATAATTTATGTAGCATATTAACAATGTCAGTTCCTTCATATTTATCACTGTAAGCATTACCATTTGTGTCACAGTAACTTGTGATGTGTTCATTGTATTCTTGATACTCTGTTGAGTCATGTATGTGTGAAAATGTTTTCATTGTATTTCAAGATATTACACTCCTACTTCCATTATATGAATGCTATATGTACAGGAGCTTCAGCCTCAAGTTGAGTTTGCATTCTAAACTTCACTCAAGATAAATTAAATATGCACAATAAACAAAATAATGTGCAAATATTCACAATTATGTAAATGTCATAGGAAAGTAAAAAACAAAAAAGTAAACATGAGGAAACAAAGAAATTTTCAAAGTTAGAGATTCAGGACAGTAACTAGTTGGCTGTTTCCCTTGCAGACTGCAAAATTTGTATTCATCCATGCTTCTCATTGTTGACCCACCCATATAGCTTTTCATGTCAAAACATTGCTTCTGGGTTGGTTAGGGGGTCGGCCCTGGATCGAATCTGCCCAGCAGGTTAACAATGAGAATCATTGTGCCAGCCACCCTGGATGTGGTTTTTAGCTGGTTTTGCACATCACGCTAGGTGAGTACTAGGCTTTTATGCAAGTGCTGCATTAATTACATGATTCTCAAACATTTAGAACACTTTTGCTCAGTTTCACATGAACAGCAGCACACGGAGACAGTATGGGTACACACATTCGATTGTGGGGGTGGGAGGAAACATGGTGGCGAAAGGGAGGGCATCTGACCACCCTTTAAATTTACTATGCCAAATCCATAAATAATTGTGCCAACCATATGCCAATCAGGGGAAAGGGAACAAGAAAAAGCAGATGAAGAAGGTGCATATCATTCTGATGAGACAGACATCTGTATAATAATTTAATGCTATTAAAAATCAGTGCTTTATGTATCCATAAATTCCTTTAATAACAGTACATCAGAAATTAAAAGTTCAAATGTACAAAACAGAAAAATTATAGTTTAGTGGCACAGTAAGCAGCAATGAAGTTTTCACACTTGCTAGACATCTCTCGCCTATGTTTGCCTGTATGTTAGTAGTGACTTGTCATGTGAACCACAGGAGACAACAGAAATGTTCGATAAAATTTTTGATCCCTGATTCAACCCACCTATGACAGGTGGATGTAGGTAAGAGGAAAGCCCCTCTCAAAATCCCTAATGAATATGCTCAATAGAAATGAGCACATTCCTCTCAGAGATGCTCAACAGAATTGAGGTTAAGTGATCACAAAGACAAGTACCCTTGTGTGTGCTCAGTTAATGAAACCACTTTCTTACAGTTAGAGACTTCTAGAGTGTATAACTATTCAGTGACATGCTGCAGGTAGGTTCTCATGTTCCTGATCAGGTTTGTGAGATCAAGGCTGATATAAAAAGGCATCCCTAAATTCCACACAAATGCTCGCCATAAAAATGCGTCACCCATGAGATATACTATATCTATCTGGCTGTCATTCATGTATTTCATAGCATACTTGATCATTATTCATTAATCCAGATGAACTTCTTGAGTTTGTTATCCCACAGTAACTTTGTCTGTTTTCTACTACAGTCTGAGCTGGACAGTGATGATCTCTACATCCAGCCACTGTGGTCAGCTTTGAGGTCACTTCAGTCAAATCAAAAGATTCTTGGTAGTTACTATACATTGTAGCCATAAAAATTTGTTGCCTACAACAATTGCAGGGTGCAAGGTCATACAAAATAACCTGGCTCACATCTGCTCAGACACAGGCAAGGGAGGAGACAGATGATAACAGTGGTGGGTACGTCATTGTGAATGGTCACTGCATTGTATGGGAGGTGCAATTTGAGAACTGAAGCCTGTAGACAAACATTTATTCCTGTACCTTAGCAAAGAGAAGTTTGAAAATGCACTGCCTGGGGTTAATGTAATGAAAGAAAATAGAACTGAACCACGTAATGTAACAAACAACCTTGTTTAGTATGATACTGAAAGTGTAGAATTAAGAAAAGGATTCATAGGGGACATTTGTGTCTGTACCCTGAGAACCTTCCCAACAATAATGCCTAAAAATAATTTTTTTCTTCTTTTTCCTCTCATCTTTCAAAAGTATTTGAAGCTTGGGAAGTACTGATACCTATGTTTCCCCTTTTCTTCTTTATTCTGTTCATTGTGTGGTTGGAATAGCTAGCAGTTCCTGCAACCCTCTAAAGCATGGTTTTTAATGACATTTTTACTTCCTCTAATGTCTCTTCTGAGAAAATTTCAATAGCATTGCATGTAACCATGTACCTGAGTATGAAGAACTTTCCCTGCACGTATGATGTGTGAGGACTGCAGTGTCATGCTGTGTAGCAAAGAGATAATGAAGATCAGGGGTGCCCAACCTGTTGATCATTATCAACCAGTTCATCACCATCACTATATGAGGCAGTCTTTAGAAGACTTTGCCTGAAATCTGTTTAAATGAGCTGTTTTTGTAAAATACCAATTTGTTGACAGTGATCGTAACACACAGTATTTGTAGGCAATAAGTCTGACAACACTGTCTCTGTCTCTTTTGCCTCTATCTGCATCTCACAGCCTTTAACACTCATTCCAAGCAACAATCTTTACATGTTTGTGGTGAGGTTACTGCTCCCAGTCTGTAACTTAGTGCACCAAGATTGGGGTATGTGATGAACAGGGAGAGTGATCAGTGTTTGGCATGAGACTTGACCTTTGGATAGTGCAGTTACAGAAATTGGATGTCTTCTCCCCCTCTGGGGTCTCACCACTCTTTGATGGTGAATTCATTCATGGCTAGTGTGGGACACTGGCCTCTGCAGCACCTTTTCCCTTTCTGTGCTGCATATCTATCATTCTGCTATTCCCCCCCCCCCCCCCCCCCCCATCCCTTGGCAAGCACATCTGGGATACTTTTGGGGAGCACCTGTCGGATATTTTTGAGAATGAAGTTTTAGTAGCCTGATATCACAACTGTCCCTCCACTGTTTTTCTTTCTTTCTTCTTTCTCTATCTCCTATCGTTCCTTCACTTCGGTGTGTGAGGTTCCTCTTTGTTTCTTCTTTCTCTCTGTGTGCTCTTGAAGGACAGCCCACGTGTCTGACACATAACAGGTGACAGGGTAACATGAAATTCCCAAACCTGGTTTGACAGGTAGGGTTTGCAAGCACCCCCTGGTACAGGCCAGGTCCAGGGAGGGGTGATTACCTGTGCTGTTACCTTCCTAAATAGCCAATTGGTCCCTTGTGTCAAGAGTTCAGGAGGTGTGAATTGCAAACCCAGTAGCTGAAATAATAAATCAATGTTTCGAAGAGAGCTGTTTCCCAGTGATACTGAAATATACTGAAGTCAAAACACTCTTCAAGAAGGGATCAAGAGAGATCATGGGAAATTATTATATTATCTCAATTCTCCCAGTCCTATGTAAAATATTTGAAAAACTTGCTGTTGCTCAAATCCAAAACTTCATTGCAAAATATTCTGTTATTATAAACAGTCAATTTGGTTTTCAGCAGGGGAAAAACACAATAGATGCAGTAAACAGTTTCATTGAGAAAATACTTACATCATTAGACAAGAGAAATAAGGTGAGGAATTTTCTGCGACCTCACAAATGTGTTTGATTCTGTAAACCATGCATTGCTTGTTTACAAGCTTGAAAAGTATGGCATTAGTGGTGGTGCCCTACAATGGCTTAAATACTACTTATCCAACAGGAAGTAAAGAGCTAGCATCTTTCCAAATGGCGCATATTATTGTTCTGACTGGAAAAAAATATCTCAGGGTGTTCCACATGGCTCAATATTAGCCCAGTCTGATTTCTCTTCCATGTTAATGACTTACCTTTAAATATCAGCTCCCCATCAGTTCTTTGTGCAGATGATACTTCTGTCTCAGTTGAAGATCAGGATTCGGAAAAAATTCCCAAACATATATAAGATTCAAGTGATGCAGTACAAAACCAAACAGTCAAAATGTGAGCAGATTAAGATTGCATACAACTATCAAGATGTAGAAGAAGCTGACTCAGTCGAATTCTTAGGTTTAAATGACGATAAAAATTTGAGCTGACAGGCACACATTGAATACCTGGCAAACAAACTGAGCAACTTTGCATTTGCAGTGAACATACACTCCTGGAAATTGAAATACGAACACCGTGAATTCATTGTCCCAGGAAGGGGAAACTTTATTGACACATTCCTGGGGTCAGATACATCACATGATCACACTGACAGAACCACAGGCACATAGACACAGGCAACAGAGCATGCACAATGTCGGCACTAGTACAGTGTATATCCACCTTTCGCAGCAATGCAGGCTGCTATTCTCCCATGGAGACGATCGTAGAGATGCTGGATGTAGTCCTGTGGAACGGCTTGCCATGCCATTTCCACCTGGCGCCTCAGTTGGACCAGCGTTCGTGCTGGACGTGCAGACCGCGTGAGACGACGCTTCATCCAGTCCCAAACATGCTCAATGGGGGACAGATCCGGAGATCTTGCTGGCCAGGGTAGTTGACTTACACCTTCTAGAGCACGTTGGGTGGCACGGGATACATGCGGACGTGCATTGTCCTGTTGGAACAGCAAGTTCCCTTGCCGGTCTAGGAATGGTAGAACGATGGGTTCGATGACGGTTTGGATGTACCGTGCACTATTCAGTGTCCCCTCGACGATCACCAGTGGTGTACGGCCAGTGTAGGAGATCGCTTCCCACACCATGATGCCGGGTGTTGGCCCTGTGTGCCTCGGTCGTATGCAGTCCTGATTGTGGCGCTCACCTGCACGGCGCCAAACACGCATACGACCATCATTGGCACCAAGGCAGAAGCGACTCTCATCGCTGAAGACGACACGTCTCCATTCGTCCCTCCATTCACGCCTGTCGCGACACCACTGGAGGCGGGCTGTACGATGTTGGGAAGTGAGCGGAAGACGGCCTAACGGTGTGCGGGACCGTAGCCCAGCTTCATGGAGACGGTTGCGAATGGTCCTCGCCGATACCCCAGGAGCAACAGTGTCCCTAATTTGCTGGGAAGTGGTGGTGCGGTCCCCTACGGCACTGCGTAGGATCCTACGGTCTTGGCGTGCATCCGTGCGTCGCTGCGGTCCGGTCCCAGGTCGACGGGCACGTGCACCTTCCGCCGACCACTGGCGACAACATCGATGTACTGTGGAGACCTCACGCCCCACGTGTTGAGCAATTCGGCGGTACGTCCACCCGGCCTCCCGCATGCCCACTATACGCCCTCGCTCAAAGTCCGTCAACTGCACATACGGTTCACGTCCACGCTGTCGCGGCATGCTACCAGTGTTAAAAACTGCGATGGAGCTCCGTATGCCACGGCAAACTGGCTGACACTGACGGCGGCGGTGCACAAATGCTGCGCAGCTAGCGCCATTCGACGGCCAACACCGCGGTTCCTGGTGTGTCCGCTGTGCCGTGCGTGTGATCATTGCTTGTACAGCCCTCTCGCAGTGTCCGGAGCAAGTATGGTGGGTCTGACACACCGGTGTCAATGTGTTCTTTTTTCCATTTCCAGGAGTGTATTATCGACTGCAAGTGACATGGACACACAAAAAGTAGCACATACAAGATATTTCAAATGCATTATTAGGTGTTGTTGTTGTTGTGGTCTTCAGTCCTGAGACTGGTTTGATGCAGCTCTCCATGCTAATCTATCCTGTGCAAGCTTCTTCATCTCCTAGTACCTACTGCAACCCACATCCTTCTGAATCTGCTTGGTGTATTCATCTCTTGGTCTCCCTCTATGATTTTTACCCTCCACGCTGCCCTCCAATACTAAATTGATGATCCTTTGATGCCTCAGAACATGTCCTACCAATCGATCCCTTCTTCTAGTCAAGTTGTGCCACAAACTCCTTTTCTCCCCAATCCTATTCAATACCTCCTCATTAGTTATGTGATCTACCCATCTAATCTTCAGCATTCTTCTGTAGCACCACATTTCGAAAGCTTCAATTCTCTTCTTGTCTAAACTATTTATCGTCCATGTTTCACTTCCATACATGGCTACACTCCATACAAATACTTTCAGAAACGACTTCCTGACACTTAAATCTATACTCGATGTTAACAAATTTCTCTTCTTCAGAAACGCTTTCCTTGCCATTGCCAGTCTACATTTTATATCCTCTCTACTTTGACCATCATCAGTTATTTTGCTCCCCAAATAGCAAAACTCCTTTACTACTTTAAGTGTCTCATTTCCTAATCTAATACCCTCAGCATCACCCGACTTAATTCAACTACATTCCATTATCCTCGTTTTGCTTTCATTGATGTTCATCTTATATCCTCCTTTCAAGACACTGTCCATTCCATTCAACTGCTCTTCCAAGTCCTTTGCTGTCTCTGACAGAATTACAATGTCATCAGCGAATCTCAACATTTTTATTTCTTCTCCATGGATCTTAATACCTACTCCGAATTTTTCTTTTGTTTCCTTCGCTGCTTGCTCAATATACAGATTGAATAACATCAGGGATAGGCTACAACCCTGTCTTACTCCCTTCCCAACTACTGCTTCCCTTTCATGCCCCTCAACTCTTACAACTGCCATTTGGTTTCTATACAAATTGTAAATAGCCTTTCGCTCCCTTTATTTTACCCCTGCCACCTTCAGAATTTGAAAGAGAGTATTCCAGTCAACATTGTCAAAAGCTTTCTCTAAGTCTACAAATGCTAGAAATGTAGCTTTGCCTTTCCTTACTCTATTTTCTAAGATAAGTCGTAGGGTCAGTATTGCCTCACGTGTTCCAATATTTCTACAGAATCCAAACTGATCTTCCCCGAGGTTGGCCTCTACTAGTTTTTCCATTCATCTGTAAAGAATTCTCGTTAGTATTTTGCAGCCATGACTTATTAAACTGATAGTTCGATAATTTTCACATCTGTCAACACCTGCTTCCTTTGGGATTGGAATTATTATATTCTTCTTGAAGTCTGAGGCTATTTCGCCTACCGCATACATCTTGCTCACCAGATGGAAGAGTTTTGTGAGGACTGGCTCTCACAAGGCCGTCAGTAATTCTAATGGAATGTTATCTACTCCCGGGGCCTTGTTTCGACTCAGGTCTTTCAGTGCTCTGTCAAACTCTTCTCGCAGTATCATATCTCCCCTTTCATCTTCATCTGCCTTCTCTTCCATTTCCATAATATTGTCCTCAAGTACATCATCCTTGTATAGACCCTCTATATACTCCTTCCACCTTTCTGCTTTCCCTTCTTTGCTTAGAAGTGGGTTACCATCTGAGCTCTTGATATTCATACAAGTGGTTCTCTTTTCTCCAAAGGTCTCTTTAATTTTCCTGTAAGCAGTATCTATCTTACCCCTAGTGAGATAAGCCTCTACATCCTTACATTTGTCCTCTAGCCTTCCCTGCTTAGCCATTTTGCACTTCCAGTTGATCTCAATTTTGAGACATTTGTATTCTTTTTTGCCTGCTTCATTTACTGCATTTTTATATTTTCTCCTTTCATCAATTAAATTCAATATTTCTTCTTTTACCCAAGGATTTCTACTAGCCCTTGTCTTTTTACCTACTTTATCCTCTGCTGCCTTCACTACTTCATCCCTCAAAGCTACCCATTCTTCATCTACTGTATTTCTTTCCCCCATTCCTGTCAATTGTTCCCTTATGCTCTCCTTGCAACTGTGTACAGCCTCTGGTTCTTTCAGTTTATCCAGGTCCCATCTCCTTAAATTCTCACCTTTTTGCAGTTTCTTCAGTTTTAATCTACAGTTCATAACCAATAGATTGTGGTCAGAGTCCACATCTGCCCCTGGAAATGTCTTACAATTTAAAACCTGGTTCCTAAATCTCTGTCTTACCACTATATAATCTATTTGAAACCTTTTAGTATCTCCAGGGTTCTTCCATGTATACAACCTTCTTTTATGATTCTTGAACCAAGTGTTGGCTATGATTAAGTTGTGCTCTGTGCAAAATTCTACCAGACGGCTTCCTCTTTCATTTCTTACCCCCAATCCATATTCACCTACTACGTTTCCTTCTCTCCCTTTTCCTACTACTGAATTCCAGTCACCCATGACTATTAAATTTTCGTCTCCCTTCACTATCTGAATAATTTCTTTTATTTCATCATACATTTCTTCAATTTCTTTGTCATCTGCAGAGCTAGTTGGCATATAAAATTGTACTACTGTGGTAGGCATGGGCTTCGTGTCTATCTTGGCCACAATAATGCATTCACTATGCTGTTTGTAGTAGCTTACCTGCACTCCTATTTTTTTATTCATTATTAAACCTACTCCTGCATTACTCCTATTTGACTTTGTATTTATAACCCTGTATTCGCCTGACCAAAAGTCTTGTTCCTCCTGCCACTCAACTTCACTAATTCCCACTATATCTAACTGTAACCTATCCATTTCCCTTTTTAAATTTTCTAACTTACCTGCCCGATTAAGGGATCTGACATTCCACGCTCCGATCCGTAGAACGCCAGTTTTCTTTCTCCTGATAACGACGTCCTCCTGAGTAGTCCCCACCCGGAGATCCAAATGGGGGACTGTTTTACCCTCGAAATATTTTACCCAAGAGGACGCCATCATCATTAACCATACAGTAAAGCTGCATGCCCTTGGGAAAAATTACGGCTGTAGTTTCCCGTTGCTTTCAACCGTTTGCAGTACCAGCACAGTAAGGCCATTTTGGTTAGTGTTACAAGGCCATATCAGTCAATCATCCAGACTGTTGCCCCTGCAACTACTGAAAAGGCTGCTGCCCCTCTTCAGGAACCACACGTTTGTCTGGCCTCTCAACAGATACCCCTCCATTGAGGTTGCACCTACGGTACGGCTATCTGTATCACTGAGGCACTCAAGCCTCCCCACCAACGGCAAGGTCCATGGTTTTTGGGGGGGTATTAGGTATGGCATTGTTTTTTGGGGTAACTCTACAAACAGTGTGGATACTAAAAATACAGAAAAAAAATCATTCAAAATATGTGAACTGCAAATCACAGAGAAACATGTTGACCATTATTTAGAAAACTTAAAATATTAACTCTGCCAACCTTATAAGTATATGAGATTATTATATTTTTGTACACCAGACATGAATTATTTGAGGGAAACCATTTTGTTCATTCATATGATACTAGACACAAAGAAATTCTTATGCACCCCACCCACTGCCTCAGACTGTATGCCCAGGGACCTCAATACATGGGAATGAAAATTCGTAATAAATCAAAAGGGAACAAGTTGATGCAGATGAATTTAGGTTCACTTAAAAGAAAGCTATATGAGGTACTGACACTGAAGTGTTATTACTGAGGGGGTGAATTCATGCAGGACAAACTGGAAATTTGAGCTGGATACAGTGTTTTATACATTACAAGAAATATCCTTATAGTGTTATTATTTATTGTATTGTTATTATTTATTAATGTAAAAATCATTGTAACTGTGTTATAAATTTTTGATATGTCTCCTGTACGCAAACCAAATGGACTGCAAATATACAATTCACATTGGCAGATGAGCCACCTCTGAGGAGGGCCCCCAGTTGGAAGGAGCACACCATCAGAGGTGCTGCCAATCATGGGGGATTTTCTATAAACGAGCCTATCACCACCTCAGTCTACATCTACTAAGTGTAAGTGGAATGAGGTTAAAGATTTCAAGACTTCACCAGCTGCACCTTGGTTCCTCATGGTATCATGTGCTGAATGAGGTCAGTCCTTTGCTACAGTTTCTCTGATTATTATTCAGAGTGGTGTTGATTGCAATTGCAGACCCTGTGAAATCCTGCATTCTTTTACTTATGGCACCTTGCTTTTGGAGGCCAATTGTGATTCTCAAGCCTAGCAGCTGCTTGCAACTTCACTCCTCCATGGCTATTCTGTTGGTGTCGAGGCCCATCGAATGTTGAATTCTTCACATGGTGTTATTTACACTAGGTTGCTCAATGGTCTGACTGAGGGAGAAATCCAAACTTACCTGTCTGATCAGGACATCAATGCAGTCCATCAGGTAAAGAAAAAGTTTGATGTGACCCTAGTGACTACATGCACTCTTTTTCTTACATTTGATGGAGTAGTGCTTCCTTCAAAGATCAAAGCAGGCTGCAAAGTCATCACAGTCTGAACATATATTCCAAATCCAATGCACTGCTACCAGTATCAACATTACAACCACATTCAAATGTCCTATTGAAACACAGCCAGATGTGTTACTTGTGGTATGGATGCACATGGGGGCGATTGCCTGCCTCCTTCTCCCCACTGTATCAATTGCAATGGCAACCATGTCACCTCACCCTGTGAGTAGCACACGTATCTCAATGAGCGGGCTTTCCAGGAGATCTGGGTGAAGGAAGAAGTGCCTTACCCTGTTGAACACAAGTTGTTGGCTGGTTGTAAGCCCTGTGTTTTTACCATCTGACACTTACGTTACCGTTCCTGCTATGCCTTGCTCCATGAAGGACATGGCGTGCAGGCTTACAACCTCAAATTTGGCACTACAGTTGTCAGATCACCCAGTGTAACAGTAGCACCCCGTCTCCTTCTTTAGGTGTACAACAAGTCACCAAATCTTCATCTCCAGGGGCAGGATCACTTGCTACACAACCAGCAGGCTGGAAAGGACAGAAGGAATACTCCCTTGAAGACTGTTTATGTCCTTCCAGCCAACACACATCTGAGTCTTCATCTGTCAACCGCAAAGGGTTCAAGAAATCAATTAAAGGGAAATGATCTTCTCCTGTCCCGACTCGAAGATCCACTCCAATGGTGTCGCTGTGTGATATCCTTACCCCTCCGACCTCCGTTAACGCTGGTGTGCACTGACCATCGTTTTTATTTCCTGGAATCTACAGGCCAACCTGGTGAAAATGCCAATGGCTCTGTATATCCCATGGCACAATATCTTCCAATTTCTGTGCCCCGCAGCAATGAGTCCTTGAAGGCTGGCACTTCGAAGTTGCCGAGGTGACTTCCTTTCATTTCTCCCCTCCTCCCCAATCCCTGTTATGACTCTTCTCCAAGTGAACATTCACACCATTAGATTCAACAGGGAGGAATTATGGCTGCTCCTGGAATCACGGATCCACTTTTTCTCTGCATCCAAGAAACAATATTGCATCCTCGCGACCACTTTGACCTCTCACATTTGCTTCTGGTCTGCTTTGACCTTATCCCTAAGGATGGCATTCCATCTCATGAGGAAGTCATGCTGCTCATCTGGGATGTCATTCATGGTCAAACAATCTCACTGAACACATGTCTGCAAGCATTTGCAGTCCATATTATCCTCTCTCACTTCACCTTTTCTCTTTGCAATGTCTACACACCTTCATCATTCAGTGTCACTAGGGCAGACTTTCTCCAGCTTACTGATCAACTCCCTCACCTCTTTTTGCTGTTCAGTAATTTTAATGTGCACCATCCCATTTGTGGTCTTTCCAGAACCTGTCTATACAGAGTTCCCCTCTTGACCATCTCAATTAAATCAGCTTCATCCGTCTTAACACTGGAGCACCCACGTTCCTTGCAGATTCCATGCACACCTACTCCCATTTGGACTTCTCATTCTGCACTGCCGAGCTTGCCCATCATCTCATCTGGTCCATTCTCTCTGACACATACTCAACAATTGTTTCCTGTTGTTATCTGTCTGCCAACTCATACCCCTTCTACATACAAACTCAGTTGGCAGCTTTCTAAGGTTGACTGGAGGCTTTATTCCTCCCTTGCAACTTTCGATGAAAAACATTTCTCCTGTTATGATGACCAGATTGAGTACCTCATGGACATTATCCTTACCAACACTGAACATTCCATACCTTGCACTTCATCTTTATTGTGTCGTGTTCCGATCCCCTGATGGTGTGCCGTATCATGATTTGTGCATGGGGACATGCTCTCCGCATTTTTAACCATCATCCCATGATGGAAAACTTTCTTTGTTATAAACAGTTGTGTGCATAGTGTTGTTGCATTCGTCACAACAGCAAAGAAGCTAGCTGGATTTCATTTACTAATTCTTTTAACTGTTCCACTTCCTTCTTCTGTCATGTGGGGGCAACCTCCGTCAGTTCTCTGGGACCAAGGTCCATTCATCGATTTCCAGCATGAATGTATCTAGTGTTGTCATTGTTGATCCCATAGCTATCTCCGACACATTGGGCCACTATTTTGTGGAGATTTCGAGCTCCACCCACTGTCATTCCACCTTCCTACCTAAAAAACAAGTGGAGGAGGCTTGAGTGCTACCCTTCTGTTCTGAGAATCATGAATGCTGCATGCTCTCACTTCATCCTGATCCTCCACCCCAAGGCTGGACACTGTTCAGATTCAGATGTTGCAGCACCTTTTCTTGCGGGGAAGCACCTCCTCCTTGATATGTACAAAATGCATTTGGGCAGTTGGCCTGTTTCCCAGATGCTATTGTGAAGCCACTGTTGTACTCATACCTAAGCCAGTCAAGGACAAACACCTTACTTCTAGCTACCCCCCAATTGCTCTCATTAGCTGTGTTTGCAAGGTGACAGTATATTTGATTCATGGCTGGTTGATATGGTGGCTTGAATCTCACAATCTACTAACCACTGCACAATGTGGATTTTGAGTGTGCCTTTCCACAGTTGACCAGCTTGTCACTTTGTCGACCCATGTCATGAACAGTTTTCTGTGTAAATACTAGACTGTAGCCATGGTTTTTGATTTCGAGAATGCTTATGACACGTGATTGAGGACAGGTATCCTCCGTGCTCTCTATACGTGGGGCTTCCAAGACCACCTGCCCCGTTTCGTTCAGGAATTTTTAAAAGACCAAGTTTTCAAGGTATGTATGTATTTGGCTTTGTCAGCCACCTCAATCCAAGACAACAGGGTACCTTAAGGCTCCGTCCTGAGCATCGTGCTGTTTGCTATAGCCATTAATCCTATTATGACCGTCTTCTGCTAGATATCTACAGCTCTCTTTCCATTGACGATTTTTCCATCTATTATTGTTCTCCATGCACTTTTCTTCTTGAGCAGCATCTTCAGCATTGTCTTGATTATCTTTACTCATAGAGCATCAACAATGTCCTTCACTTTTCCACTGACAAAACAGTTTGTGTGAATTTTGGTGTCACAGTTGGTTTCTTCTTCCATCTTTTCATGTAGGTCTGTTGCTCTTCTGTTCACTAGAACTACGAAATTCCTGGGGCTCATGCTTGATAGTAAACTTTCTTGGTCCTCCCATGTGTTTTAACTGGCCTCACGCTGTACCCAGTTTCTCAATGTCCTACGTGTTCTAAGCAGTACTTACTGGGGAGGAGTTAGGATGACCCGCCTCCATTTGTGCCAATCACTTGTCCATTCGAAACTAGACTATGTGTGTTTCGTTTATGCTTCTGCATAACCATCTATTTTACACTGTCATAATACAATCCACCATCGCAGAATTGGTTTGGTCACTGGTACCTTTACACTAGTCCAGTTTATAGAGTCTCTATGCAGAAGCTGCTGAACTACCGCTGTCATACTGGCATGATGTTCTCCTCAGGTGATATGCGTGCTGTTTGTCTGCCATGCTCAGTCATCCACTTTGGGACGTGTACTTCTTCTCTGTTAACTCCTGAAGTTCACTTTCAGCTACTGCTCCTACAACTTAACTTCACGCTACCTGATGGATGTGTAACTTTTTCCACCTTGCCTTTGTGTGGTGGCCTGTGTTCATCTTGGACTTCATTCACTTCGTAAGGAAACTACTCCGTATCCAATTTACTGCTATAAGTTTCTCGACCTGCACATGGAATGTCACAATAGTACCTTTGTGTACAGTGATGGCTCTTAGACTCATTATGGAGTTGAGTGTGTCTTCATCATTGGCACTGACCATTTTTGGTACTGGCTTCCAGAACACTGCTCAATATTTACAGTGGAGGTCTTCACCCTCTATCAGGTCACTAGTACATCAGGTGACACAGGATTTTTAATTGTGTCATATGCTCCAATTATCTCGATGCCCTTCAGAGCCTCTGTGTGCTATACACAGTCCATCCCTTAGTGCAATGTGTCCAAGAAAGCTTCCATTTACTCGCTGTTGAGGAGCTGCAGTGATGTTCGTGTGGGTTCCTGGTCACACTGGCCTGATGGGAAATGAGGCTGCTGGTGCTGCTGCTGCAACCACCACCAAGGCTGCATCTCTGCATTGGTCCATTAGGTGTTCCATCACTTTGGGTGATGTCCATATTGCTCTCTGTCAGCATCACTTTAGCATCACCACTGGTCTTCTCTTCCTGAGAACATGCTCCAGGGAATTAAACCTCTCAGAGTGATATGGCCAACCTCATCTCAATCTTCTCACCTTGGGGAAATCATTTTAGCTAGGTTATGTACTGGGCATTGTTGTTTTAGCCATCGCCATTTGTTAAAGGTTATGTATTGGGCATTACTGTTTTAGCAATTGCCATTTGTTAAAGGTTATGTATTGGGCATTGTTGTTTTAGCCATTGCCATTTGTTAAGTGGTGATGGTTTGGTGTTTTCCATAGTTCACGTGTGCATCTTGGCCATACTGCACTCCATTTCAGTGTGTTGAGATACCTACTGTCATCGTTCGGAGTATTCCTGCATTGTTGTTGTCTCGCCATGTTTATCACCTTGCCTCGTTTTGCATCCTGTTCAGTCATAGTGGATGTCATCCCCTACTTGTTCCTGTGTCATGTCTGTTCATAGTTAGTGATACCTCCAGCATCTCCCCTGCCTGGCGGGTTCAGGTCTCCCATTTTCTGTTGTGCTCTGCTTGCCAATCACTCACAACTACACTCCTGGAAATGGAAAAAAGAACACATTGACACCGGTGTGTCAGACCCACCATACTTGCTCCGGACACTGCGAGAGGGCTGTACAAGCAATGATCACACGCACGGCACAGCGGACACACCAGGAACCGCGGTGTTGGCCGTCGAATGGCGCTAGCTGCGCAGCATTTGTGCACCGCCGCCGTCAGTGTCAGCCAGTTTGCCGTGGCATACGGAGCTCCATCGCAGTCTTTAACACTGGTAGCATGCCGCGACAGCATGGACGTGAACCGTATGTGCAGTTGACGGACTTTGAGTGAGGGCGTATAGTGGGCATGCGGGAGGCCGGGTGGACGTACCGCCGAATTGCTCAACACGTGGGGCGTGAGGTCTCCACAGTACATCGATGTTGTCGCCAGTGGTCGGCGGAAGGTGCACATGCCCGTCGACCTGGGACCGGACCGCAGCGACGCACGGATGCACGCAAAGACCGTAGGATCCTACGCAGTGCCGTAGGGGACCGCACCGCCACTTCCCAGCAAATTAGGGACACTGTTGCTCCTGGGGTATCGGCGAGGACCATTCGCAACCGTCTCCATGAAGCTGGGCTACGGTCCCGCACACCGTTAGGCCATCTTCCGCTCACGCCCCAACATCGTGCAGCCCGCCTCCAGTGGTGTCGCGACAGGCGTGAATGGAGGGACGAATGGAGACGTGTCGTCTTCAGCGATGAGAGTCGCTTCTGCCTTGGTGCCAATGATGGTCGTATGCATGTTTGGCGCCGTGCAGGTGAGCGCCACAATCAGTACTGCATACGACCGAGGCACACAGGGCCAACACCCGGCATCATGGTGTGGGGAGCGATCTCATACACTGGCCGTACACCACTGGTGATCGTCGAGGGGACACTGAATAGTGCACGGTACATCCAAACCGTCATCGAACCCATCGTTCTACCATTTCTAGACCGGCAAGGGAACTTGCTGTTCCAACAGGACAATGCACGTCCGCATGTATCCCGTGCCACCCAACGTGCTCTAGAAGGTGTAAGTCAACTACCCTGGCCAGCAAGATCTCTGGATCTGTCCCCCATTGAGCATGTTTGGGACTGGATGAAGCATCGTCTCACGCGGTCTGCACGTCCAGCACGAACGCTGGTCCAACTGAGGCGCCAGGTGGAAATGGCATGGCAAGCCGTTCCACAGGACTACATCCAGCATCTCTACGATCGTCTCCGTGGGAGAATAGCAGCCTGCATTGCTGCGAAAGGTGGATATACACTGTACTAGTGCCGACATTGTGCATGCTCTGTTGCCTGTTTCTATGTGCCTGTGGTTCTGTCAGTGTGATCATGCGATGTATCTGACCCCAGGAATGTGTCAATAAAGTTTCCCCTTCCTGGGACAATGAATTCACGGTGTTCTTATTTCAATTTCCAGGAGTGTATAATGTTGGTGACGAGGTAAAAGGTTCAGTAGCATGGAGGCTAAGTTGGTCTATCTCCTGAAGCAACAGCAGCAGCTCGTGCAGCAGCAGTGCCAGTTAGACATCTTACAGCAATCCTTTCAGTTACTGATGGACAAAGTTATGGCATGGGATGCCCTCCCGCACTAGCCCCCGGATGTCCCGATTTCTGATGGTTCCTCACATTCACCGTCACTTCAACCCCTTGAGGATGCTATGGACAACTGATAAACATACATCTGAAACAATATTTCACAGTGTTTCAGGTCGTGGTTGACTCCCTACAGTGGTTGTTATTCTTGTCGTGGACATCACCAGACACGTTCTTTCTGCTCTACAAGTTGGTACCATTGTCCGACACCATAGCCTCTCCTTTACCTTTGCTGAGTTACTGCTATTCCCAGCACTACCATTTAGTGCTTCTCTGCTTGAGTTCCACCAGTACCATAAACAGCCTGGTCAGTCATACTGTTCTTGCATCACAGACTTGCAGGTTCTCAGTCGTAAATGCGACCTCACTTGCGCCAGTCAGCATTGCAAGGCATTGTATGAAGACTCCTTGGTTTGCAATGTTGTCATTCACCTAGCACCCTATCCAGAAGTCTGCATGGCTGAGTTGAAACTTGATAACCTCCTTGCTGGAAGACATTCTGCGCATAGCCCAATCCTTTGTTATTGCACAAGTGGTGAACAATTGTCTCATGGTGAGGCCACTGATGGCAGCAGTAGAGTATCCCCTGTGGGAACCTCCCTTGCCCTATCGGCATAGTACAGCCCACAGAGAACAATGTCGTCAAGACTCCTCCTTGTCTGACGTCTATGGATTCAGAGCCGCCAGTTGCCTCTCATCGACAGTCACGTGGGTTGCTTCCATCTTGGCTGCAGTGCTTTTCTGCCCACTCTCATGCAGTCTGTCCCCACCATTGGAAGACGTGCATCCTCTTTCAGGAAGGCTGCCATGTCTGATCTGTCTTTTGCAGCTGCTCCACCCACTCCCTCCCCTCTCCCATGTGACACCAGGATACCTTGCACATGCTGCAGTTAGTTGTCCCACTGGACACGCCATTGCCGCAGCAGTTGTTCCTCACACTCTGCACTTTAAATGTGGACGTTCATTTGCAAGTTGATACAATGGCCACTGGCTCCTTGCTCAATCTGGCGACGTATACGTGCCTGGGGTCCCCAGAGCTTTCTCCTACCTCTCGGCTATTGGTCACATATGATGGTTCTATCCCCCTCTTTGGGTAGTTCTCAGTCCCAACCACCTATAAATGTGTCCCCCGGCTCCTGACCCTACTGGTGATCGACAATCCCTCGGATTCAAACATTTTTCGACTCGATGCGTTCATGCTGTTTGGCTTTTCGATTTCTGATGAGGTTAAGTTTTTTTCCACTGCCATCCCATTCCAGGACCTTGACAATCTGTGCTCGGCCTATGCCACTCTGTTTTAGTCTGACTTAGGGTGTGTGCTTCAGACTTCCAGGTGAACATTGCTCTCTGACCAGATGCTCAGGTGCAGTTCTTATGAGCTCAATCCATTCTGGTGGCCTTGAGATTGATTGACTGCAGGTTGCTGCCGTCACAAAGCTGTTGAAGGCAAGTGCTTTGGTGACTCCATTGGTGGTGATTAGGAAATCCAATGGCTCCCTTCCTCTATGTGGGGATTTTGGAGCCACAATCAATGCACAATCTCTGACTGAAAATTATCACATTCCCTGGCAGGGAGACCTTCTCGCCAAACTCGTGCATGGCTAGTACTTGTTTAAGATCAACCTGGCGGAGGCTTACTATCAATTACCCTTAGATGAGGAACCCTAGAACATCATGGTCATCAACATGCCTTTTGGATTATATAAATACAAGCACCTTCCATTTGGTATTTCATCGGCGCTGGCTATTGTCCAGAGGTACCTGGAGCAGCTGACAAAGTGTGTCCCAGCTTGTGTCAGTTATCTGGATGACGACTTGCTCACCGGCTGTACACACCATGAACATTTTCAAGACCTCGGTACCTTACTTCACGCTCTGCAGGATGCAGGCGTATGCTGTCAGCTGGAAAAGTGTAACTACTTTAACCAGAAATCGAATATGATGGGCAGTGGCTCAGCAAAGATGGCATTTGTCCATCAGATTACAATGTTGTGGCCATGGACACCCTTCCCTGCCCCAAGGATTTATCTGACCTCCAGGTGTTTTTGGGTAAGGTTAACTACTACCTAATGATTTTACTCCAGGCTGCTGATGTTGCATAGCCCCTCAATCGCTTGCGTTGCAAAGGGGGTGCTACTCAACTGGACTCCAGTCTGTGATTAACCTTTTTTCTGCTTGAAAACTATGCTGAAGTCCGCCCCTTGCTTAACCCCCTTCTCTCTGATCCGGCCCTTGGTTGAGGGGGCCAATGGTTTGGCCTATGGCATTGGGGCAGTCCTGGCTCACAGAAATGTGGATGGCTCAGAACAACCAATTGCATATGTGTCCAAAACGCTATCCATTGCACAGAGGAACTATTTCAGATTGAGAAAGAGGCTCTCGAAATTGTGTTTGCCATTCAAAATTTCACATCTACCTCTTTGGGATGAAGTTCAATCTCCTCACTTACCACAAGCCTTTGGTTACTGTCTTTGACCCCCCCCCCCCCCCTCTAGCCCTGTTTCCGCCAACATGGTGTCACGTGTGGAAGTAATAATAAATCGTTCTCCAGAAATTGACTTAAAAGTATCAGTTAGCTGTTTATATTGTAGCGAAATTGTTCGTAAAGGTGTCAGACTTTGTTCTGTGAGACAAATTTGGTGTCATACGAAATGTATTGCAGAAGTAAATTTGTAAAACTCGGACTGTAATTGCGGCGTAGTGACTTGTAACGGATGCCGAGCCGCAACAGAAATGGTATATTCTGGTGTTGAAGATTGTGTAGCGAGTGCATTGCAGCGTGATCTTGAACTTAGCAAAAAATACGCATCAGTGCTTCTCAACATGCTTAAGTATATCTCAAGCAGTTCTCATTGTAACGGTATACTAACAGAAACTAGCCGTGACTTTGAAATACCTAAAAAGTTCCGCTCCAAATCTGGTGAAACAGTGTACAAAGTACCGTTGCAGAATCGTTTTGATGCCTTGTATCCAGGCACAAACACGATAGGCCGCGAAACGTGTGAACTAAACAAACATTCACAAGAAAAGTGCATAAACACAATTTCTGAGTGCAATGAAACACAAGACTGTTACACAACTGTACAGACTGATGTAAACACAGTAGGCCTAGCAGAAGAAACGTGTGAAGTGAACAAATTCAAAATTGATAAATGCATTATCGGAAGAACGAAGACGAAAAAGTGTTATAAACGTACAAAAGTAACAGTTTACTCTGATAGCCATGGACGCAATCTTGCAGAAATATTGCGTGCTGAACACAATGTGATAGCGTGTGGATATGTTAAACCAGGGGCTCCTATACAGGAAGTAGCTAAAAACATTGAGCAAGACAGATTACAAAACAAAAATCGGCGCATTGTACTGATTGCGGGCGCAAACGATGTGTATAGGAACGAACTGGCAACTGCAGTCCGCAACCTAAAGAAAATTCTTCATGCTACCAAAAAGGACACAGTGATAGTAACAGGAATACCTCATAGGCATGATCTCATACCTAATTCTTGCGTAAATTTAGAAATTAAAAAAGCAAACAGGCAATTCCAGAAAATCTGTAAAGCCTACTCAAATGCCTATTTTCTCAGTGTGAATTTTCTTCAGAGGTGCAGCTACACAAATCATGGAATGCACCTAAACAGAAGAGGCAAAAGACTGCTCAGTGAAAAAATCAGTGAAACTTTAGACAAACTCAACATGCAAGACGACTTTTTAACTGAAACTGTTATGCCACTGGACTTTCATGCAGAAAGCAATGATGACCAAAACACACATTCAAAGGAGGTGACAGCAGAATTAGCCGCCATCCCAGGCTATCCCAATAGCAAAAACGATGAAAACTCAACACTAGTAGAAGTAAGAGTAACATCAACAAAAATAGATGCAGAAACACCAGCACAACTGCCACCAGTGTCACTAAAAGCAGCAGTACCAGAAACAGCAGACACAGCACCGTCAGCAGCAGCACAATCAACAGAAGCAGTACAGACAACAGGAGCAGCAGCAGTTCCAACATCAGCAGTGGCAGAAAAGTACACAACCTCACATGGAGCAACAAGCAGACGGAAGAGAGTGCCTCCCTCCCATCTGCAAGATTTTTTAGTCACAAGCATGATGAAAAAGAAACCTCCAAGATAAGTGACATTAAATCTCTAACAGTGCTTCACCAAAACATTCAGAGTGTAAAAAGCAAAGTGCAACAGCTAGAAGTTGAGTTACAATCCTTAGACAGTCCAGTTATCTGCATCACAGAGCACTGGTGCAAAGTCAATGAAATTCAATACATAAATTTGCCCTCATATGTACTAGCTTGTTCTTATTGCAGAAACTCAATGAAAGGTGGAGGATCATGTATTTTTGTTAAGAGTGGTATTTCATTTAAAGTTAGGAATGATATTATCCTACTAAGTGTAGACAAGCATTTTGAAGTGTCAGCAGTAGAGATACCAGCTGTAGATATGCCCAAAAAACTAATTGTACTATGTGTATACCGTTCTCCCAGTGGTGATTTAGAAACATTATTTTCAAAACTTATGCAAAGCCTAGAACAAGCGTCATCCCTGAAAAGTAATATACTCTTGTGTGGTGACTTAAACATTAACACAGCTAAGGCAGATGAAACCAGTAACACTTTTCTGAATATTCTGAATAGTTTTGGCATGTCCTCTTTAGTTAATTGTGCAACAAGAATAACCAAACACTCAACATCTACCATTGACCATGTAGCTACAGATATAGGTGGGGAAAACTGTGTCATAACTGTCAAAAATCTTGGACTGTCAGATCATTTATGCCAAATCATAAAAGTAAAAGCTTCTGTAGAAAAACCAGTAAACCTCCACATGTTTAAAAGAGTCTACTCAGACGCAGCAATACAAAAATTTTGCTTACAATTAAGACATGAAAGATGGGAAGAAGTATATTCAGAAAATAATGTGAATCAGAAATTCTCCAAATTCATGTCAGAGTTTAAGATAATATTCGAAGAAGCCTTCCCCAAAGCACTAAGTTCTACTGGAACATCCACCAAAAATAAGTGGATTACCACAGGAATTAGAAAATCTGCCCAAACTTTTAAATACCTAAACTCTATAAAAAACAACAACAGTGATCCAGATTTTCTTCATTACTACAGAAACTACAAAAAAATCTATAGGAAGGTGCTCAATGTTGCAAAAAAAAAGGCCAATGATAGACTAATAAATCTAGCTAAAAATAAAAGTAAAGCTACATGGACTATAGTGAAACAAGAGACAGGAACTGCAACACAAAGGCAAATAAACACCCAAATCAGGAACAAAGAAAACCTAACAAGTACCCCAAAAGAACTAGCAAACTTTGTTAATTCTTACTTTAGTAGTATAGCTACAAAGTTACAGGAAAAATTTTCAAAATCTCATAATCCACGAACACGGGAATATACATCAAATTCAATGGTATTGCTACCCACTACTGAGGAAGAAGTATGTAATGTGGTAAGGAAATTAAAGAGAAAAAATTCAGCAGGTTTAGATGAAATTCCAATGTCTGTGCTGAAAAAATGCATAAATAGTATCAAAGCCCCCCTAACCAATATCATAAATGAATCTTTCAAAGCCGGTTGTTTCCCTGATTATCTGAAACATGCAAAAATTTTACCTCTACACAAAAAAGATGATGTAGAAAACATTGAGAACTACAGGCCAATTGCCCTACTGTCATCATTTTCCAAAATAATAGAGTCCATAATGAAGAACAGACTTATGAGCTATCTAAACAAATACAACCTTCTTTCAAATGACCAATTTGGTTTCAGACCCGGCAGAGATACAGAAATGGCAATAGCACATTTCACTAAAGTGGTTTTAGTAGCACTGGATGAAGGCAACTATGTATCTGGCATATTCCTTGACCTGTCAAAGGCCTTTGATACAGTTGACCACCAGAATCTATTACTTAAGTTAGAAGCACTAGGAGTAAGAGGGGTAATCAACAAATGGTTCCATTCATACCTAAAAAATAGAGTACAGTGGGTAGAGATCTCGCATGTCTCCAGTAGATCAAAGTTCATAGAAAAACACCTGTCAGATCCACAACATATTAATATTGGGGTCCCTCAGGGAAGTGTGCTGGGTCCGGTGTTGTTCTTGATTTATATAAATGAATTTCCACAATATATCCGACATGGAGAGAAGATATTGTTTGCCGATGACAGCAATATTATAATCACCAGTGAGACATCAGCACAAATGTTGGAAAATTGTAATGAATCACTGAAAGATGTCTACAAATGGTCTACAGAGAATAAAGTGACCTTAAATATTAAGAAAACAAATAGCATACGCTTTAGAATAAACAGAAAAAACAGTCCCCTAAAGTTAAAGCTACATAACACCTCTGTAGACGAAGTGCCCACCACAAAATTCCTAGGGTTGCATATTGACAGCCAGCTTAGGTGGAGTGAACATGTTAAAAAACTCACAAAGAAGATATCTACAACGTGTTACGCACTTAGAGTTCTCTCCTCAGTATGCAGCGATGAATGTCTAAGAACTGTATATTTTAGCTATGTACATTCAGTCATAAGCTATGGGATAATTTTCTGGGGAAATAATGTACTCAACCTACAAACAGTTTTTAAAGTGCAGAAGAGAGCAGTGAGAATTATAACTAAAAGCAGTAAGTGGGCTCACTGCAGAGAACTATTCAAAATACTTGGTATTCTAACTGTTCCCTGTTTATTTATGTTCCACACTATAGTATATATAAAGAAAAATATAGTGAATTATAGTACAAACAGCATTTTACACAGCTATAGCACAAGAACAAGCCACTGCCTTCATCTAGATAGGAGAAATAAGCATAAGACCCAAAAAAGTTTCTTGTATCAGGGTGTAAAATTGTATAACAAGCTGCCACAGGAAATCAAAGAAATTAACAGCATGTACTGTTTCAGAAAAACTCTTAAACTGTATTTTCAGGAACACTGTTTTTACACAGTAAGTGAATATTTAAATGTTTGAATGTAATTTAAGTGACATAATGACATTGTATTGTATATTCTGTAAATGTATAACAAGCTGCACAGGACATCAAAGAAATTAACAACATGTACTGTTACAGAAAAACCCTTAAACTATATTTTCAGGAACACTGTTTCTAAACAATAAGTGAATATTTAATTGTTTGAATGTAATTTAAGTGATAAATGTCATTGTATTTGTATACTCTGTAAATGCATATAAAAGTGTCAATGTATCTGCAAAAATCACTGTATCCAAACTGACAACATCCATACATTGCAAAATGTCTACGGATGGCTAATCAAATAAATAAATAAATAAATAAATAAATAAATAAATAAGCGAACTGCTCAATGTCTCCAGTGCTGGGCACTGTTCTTACGCAATTACACACCTCTTATCTGATATAAGCCCACTTCTCAACACTCCTACACCGATGTCTTGTCACTTCTCCTGTCGGGCCCTGATTTCAAGTTCAACCAGCAGAGATAAATTCTGCCAAAATTTTTACAAAGGCACAGACGGTGTTTAGAAAGGATAGATTGCATGCAACCGGTGGTAGTGTGTTTGTCGCTGTTAGTATAGTTTATCCTGTAGTGAAGCAGAAGTGGATAGTTCCTGTGAATTATTATGGGTGGAGGTTACACTCAACAACCGAGCTAGGTTAATAGTTGGCTCCTTTTACTGACCTGTGTGTTGTTTTGTTCATAGACAAGACATGAAATATTGTAAAAGTCTCTATTCTCAAGCGAGTCCAATACATGAATGTGCATAGAAGTCTATATTCAACTGTTCAATAGTCTACTTTACAATCACCACAGACACTAACACATCAAAGAATACAACATAATTAATCGTTGAGTTCTCCTCACATCTTCTGTGGTGCTTGCAACAAACACTTGTCGTCATCAGTGACTCACCCCTCTTACAGTCTTCTAATAACAAACTTCTGACCTGCTCATAGAAACAAGTGGATTGGTAGAAATGTTCTCACTCTCCTGCACTTGTACCTAAAATATTGGGTGTTCGAGATGGTTGAAGGCCAAGTGTTTCTAGAATTTAAACCAAAATTCTTGAGGTGCTACACTATCTGTCTCATTGGTTGAAAACTGAATTCACCCCCTGGCAGCACCTGTCTCACAGGCTCTCAGTTGTGGCCATGGAAGCTGATGCCTATTGGGGGATCATCCCACCCAATTTGCACCACTGCATCCTATGCTTGCTACACTGCGGACACTGGCAGATGTCCCATATGAAGGCGATGGCATGTTGACGTGTGTATTGTCCTGGCATTGATGGCAGCATCGAACGCTTGGTCTGTGGGTGCATGGTGTGTGCACATTATCAGGTCAGCCCACCTCTGGCACATGCCTCACCGGCTCTGGGACCACATCCATATTGATTTTGTGGACCCGTTTTTGGGATCGATGTGGTTACTCGTTGTGGATACCATTCAGGGCCAGCCTCGTGCTTTGGTCTCGAATAATGGCCCCCAATTCATGGCAGCCTCCTTCCACATGTTCTGTGAGGCCAATGGTATCAAACACATACACACCCCTCAGTTCCATCTGGTCTCTAATGGTACAGCAGAATGACTGGTCAGGACGTTTAAACAACAGCTGACAAAAGTGATCGAATACTCTGCCACCTCTTCGGTCCTGACCTTATTCCTGGGCACTTATTGCACCACACCAGTTGATGGTCATAGTCTGGCCAAACTCCTCCATGTGTGGCAACCACGGATCCTGCTCCATCTGCTGATCCTGTAGTCTTCTGAGCACCACATCTCAGTCCATGTGGACCCACTCATTTAGGGACAGGGCTGCTTGTACTCTCGCCACAGTAGTTGTGAGCCATGGGTGGCGTGTGATGTCAGTACAGACACAGAAGGGGTTTGAGCACTGCCACCATAACCAACTCAGGCCTCATACCCTTTCATGGCACCTCACGTACCCCAATCCCTTGCCTCATTCTAGTGTGCACGAGGTCCCCAAGTTGGCCCCCCTGCTGACTGCCGTTGGCTCCCCAGAGGCACTCCTTCCCACATCCTCAAGGATTGGAGGCACCATGAGATACCATGCCCTACCGTGATGTTTTGATGGATTACATTGATGGCCCTCCCAACACACAGCTGCCAGTTGATGTCACAGGGTCTCCCTCCGATCCCTCTGTCTGCCCATCATGGCACTGTCTGGGGTTTTTCCGCCCCTACACACAGGTTTCATGGCGTTAGGGGGGAAGGATCTGATGTCGGAAGGTGCAGAAGTTGAATGCATGCCACAGGGTATGGACCTGAATACCCACTAGGGGTCTCTGTGCTCTGGTGTGCACCTGTGCCGTGAGCCTCGCCATGCGAATGCGCCACTCTATGTACCACATGAAGTCTGTGGCCATTCGTGTTTCCCGCAGTCAGGTATTTAGGCACCCATGCAGCACTATCCCAGCAGTCTGGTACTCACCGTGGTTCACATGTGCATCTTGGCCATACTGCATTCCAGTTCCATGTGTTGAGATATCTTTCCATTTGTTGAGATATCTACTGTCATTGTTTGGAGTGTTCATGCGTTGTTGTTGTCTTGCCATGTTTATCACCTCTGTTCTTGCTTGCTTGCCTTATGTTGTGCCCTGGTCAGTCTTAGTGGGTGTTGTCCCCTACTTGTTCATCTGTTCGTAGTAAACAATGCCTCCAGTGTCTCTCCCACCTACCACATCAAAATAACTTTTGCATCACATGGGTTCCAAAATTCTGGAACCTTTACAGAAAATTGGAATAGAGATCAACATAAACAACATTTCTGCCATTTTTATTGATGATAAAAACCACACATTGCATGTTGTACCACCATACAGTGAGAACTTCAGAGGTGGTGGTCCAGATTGCTGTACACAGTGGTATCTCTAAAACCCATTAGCACATTCTCTTGTATTGATCATGCCTGTACTCATTGTGGCATACTATCCACAAGTTCATCAAGGCACTGTTGGTCCAGATTGTCCTACTCCTCAACGCCAATTTGGCATAGATCCCACAGAGTGGTTGGTGGGTCATGTCATCCATTAACAGCCATTTTCAATCTATCCCAGGCATTGTCGATAGGGTTCATGTCTGGAGAACATGCTGGCCACTCTAGTTGAGCAATGTCATAATCCTGAAGGAAGTCATTCACAAGATATGCATGATGGAGGTATGAATTACTGTCCATGAAGACGAATACCTTGGCAATATGCTGCCAATACGATTGCACTATCATTTGGAGGATGGCATTCACGTATCATACAGCCATTACAGCACCTTCCATGACCACCAGCGGCGTACGTCAACCGCACATAATGCCACCCCAAAACAGCAGGGAACCTCCACCTTGCTGCACTCACTGGACAGTGTGTCTAAGGTGTTCAACCTGACTGGGTTGCCTCCAAACACATCTCTGACAATTGCCTGGTTGGAGGCATATGCAACACTCATCGGTGAAGAGAACATAATGCCAAACCTGAGCGGCCCATCCAGCATGTTGTTGGGCCCATCTGTGCCACGCTGCTTGGTGTCGTGGTTGCAAAGGTGGACCTCTCCATGGACATCAGGAGTGAAGTTGCGCATCAAGCAGCCTATTGCACACAGTTTGAGTCATAACACAACCTCCTGTGGCTGCACAAAAAGCATTATTCAACTTGGTGGTGTTGCTGTCAGGGTTCCTCCGAGCCATAACCCATAGGTAGTGGTCATCCCCTGCAGTAGTAGCCATTGGGCGGCCTGAGTGAGAAATGTTATCAACAGTTCCTGTCTCTCTGTATTTCCTCCATGTCTGAACAACATCACTTTGGTTCACTCCAAGATGCCTGGAAACTTCCCTCATTGAGAGCCTTACCTGGCACAAAGTAACAATGTGGACATGATCAAATCACGGTATTGACCATCTAGGAATGGTTGAACTACAGACAACATGAGCCATGTACTTCCTTCCTGGTGGAATGGTTGGAACTGATAGGTTGTCAGACCCCCTCCATCTAATAGGCACTGCTGATGCATGGTTGTTTATGCCTTTGGTCAGGTTTAGTTACATCTCTGAACAGTTAAAGGGACTGTGTCTGTGATACATTGTCCACAGTCATGTCTATCTTCAGTTGTTCTTGGAACTGGGGTGATGCAAAACTTTTTTTGATGTGTATATCTTGAAAATTTAGTAGTAGGCATGGAACTTCTGATGGAGAGAAAATTATCTATTATGTTTTTTGTGTAATTAAAATGGCTAATTTTGGCTTTGGTGTTGTTTTTGAGTTTAAACCTTCATAAATTTTTATGACAGTAGATCTTTAATTGGTTTAAATTGCATGTAATAGATCTGAAGTCTAAATAGGTTGAGCACCCGCTGACAAAGAGGATGCTTGAAGTATGCAGATTGCCAAGTGTCAGCTGACTGATATTGCCATCCCTTCAGTACAGTGAGATGGGCTCACCTAGTGATATGAACAAAGAAGTGTTTCAATGCAAGTGCCACCTTATTTTGTCCAAGCACTGCTCAAGTGGTTAGTACTATGTCTGAACTGTTCCATTCTCTGCAGCAACAGGAGCACTCCACAATATGCCAGTTGGATCTGATCCTCTGGAGCAAAAGCAGAACTCTCCAGCATGCCAGCTGGGACTGATACATTACTCATAAATGTATGGGTAGTGTTATGTGCCACTAACTTTCTCCAATTTCTTAGTGATACTTAATACTCCAAGAGATGACTGACTCTACCCTTCCACTACAGTCTTCCTGCTTTTAATGACACTTTATCTCTTTGTTATTATTTGTCTATGATAACATATTCATTCTGTTTTCAACATATGAGAGTGCAGATTTTGAGGTAATTCTTGCCACACATGCACTATTGTAAGTGTCAGGTGCTTTTACAGTGGTGGTACAAGGAAATTTACACAGGTCCTGTGATTATTAACTGGCCACTGCTGGCAGTTCTCAGTTATCATAACGTCTGTGGTTGTTGTAGAAACATTTCTTGATGCTAGAAGGAGTATTGTACGTCTGCGGGAATGGAAATCTTGGCTTTAACTTTTGGGATTGTGAGACATATGAAACATTTGCTTAAAATAAACCCAACATCAAGCAGAGCTTGCAACTACAAGGTGAATAAATATCTAAGCAAAATGCTACCATTCTTTGAGGAAAAGAGAAAAGATCCATCATCATTAGAACATCATATTTGTCAACATTTCTCGTTTCCTCACACGTTGTTGTTGTCTTCAGTCCTGAGACTGGTTTGATGCAGCTCTCCATGCTACTCTATCCTGTGCAAGTTTCTTCATCTCCCCATACTTACTGCAACCCACATCCTTCTGAATTTGCTTAGTGTACTCATCTCTTGGTCTCCCTCTATGATTTTTACCCTCCACGCTGCCCTCGAATGCTAAATTTGTGATCCCTTGATGCCTCAGAACATGTCCTACCAACTGGTCCCTTCTTCTTGTCAAGTTGTGCCACAAACTCCTCTTCTCCCCAATTCTATTCAATACCTCCTCATTGGTTATGTGATCTACCCATCTAATCTTCAGCATTCTTCTGTAGCACCACATTTTAAAAGCTTCTCTTCTCTTCTTGTCCAAACTATTTATTGTCCATGTTTCACTTCCATACATGGCTACACTCCATAAAAATACTTTCTGGAACGACTTCCTGACACTTAAATCTATACTCGATGTTAACAAATTTCTCTTCTTCAGAAACGCTTTACTTGCCATTGTGAGTCTACATTTTATATCCTCTCTACTTCGACCATCGTCAGTTATTTTGCTCCCCAAATAGCGAAACTCCTTTACTACTTTAAGTGTCTCATTTCCTAATCTAATTCCCTGTGCAACACCCGACTTAATTCGACTACATTCCATTATCCTCGTTTTGCTTTTGTTGATGTTCATCTTATATCCTCCTTTCAAGACACTGTCCATCCCGTTCAACAGCTCTTCCAAGTCCTTTGCTGTCTCTGACAGAATTACAATCTCATCGGCGAACCTCAACATTTTTATTTCTTCTCGTTGGACTTTAATACCTACTCTGAATTTTTCTTTTGTTTCCTTTACTGCTTGCTCAATATACAGATCGAATAAAATCAGGGACAGGCTACAATCCTGTCTCACTTCCTTCCCAACCGCTGCTTCCCTTTCATGCCCCTCGACTCTTATAACTGCCATTTGGTTTCTGTACAAATTGTAAATAGCCATTTGCTCCCTGTATTTTACCCCTGCCACCTTTAGAATTTGAAAGAGAAAATTCCAGTCAACAGTGTCAAAAACTTTCTCTAAGTCTACAAATGCTATTTTCTAAGATAAGTCGTAGAGTCAGTATTGCCTCACATGTTCCAACATTTCTGCGGAATCCAAACTGATCTTCCCCGAGGTCGGCTTCTACTAGTTTTTCCATTTGTGTGTAAAGAATTCGTGTTAGTATTTTGCAGCTGTGACTTATTAAACTGATAGTTCGGTAATTTTCACATCTGTCAACACCTGCTTTCTTTGGGATTGGAATTATTATATTCTTCTTGAAGTCTGAGAGTATTTCGCCTGTCTCATACATCTTGCTCACCAGATGGTAGAGTTTTGTCAGGACTGGCTCTCCCAAAGCCGTCAGCAGTTCTAATGGAATGTTGTCTACTCCCAGGGCCTTGTTTCGACTCAGGTCTTTCAGTGCTCTGTCAAACTCTTCACGCAGTATCATATCTCCCCTTTCATCTTCATCTACATCCTATTCCACTTCCATAATATTGTCCTCAAGTACGAGGGCAGTTCAATAAGTAATGCAACACATTTTTTTTCTGAAACAGGGGTTGTTTTATTCAGCATTGAAATACACCAGGTTATTCCCCAATCTTTTAGCTACACAACACTATTTTTCAATGTAATCTCCATTCAATGCTACGGCCTTACGCCACCTTGAAATGAGGGCCTGTATGCCTGCACGGTACCATTCCACTGGTCGATGTCAGAGCCAATGTCGTACTGCATCAATAACTTCTTCATCATCCGCGTAGTGCCTCCCACGGATTGCGTCCTTCATTGGGCCAAACATATGGAAATCCGACGGTGCGAGATCGGGGCTGTAGGGTGCATAAGGAAGAACAGTCCACTGAAGTTTTGTGAGCTCCTCTCGGGTGCGAAGACTTGTGTGAGGTCTTGCGTTGTCATGAAGAAGGAGAACTTCGTTCAGATTTTCGTGCCTATGAACACGCTGAAGCCGTTTCTTCAATTTCTGAAGAGTAGCACAATACACTTCAGAGTTGATCGTTTGACCATGGGGAAGGACATCGAACAGAATAACCCCTTCAGTGTCCCAGAAGACTGTAACCATGACTTTACCGGCTGAGGGTATGGCTTTAAACTTTTTCTTGGTAGGGGAGTGGGTGTGGCGCCACTCCATTGTTTGCCATTTTGTTTCAGGTTCGAAGTGATGAACCCATGTTTCATCGCCTGTAACAATCTTTGACAAGAAATTGTCACCCTCAGCCGCATGACGAGCAAGTAATTCCGCACAGATGGTTCTCCTTTGCTCTTTATGGTGTTCGGTTAGACAACGAGGGACCCAGCGAGAACAAACCTTTGAATATCCCAACTGGTGAACAATTGTGACACCACTACCAACAGAGATATCAAGTTGAGCACTGAGTTGTTTGATGGTGATCCGTCGATCATCTCGAACGAGTGTGTTTGCACGCTCCGTCGTTGCAGGAGTCACAGCTGTGCGCGGCCGGCCCGCACGCGCGAGATCAGACAGTCTTGCTTGACCTTGCGGCAATGATGACACCCGCTTTGCCCAAAGACTCACTGTGCTTTTGTCCACTGCCAGATCACCGTAGACATTCTGCAAGCGCCTATGAATATCTGAGATGCCCTGGTTTTCCGCCAAAAGAAACTCGATCACTGCCCGTTGTTTGCAACGCACATCCATTACAGACGCCATTTTAACAGCTCCGTACAGCGCTGCCACCTGTCGGAAGTCAATGAAACTATACGAGACGAAGCGGGAATGTTTGAAAATATTCCACAAGAAATTTCCGGTTTTTTCAACCGAAATTGGCCGAGAAAAAAAATGTGTTGCATTACTTATTGAACTGCCCTTGTACATTGCCCTTGTATAGACCCTCTATATACTCCTTCTACCTTTCTGCTTTCCCTTCTTACATCCTTACATTTGTCCTCTAGCCATCCCTGCTTAGCCATTTTGCACTTCCTGTTGATCTCATTTTTGAGACGTTTGTATTCCTTTTTGCCTGCTTCATTTACTGCATTTTTATATTTTCTCCTTTCATCAATTAAATTCAATATTTCTTCTGTTACCCAAGGATTTCTACTAGCCCCTGTCTTTTTACCTACTTGATCCTCTGCTGCCTTCACTATTTCGTCCCTCAGAACTACCCATTCTTCTTCTACTGTATTTCTTTCCCCCATTCCTATCAATTGTTCCCTTATGCTCTCCCTGAAACTCTGTACAACCTGTGGTTCTTTCAGTTTATCCAGGTCCCATTTCCCTAAATTCCCACCTTTTTGCAGTTTCTTCAGTTTTAATCTACAGTTCCTAACCAATAGATTGTGGTCAGAGTCCACATCTGCCCCTGGAAATGTCTTACAATTTAAAACCTGGTTCCTAAATCTTTGTCTTACTATTATATAATCTATCTGATACCTTCTAGTATCGCCAGGATTCTTCCATGTATACAACCTTCTTTTATGATTCTTGAACCAAGTGTTAACTATGATTAAGTTATTCTCTGCGCAAAATTCTACCAGACGGCTTCCTCTTTCATTTCTGTCCCCTAATACATATTCATCCACTGTGTTTCCTTCTCTCCCTTTTCCTACTCTTGAATTCCAGTCACCCATGACTATTAAATTTTCATCTCCCTTCACTACCTGAATAATTTCTTTTGTCTCATCATACATTTCATCAATTTCTTCATCATCTGCATAGCTAGTTGGCATATAAACTTGTACTACTGTAGTAGGCATTGGCTTCATGTCTATCTTGGCCACAATAATGCATTCACTATGCCGTTGGTAGTAGCTTACCCACACTCCTATTTTTTTATTCATTATTAAATCTACTCCTGCATTACCCCTATTTGATTTTGAATTTATAACCCTGTATTCACCTGACCAAAAGTATTGTTCCTCCTGCCACCAAACTTCACTAATTCCCACTATATCTAACTTCAACCTATCCATTTCCATTTCTAAATTTTCTAATCTACCTGCCCGATTAAGGGATCTGACATTCCACGCCCCAATCCGTAGAATGCCAGTTTTTTCTTTCTCCTGATAACAACGTCCTCTTGAGTAGTCCCTGCCTGGAGATCTGAATGAGGGACTATTTTACCTCCGGAATATTTTACCCAAGAGGACGCCATCATCATTTAACCATACAGTAAAGCTGCATGCCCTTGGGAAAAATTACGGTTGTAGTTTCCCCTTGCTTTCAGCCGTTCGCAGTACCAGCACAGCAAGGTCGTTTTGTTTAGTGTTGCAGTATCCCAGTATATAATAGTGTGTCTAAATAAGAGAACAGCATCTGCTGCTCTATGTTTCCTCATATGAGGGTTAGAGTATCTGGTACTTTAAAGACACTGAGTTTTTTGTAACACAGTAGTCACAGGCCTTGGGAAGCAGGCAGCAGACCCTCTCCTGTTGCGTATGGTCATTCTGTGATCCTTATTGAATGCCTGTGGATCACTCCCTTGTTACAAAGCTATTCGGGTCCCATTTGAAGTGAGCCATTTTGTTATTACTTGTGGTCCAGATTCTAGTTCTTGCACAGAAATGAATCTGATTGGAAGCTGTACTTACAATAGCCCCAGAATTCACTCATAGTTACTCCAATATTAGAATGAAATAATATTGGATTTAATTTTTGATATAGATTTTTCTACATTTATATCCCAGTATATAATAGTGTGTCTAAATAAGAGAACAGCATCCGCTGCTGTATGTTTTGTTCCAATAATGTTGACAAGATCTGCTTACTCCAGTATTAAACATATGTGATGCCTATGATCATGTTATCATATAGGCACTTGACCTGATGAGACATGAAATCCTCATCTGCTCAAGCTACCTGAGTGTAGTTCAAGCAATCTAGTGTGTGTGTTCAGCAGTACAACCATTCCAATATATCCAGGAGGGCCTCCTTAACCAGCAACATATAAGAGGCAAGATAGTATGAAGTGCGATAAAAAAGTAAAAGGAATTTTTTAATTTTGCAGGCTTCATACATCCAATTTTCAACTTTTTTATTTTGTTGATACACATGTTCCTCATATATGTTTTCATTTTGGGTCATTTTGACTATTTGGTTGATTGTTAACTGACAGAAAGGTTATACATGTTTTTGAGTGCCTAGAGCATAAAGATGGATCAAATAATGTACATTAAATTTTGTTTGAAAAATGGAGTAAAGTGCAGTGCCACATTCAAAATGTTGACTGTGGCTTTTTGTGAATGTACTATGAGGAAGACAAGAATTTACAAGTGATATAAATATTTCAGAGAGTGTCAAGAAGACTTTGAAGACGACAGCCACTATGGATGCCCTATCACATCAGTTACCGATGTCAGTGTGGAAGAAGTAAAGAAAATGGTTCTGAAAAATTGCTGAATCACCACCAGAGAGGTGCTGATGATGTGAGAATATCCTTTGGCTCATGCCAAGCAATTTTTTGCATGTTTTGGGCATGAAACATGTAGCAGCAAAGTTTCTTCTGAAGATATTGAATTTTGATCAAAAACGATGACACATTGTCATTGTTCATGAATTACTGAATGAAATTGGTAGTGATCTAGAACTTCTTTAGAAGGTTATAAAAGATGACAAAACATAGGAATATTGGTATGTCATTGAAACCAAGGCCTAGTTCCCAAAGAAAACTACATGAAGAGACAAAAAAAAAAAAAAAAAAAAAAAAAAAAAATTGACAAGTTTGATCACATGTGAAGGTTCTTCTTCTCACTGTTTTCTTCAATTACAATGGCATAGTGCATCTTGAGTTCCTGCCTTATGGTCATACAGTCAGTAAGGATTACTACCTTGAAGTTACTACACCATGTGTGTGAAGTGATCTCAAGGAAATTACCAGAATTCTGGCAATATAACTCGTGGAAATTGCATCACACTAATGGTCCTGCTCACATCTCTGTTCTTGTTTCTGATTTCTTGGCAAAAAACACAAAACCATTATGTTGCCTCAGCTGCCATATTCACCAGACATGGCCTCCTGCAACTTCTTTCTATTCCTAAGGCTGAAGAGAACCACAAAAGGATGTCGTTTTGCCACCATTGATGAGATGAAAACAGAATTGTTGAAGCAGCTGACAACATAATGAAAAGTAAGTTCCGGAAGTGCTTCCAGGATTGGAAAAAGTGCTAGTATAAGTGTATTATATCTGAGGGGGATTGTGTTGAAGGGGCAGAGTTGATATTAATGAATAAATAAAGATTCTTTAAGAAAAACAAAAAGTTCCATTACTCTTGGATCACACCTCATATTTTTCTAGGTGTTAGGGCAAATGGGAGTACAGGTACTAGGTATTAGGGTATATGGGAGTACAGGACAATAAAGTGGTGGACTCAATAGCCTATCAGATGTGCTCATTATGGACTGTTGTTCTATGTAATGTGCCTAAATGTACAGTACTCTCATTGTTTAGTTATAGCCAATAAAAAAAAAATCCCAAGAGGAACCCATGGACACTGTCTTTCTGTTGGTTGAATTTACAACCACATTATAAGTATGTGGTAATGAGTTCATGGCAGAAGAGTTCCACTGTGTCTTCAATGAAGTGGCCCCGTAGTAATGTCAAGGAGTTCTCAAGATGTACCCATGTGAAGAGGGACATGCCATCAAAGCTGACAAGGATATTACTGTTGTCCAGATATGTCTCTCAAAGAATCTTCACGAACACCATCGAGTTTTTGACATGGTGGGGACAATGACCCATGACAGGCTTCAGTAGCTGCATCAGGTGTTTCACAAGATGGTGAATTTATTGTGTCCAACATTGGTCATAGTGAAACTCCCTTTTTGTGTATTATTGAGAGTCCATACAGGCGTAGTGGTACTGTTGCTCTCAGGTACAGCCTTCTAATATATCCTTGTCCATTCCTGAGTTGTTAGCAGTGAGATTGTCTTTCATGTCACTGTGCTGATGAAGGATCCTTGATCACTTGTTTGTAAGCTGGATTTTGTAAAAGGAGCTCAGTCTTCTGTCAGTAGTCAACTGATCGTATCAGTACCATTGCATTGCCTTTGTCTGCCATTAGGACTACAGTTTCTTTGTCTTCTTGTAGTTCAAATATCGCCCTGCATTCAGCCATGGATATGTTGGTTTTCAGCATTTTTGCTTTTTCCAAGGCCCTGCAAGTCTCCATTCTTACCTGTTTGACAGTGTGAGAGGAAGCCCTCAGATTCCCTACTCCTTTCCAGTTAAATTGACAGTGGTTCTCGAAACCTTTGTATCAGTGTTCTGCACTTGAGCCCTCAACAATTGATGGAACTTGTCTTGTTGTTTCACTGTAGCTTTATGTACACAGAGTTCATTGGCTGCAAATGCATTACTGTCTATCCACTCCCATGAGCAAGGCAAGAGTTGAGATGCCAGTTGCAAGTGGCGTGTGAGCAGAGTGTGTTGAGTTTTGTCAAGTTCAAACCTTGTGATGTGTATGTGGTAACACACCAAAGCCTAGCTTGCACACTGTAAAATGTGTTTTGTCCTTATTGTGTTAGGATGGCTAGTCTGCTGAGGAGGTTTGCCTTCTTGTTACAAAGTTCCTGCAACATCTTGAAGCTGTGCTGTATCTCCTACCCACAGAGGTGTGCTATATACAAATTTAGACTTTCTCAGCGAATCTCAATCATTAAGTCTTCTCTGATTATCAGCCGAGACAAGGTATCGTTCTGCTAACACATAGACAGGGTGGCTATGGCCCCCCCTGGCGCCACATATTGCAAACATATACATGACACACTTTGAGCTCTCGAAATGGCATGCCTGCAACCAAAGGTGTTCCAATGCTACTAGGATGACGCATTCGTGATGTGGCCACATGGTGAAGAAAATCTACAAGAATTTCTTAACAACCTCAACAGCATACATTACAATATTAAATTCACCATGGTGGTGGAAGAAAATGTATGTCTGCCTTTCCTTGACATCATGATAAAGAAGAAGACTGATGGCATGTTAGATCGTTCTGTTTACTGGAAGAAGACACACACCGACCTGCAGCTTAATACCAGTAGCTGCTGCCATCCAGCACTATGCAAATCCATGTTCACCACCATGCTGCTCAGAGCATAAAACATGTGTGACAAGGAGTGTCTACCCGCCAAACTGGAGAATGGATATTCTGAGACAGAGCTACGGCTTACTTTTCAACAAGAAGAAAAGAGATCATGAACGTGAAGAAGACACTAAGTGCTTGGCATTTCTTCTGTATGCTAGGCCGCCCACACCAAAGATTGCCAGGATATTAAAAAAAAAAAAAAAACCTCATTAAAACCATCTTTCACTCATTGGCCAACACCAAGAACATGCTGAGCTCAGTGAAGAGTAAACTAGGAATACACACACCTGGAGTCTACAGCATTAGCTATGAATATGGCAAACAGTGGATTGGCCAGCGTGCCATTATATCCTTTCTGTGTAATTGTTGTGGTGTTGAGTTAATTTAGTTATTCCATATAAGTCAGTTCAGATTGCTATGTGTGGTTTGAAATATGCGCTCAAATGTCAGTCACAACCTATAATGATGATAATGTAATGTAGCAGTTTAAATTATGAATATTGTTTTTGGAACACCACATATATTTTGAGTGTGATTAAATGCATCTGAAATATACATAGCATGACTTAATCTCAATAGCTGCATGGAGTGGCTGTGTGGTTAGAGGCTCCATGTCATGAAATGCGTGGCCCCTCCCACTGGAGGTTCGAATATTCCCTCAGATATGAGTGTGTGTGTTATCCTTAGTTAGTTTAAAGTAGTGTGTAAGTCTAGGACCAATGACCTCAGCAGTTTGGTCCCATAGGAATTCACACACACTTTATCTCAATATGCAGGCAAAAAACTATTTATTATTAATGGAAATGTTATGCTCTCTTTCAATGAATGACAAGGTAACATAACTTTCAACTAACCCAGCATATGGAGCATGAGATGATTTCCGTTCCCAGCAAACTAATCTAATGTTACACAGTGAGAAAGAATGGTAAAAACACCTGTGTATTTTTGAAATAATTGCTCAAAATTTCCTTAACTTTATCTCTTTAAGAATTGAGTTAACTTTAAATCATTTCAATTAACTGAAAATATCTTAAACCAGAGGCGAAGCCTCACCTAAGCCTTGTGGTCTTAAATCTCTGAATAAGTTTCATAATCATAAATATTAACTAACCTTAATATTGAAAACTGACTGTAAAAATTCATAAAAGCACTTAGAATTATATTCCTTTGCATATGAAGCTTGCAAATACTGAAATATTTTTTAGAATACATAATATATCTAAAAAGAAAGATGATGAGACTTACCAAACAAAAGCGCTGGCAGGTCGATAGACACACAAACAAACACAAACATACACACAAAATTCTAGCTTTCGCAACCAACGGTTGCCTCGTCAGGAAAGAGGGAAGGAGAGGGAAAGACAAAAGGATTTGGGTTTTAAGGGAGAGGGTAAGGAGTCATTCCAATCCCGGGAGCGGAAAGACTTACCTTAGGGGGAAAAAAGGACAGGTATACACTCGCACACACACACACACACACACACATATCTATCCGCATATACACAGACACAAGCAGACATTTGTAAAGGCAAAGAGTTTGGGCAGAGATGTCAGTCGGGGCGGAAGTACAGAGGCAAAGATGATGTTGAAAGACAGGTGAGGTATGAGCGGCGGCAAATTGAAATTAGAAATTAGCGGAGATTGAGGCCTGGTGGATAGCGAGAAGAGAGGATATGCTGAAGGGCAAGTTCCCATCTCCGGAGTTCTGACAGGTTGGTGTTAGTGGGAAGTATCCAGATAACCCGGATGGTGTAACACTGTGCCAAGATGTGCTGGCCGTGCACCAAGGCATGTTTAGCCACAGGGTGATCCTCATTACCAACAAACACTGTCTGCCTGTGTCCATTCATGCAAATGGACAGTTTGTTGCTGGTCATTCCCACATAGAACGCTTCACAGTGTAGGCAGGTCAGTTGGTAAATCACGTGGGTGCTTTCACACGTGGCTCTGCCTTTGATCGTATACACCTTCCGGGTTACAGGACTGGAATAGGTGGTGGTGGGAGGGTGCATGGGACAGGTTTTACACCGGGGGTGGTTACAGGAGTAAGAGCCAGAGGGTAGGGAAGGTGGTTTGGGGATTTCATAGGGATGAACTAAGAGGTTACGAAGGTTAGGTGGACGGCGGAAAGACACTCTTGGTGGAGTGGGGAGGATTTCATGAAGGATGGATCTCATTTCAGGGCAGGATTTGAGGAAGTCGTATCCCTGCTGGAGAGCCACATTCAGAATCTGATCCAGTCCCGGAAAGTATCCTGTCACAAGTGGGGCACTTTTGGGGTTCTTCTGTGGAAGGTTCCGGGTTTGAGGAGATGAGGAAGTGGCTCTGGTTATTTGCTTCTGTACCAGGTCGGGAGGGTAGTTATGGGATGCAAAAGCTGTTTTCAGGTTGTTGGTGTAATGGTTCAAGGATTCCGGACTGGAGCAGATTCCTTTGCCACGAAGACCTAGGCTGTAGGGAAGGGACCGTTTGATGTGGAATGGGTGGCAGCTGTCATAATGGAGGTACTGTTGCTTGTTGGTGGGTTTGATGTGGACGGACGTGTGAAGCTGGCCATTGGACAGGTGAGGTCAACGTCAAGGAAAGTGGCATGGGATTTAGAGTAGGACCAGGTGAATCAGATGGAACCAAAGGAGTTGAGGTTGGAGAGGAAATTCTGGAGTTCTTCTTCACTGTGAGTCCAGATCATGAAAATGTCATCAATAAATCTGTACCAAACTTTGGGTTGGCCTACGTAGATCAACACCTTCAACCCATTACATGCAGTCTCCCATCCTTCATCAAAGACACCAACCACTTTCTCGAACGCCTGGAATCCCTACCCAGTCTGTTACCCCCAGAAACCATCCTTGTAACCATTTATGCCACTTCCTTATACACAAATATTCCGCATGTCCAGGGCCTTGCTGCGATGGAGCACTTCCTTTCCCACCGATCACCTGCTGCCCTACCTAAAACCTCTTTCCTCATTACCTTAGCCAGCTTCATCCTGACCCACAACTTCTTCACTTTTAAAGGCCAGACATACCAACAATTAAAGGGAACAGCCATGGGTACCAGGATGGCCCCCTCATACGCCAACCTATTCATTGGTTACCCAGGCCTGCCAACCCAAAGTTTGGTACAGATTTATTGATGACATTTTCATGATCTGGACTCACAGTGAAGAAGAACTCCAGAATTTCCTCTCCAACCTCAACTCCTTTGGTTCCATCAGATTCACCTGGTCCTACTCTAAATCCCATGCCACTTTCCTTGACGTTGACCTCCACCTGTCCAATGGCCAGCTTCACACATCTGTCCACATCAAACCCACCAACAAGCAACAGTACCTCCATTATGACAGCTGCCACCCATTCCACATCAAACTGTCCCTTCCCTACAGCCTGGGTCTTCGTGGCAAAGGAATCTGCTCCAGTCCAGAATCCTTGAACCATTACACCAACAACCTGAAAACAGCTTTTGCATCCCGTAAGTACCCTCCCGACCTGGTACAGAAGCAAATAACCAGAGCCACTTCCTCATCTCCTCAAACCCGGAACCTTCCACAGAAGAACCCCAAAAGTGCCCCACTTGTGACAGGATACTTTCCGGGACTGGATCAGATTCTGAATGTGGCTCTCCAGCAGGGATACGACTTCCTCAAATCCTGCCCTGAAATGAGATCCATCCTTCATGAAATCCTCCCCACTCCACCAAGAGTGTCTTTCTGCCGTCCACCTAACCTTCGTAACCTCTTAGTTCATCCCTATGAAATCCCCAAACCACCTTCCCTACCCTCTGGCTCTTACCCCTGTAACCACCCCCGGTGTAAAACCTGTCCCATGCACCCTCCCACCACCACCTATTCCAGTCCTGTAACCCGGAAGGTGTATACGATCAAAGGCAGAGCCACGTGTGAAAGCACCCACGTGATTTACCAACTGACCTGCCTACACTGTGAAGCGTTCTATGTGGGAATGACCAGCAACAAACTGTCCATTTGCATGAATGGACACAGGCAGACAGTGTTTGTTGGTAATGAGGATCACCCTGTGGCTAAACATGCCTTGGTGCACGGCCAGCACATCTTGGCACAGTGTTACACCATCCGGGTTATCTGGATACTTCCCACTAACACCAACCTGTCAGAACTCCGGAGATGGGAACTTGCCCTTCAGCATATCCTCTCTTCTCGCTATCCACCAGGCCTCAATCTCCGCTAATTTCTAATTTCAATTTGCCGCCGCTCATACCTCACCTGTCTTTCAACATCATCTTTGCCTCTGTACTTCCACCCCGACTGACATCTCTGCCCAAACTCTTTGCCTTTACAAATGTCTGCTTGTGTCTGTGTATATGCGGATGGATATGTGTGTGTGTGCGAGTGTATACCTGTCCTTTTTTCCCCCTAAGGTAAGTCTTTCCGCTCCCGGGATTGGAATGACTCCTTACCCTCTCCCTTAAAACCCAAATCCTTTTGTCTTTCCCTCTCCTTCCCTCTTTCCTGATGAGGCAACCGTTGGTTGCGAAAGCTAGAATTTTGTGTGTATGTTTGTGTTTGTTTGTGTGTCTATCAACCTGCCAGCGGTTTTGTTTGGTAAGTCTCATCATCTTTCTTTTTAGATATATTTTTCCCACATGGAATGTTTCCCTCTATTATATTCATATCATTAATTTGAACCCAACAATCACGTTTAGTACACATAATTGTGGACTCAATGTCACTGAAACAGGAGAAGCCAGATGGGCAATCGGCAGCAATACTATTATTATCTTTAAAGAAATTTCATGTTGAGGGAGCAGTATTTTTTAAAGGAAACATAAGATGCTTTCAATTAACAACATATTTTAACCTTAAATCTCATGCATATAGCTGGTTATACATACATTGATCCACAGTGGAAGGGGGGGGGGGGGGGGGGAGAGGGTAAAACAGGGGCAAGCAACATGGCTCTTGAGTAGGGTAAGGTGGGGTAAATCCAACACTTATCCGCAGTTGGATCTTAATGTTATATATGTTAAATTATAGTTAATATAAAGGAGCAACTGTTCGCAAAATATTTTTGTTATACCATTAATAGTTTTTGAGATATCAGTATTTTAAGAAACTTCCATTTTTGCCATTTCCAAAAACGGTTGGGTAAATCCAACCCCCTATTTGTTTGGCTGATTTTGCACAGAAATAGTTATAAATGAACGGTTTTTTGGGAAGCAATTATAAGCAATTATGTTTTTTACATAAAAGAACAAAATGTATTCAAAAAAATAACAACGTTTAGAGTATTAAATGTACTGCCAGTTATATGAATGTAAATTTTAATTGGAAAAAGATGATTTCATTGCACAGTGGTGCAACAGCAGTGTTGATCTCAGAGTGTTAAAATCACAAATGACAACTCGTAAAGACATTCCCATTTGCACTGCAGAAACTGTTCAGCGAATATCGTTTTGATTGCGTTTTGTCATTTTGGTTTGTAATTTCATACCATTTTCCTAAAAATAAACAAAAATTCGCTTTGCTTACATAAATAAATAATTCAATACACATAAATGATAAAAAATATGCTGTCGGATTTACCCCACCATTTAACAGTCAGATTTACCCCACCATGCCATGTTTCATTTAACACGTATAGAAAGAATTTACATGACATTTCCAACAAAAACGATACATACACTAAATAGTTCACTAAATGCACTACAAAAATCACTTATCATTTGTTTTGTGATAATTTTATTTAATAAAGTAAATCAACTCATGCAATTTGCACAGAAATTAAATTGAAACAATCGAAAACACACTTGTTGTCTTTTTGGTGTGTAAATATCAAATGCGGCAAAGCTGTAAAGGTGACATTTTCATTATTTCGAATGCTCTATATGGTGACACTAATGCGAAATCGCTCCTCTTTGCTGTTTCTCACAAATAGAGGGTAGTCGGGTTTACCCACCCTGTCGGATTTATCCCACCTTACCCTATATATATTACACTTGAAATTCCATCCTTTCATGGAACTTATTAAAATATAGTATTCTTTATCTTTGCAAATTAATGGAAAATATTTATAATATTTATCATAGAATATTATCAGACTTAACAAAATGACTTATAATATTATGGGCACTATTTCCTCCTTTTACATTTCAGTCACATCAGTTGAATAAATCGCATCATACATTACGTAGGCTTCCAGGTCACGCAACACCAGATGCTGTGCTGTGTATTGTGGAAGTGCTCAGAACATGTAAGGATGTTCATCTAGGTGATATGGAGGAATCAGCAGTATCAAAACACAGTCTCAAGGGAAATCATATATTGGTTTCGAAGAAACAAAGCTACTGCGCAGAGTGAGCAGGTTCTGTGATATGATCTTTGAAAAGGCTGTGGAGATAAGGTTCCATGATAACCCTGTCAATCTAGGTAGGGGATCCAATTTAGCACTGCACAGAATGCAGTGATAACAAAAATATGACAAGAATGCTCAGAAGCAAAATTATATATGCCTAAGTTGATGTTTAGTTAAAAGATAATAAAATAAACTTCTGTTGTGTCACTCTGTTGTCATATGCATGTGTCACTGCATAGTAGTGACCCACTTGGAGCATTAAACAGCACAGTTACTATCTTGTAGGAGACTGCCTCATCAGGGGGTTGTGCTGTTAGGTTGGAACGTGCGTCATTTTCTTGCAGGGATTGAAAATTTTTCTCACCTGGCTCACTGTTACTGTACCCTATGACCAGGACTTCTCAATTATGAATTGTTAAAATCCATATCATAGGAAACAGTACATTTAATAGTGCATAAATTGATGTGTATTGACAGCATATTTTCATTGGAATAATGTCAGATAACTTCATTACTTGGTATTTTTCCAATTGAAAGTTTAATTACATGTATTTCTGAAGAAGACAGTTTTACATCCATCAAAACCATAGTCAAAGTTGAATAAAATCACCTTTTGTTGCACCTGGTTGGCTGCTTTGGATTCAGTTATTAATCTGAGAGAATGAAGAAGTACTGGACTGACAGGAAACTGAAAAATTATTTGTATAAATTTGGCTAGAGTGGTCCAATGAAGGCCGTAAAATATAAATAATAATAATAATCTCTGACCATTGCTGAAACACAGCCATGTTCAAAATAGATCAGGAGATGCGATGAAATTCCCTGCCAAGTTTGCATACAACATCGAGTGACCTCCACACTGAAGGGGGAGTAGTTTGGGGACATATAAATGTAAACAGATGGTAAATACATTTTTTACCTAAGAAGGTCATAACTTTGTTTTCATGTGTTTACAAGTATATATTTTCAAAATTGGACAAAGCTCTCTGGCCCTTACTGTATTTACTTTTTGTTTCTTAAGAGCAAAGATTGTTATAATAAAAATTTGTGGAGTAAAAAATGTTGCAATTAAAAACAGTATTTGGTTTGGCTAAAATTTCATACTAAAAGGTAGTTAAATATAAGTAATAACATCCATCATTAAGTTATTCTCCAATTACATTATCTTATTTGTTGCCGAGGCATAACATGACCATTGGTTTACCATGATGGAAGAGTGCAATGCAAAGAAGTGAAGCATAAATGCCTGTGGAGTTCTGAGATAAGTGGTAGCAAATTTACTAAAGACTCAGCTGGCAACATTGTTCTACAGATGAAAAGTCTCATTAGTTTCTAGAGAATATGGAACCAACAGAAAAATCTACTTTACAAAAGTTACAGTTTACATCTATACCTGAAGCCAGCAGTTCTCAGTCAGTGTCACAGCCAAAAAACTCAGTAACTTCATAATGAACTCTGAATGAACAGCAAGTGTAGTTCTAGGTTATATATGAACTGAAAAATTGAAACTTTATGGTCTTGTTAGTAAATGTTGATGTGTGAATTTTTCATGCTTCAAGTGAAACTAATATCATGGAAGTCTTAACAATATTCAGCAAGGATGGTAATGGTTCCCAAAGCCTAGAGATCAGTGTCTCTGTTATGGTTAAGGATTCATAGTGCATACAGAACCAAAAATATTTTCAAACTAAATCCAGTAAAGCGCAGACTTAAAAAAAATAGGGATGCAGTGAAATTAATCTCCTACAGTGGTCTTGGTAGAGTTGTCTTTGAAATATGCACTACTTTGCATTCTTATTAACTACCTGTATTTTGACCTTAAAATTACCTTCATGTTTTGCAACTTCCATTATAAGAAATTGGTACTATCCACTGGAGAAGTTATTTTATTAGCAGGAGCTGAAACATAAGCCTGAATTCCAGAATGGTGAGCTTCTTCCCTACGATGGAAAGATTCTCATTAATGTGGCCTGTGGATTGGAATGTAGATGTCCTAGTAATGGATGCATTGCCATGGTCCTCTCTGTTTATCTGCTGCTGCCTTTCTTCATGTCTGGAAGAAGAAGGCCCACTAGACAGTAAGCTATCTCCTTGTGAATGTAAAGGTTGCCTAGGGCTAGTCTGAAAGCATTCATGACAACATTTAGATTTTAGTGTGATTGGACATATACGAAATTGGGGAGACACATTATGTGATGGGCAAAAAGTGTTACTTAGAATTTAACAAGGGTGAACTGTCGAATATAGTCTATATTCACTCATGTGTCAGCAATCGCAGAAGCATGTCAACATGATGCAGTTGTCATCACTTCCTGATTGTGTACACCATCCATTCAGCAGTACACTAGACATTGCTCCTACCACAATGTGTAATGCCAGTCTCGTCCAAGTTTCAGTGGATTTCAGGAAGTTTTATCATACAGTCTTCTTCAATTGCACTGGATACACTATCGGCCACTATTTATTCTATATCATAGAGCTCAGTTGGCCTCATTGTCATCAAATGGTAGCTGCTCAAATACAATCGCCAACGACGCAACATACACTGTTGTCCAAAATTAAAGCAGCGAACCGCTATTTCCCCATCCCATATTCATGGTATGACCATACAAACTGTCAACCAGATGTTCTTACGATTGTGTTCTGCATGGAAGGTAGCATTCCAGTCAACTGACAATCATGCCAATGATGAAGTCAGGGCTCGTATGAAATGAGGTAGCCCCACATCCACAATCACTGTGTATACAGTCACAGACGGTGCAGTATGCCACAGAGAAGATGCCTACCAGACTCTGTGGTGGAGGGCCATGGAAAGGAAGGAAGCATTGCAGTCGCAAACTTATTTGGCTTGATGGCTTAATGTGAATCATTCTGTGGCGACAGCTTATAGAGACCAAAACTGTACCCCGAATACCAGGGCAGGGCTGACCATGTGTGATTTCAGAAGAGAGGACTCTTATTTGGCTGTAAGGTTACAGTTCTGCCTTAGAACTGCATGGCAACTGGCATGTGAGCTCACAGCGCCCACTGGACATGTTGTATTGAGGCAAATGGTGTGCAGTGGGCTTCAACAGAATGGCCTTTATTGTCAGCGACTTGCTGTATGTTTAAACTTATCCTCCCACACATCACTATTAAAATTCTCTGTCTCTACACAAGTTATGAAAGCTTCAAGAGGTGTAAGGTATACAACAGAAAAAGTTTTTACTTATCTTGATTTTCTCTTTCTAGGGATACATTCTTGCACCTGAAATTTTGACTTCGTGGCTTCCAGATGACTAAATAACTGTTGAAGATTTGCCTGTATTACTCTTGAATTTTATTCTTTGTCACATTTTTCCATATCACACAGTCTTTACAATTTCCACTTCAGGACTCAAATTCACAGTGTTATGGCATAACATAAAAATCCGACAGATTCCATCAGTGGCATGCCCACTACTACTTATGTTCTGTGATACAATATTCCGAAGAGTGTAATAAGTAAGAGAGCTTACAAACGTTCTTGGCAAAAGAAGAATCTTTGCTAAAATATATCATTATTTTGTAAATGAGTCGAGAAATAAATTTTATAATTATCATCACATTATGAAATTAATAATAGGAGTTTTAAGTATGCCATATATTTCGTAATTTCAAACTGTTAGTACATGTCCATTGTAACACATTAATTTCTTTTTATACATTTTCGTCTGAAATATATCATACGCAGAGTCATAAACAACTGAGATAATGTTCACCTATACAAGAATTGATATTATAAATGGTATCAATTATTTCTATATAAAAAATTGTAATGTTAGAGGAGGGTGGCCTATTACAACATCTACCTCTGATGTGTTTTCACAGAAGGGAACATCTAGAGTGGAGTCATCAACATTCCACCTGGACAGTCGAACAGTGGGCCAATGTTGTTTTCACAGATGAATCCTGATTTAGTCTCAAGAGTGATTCTTGATGGATTTGCATCTGGAGGGAATGTGGAACACGATTTCAGGACCCAAAAATTGTGGAAAGAGACCAGTATTGGGGAAGATCTCTAATGGTGTGTCCAGGGATTATGTTTACCACTCAAACCCCTCTTCATGAAATTATACGGGTGAATCGGCAAGGTTTAACTGCCTTCAGGTATCATGACAAGATCTTACAACCTCACCAGATTTCATATTGATGGACGATAATGCTCAACCTCATATAACATGGATAGTTGATGTTTCCTTGGGAACAAAAGATTTTGCATGCACTGCATGGCCTGCTCACTCTCCCAATTTGAATCCTATAGAGCAAGTCTGAGATGCAGTAGGGAGAGGGTGTCCACCAACAACTCTCCAAGACTGCACGCTGCTCTGCAGGAAGAATGGGCATTATCACCTCAACATGAGACTGATGACATCATTCACTGCATGCCCCATCATTGTCAGGAGAGTATTGCTGCTGGAGGTGGTCACACCCCATACTAAAAACATTAACCAGTAGTCGGAATGTGTGTGCTGATCCATAAAATTAAAAAAAATTAAGAACATTTTTGTCCACCATTATGAATTTTTCAGTTGTTTATGTTCTGTTTTTTTTTACATTGTTTCTACTTTACTATCACCCTTTATACTGTTTTGTGGTGAAATAAACACAACCTTGCAAAAGTTCTGGTTGTTCACTTTAATTTTGGACACCAGTGTTTTTAGCAATTGCTAATCACGGTACTGTTGAGTGTGATAACTTATAACCAACGTCAAATCTGGATCATGCAGAGTTGTTGTGTGCAAGTGAAAATAACAATCAGGTTGCAAACAGGTCACAACAAAATCACAAAGCCAAAGTCATCATAAACCATTCATTAACAGTCCAACTGCAAACAAGAAAATATCAGTTAACACAGAATGATCATAATAATATAAATTGGCTGCAAATATAAAAACTAAATGCAAAGTATTATTCGATAATAATTGAATACTAATACGTTGAGACACATGCCTCAAGAAAAATTTAATTCCATCACATCAAAATATTATTAATATCTTCATGTTTCAATGATGCTGATTCCCCAACTCTTGTCCAGTTAATGGAAGTTAAGAACTTTCTTAAATCACATGGCTGGTTTTGCTTTTTATATTAGACCATTACCAAGTATATCTTAAATAATTTAAACAATGTTTATATCTGAAATAATTTAAGCATTGTTGTGCACTGCAGCAGCATGGTGTGCAGCCATGTGCTCATGCCACCAAGTGACAAAGGAGACTCCTTCGAAGGAGCTGAGTCACTGTGATGCATGATGCAGTTCAGATGCACTAGATGGCCTAATATAAATACTGAAACAAGTCATGTGGACCTAATGAAGTGCTAATTAACCATCGAGAGGACACCATTATGCACAAAGTACACCAGCACAAAATAAAACTATTTTGCGCTGTTCCATTGTATCACAATTGTGAGCCCATAACTATTCCTTTATTATTGCTCCAACTAACACAGTGAGAAATTGTGTTGTTATATGTCCAAGTGAACATCAGTCTTATAAAATGAATAGCAAGCCAGGTGAGAAAAAAATTATGATCCATGCCAGAAAATTACCCAGAATATGAACTAGCAGCACAGTCCCACAATGTAACAGTTGTCAATGAGATAGTTAGTAATAATCAGATAAGTGGTTAGCTGTGATCTGATGCAACTACGCTGCTCAATGTTTCGAATGGGTCATTACTGTCGGGTAACACCTGTCCGTGGCAACAAAGTGTTATAATGAGTTTATTTCATTATTGTTTAATTAAACAGTGCTTTAGCTGATATTATGTAAGCTTATTTTACTGCTGTTTAATCACACTAAGATTTAACTGTATTTTGTTCACACATATTTACCTCAGTAACATAAATTCAACTACTCTTGATATATGTATGAAATGCAGCATGCATCAGCTCGTGTTATGAAAAACGGTGCACCTGCTCGAGAGTTAAGCAACTAAAGCAGTTTTTCATTAAATGCAAAGTGCTTAAGACACCAACTTTGTTACAGTGGCCTCTGTTTATTGTGCACTTGACCAGCTTATACTGAATATGCTCACCAGTGTGATGTAGCTGTCTGGTGGTGAGATGACCCAGTTGATATCATGTCACTGCAGCCATAGATGTGCAACTGAAACCATTTTATGACAATTCCATAATGTTCATTGTATTCTGTGTTTAGAAGCTTCGCTCACCTGAAAATAGCCGTTTAGCAAATAGTTGGTGGAGGGCTTTACTACACACTTATTGCAGTTCATCACCTCCATTGTCAGTGAGGAGGATCAAATCAGGATGCCAATTTTTCAGTGAGTGGATGGGATCAATAGATGTTTAACTAGTCTGGATTTGAGACATTTTTAAGACATAATGAATAGCCAAAGCAGTGTTGTAAGCAACCTTGTGAGGCTATGGGATAAAATATTGTGAAGGGACATGAAATGGGTAAAATTTGGGCAGTGGGATGGGCTAATCACTGGAATGGTGAGTGAAACTGCTCACTGAGCAGTCTCACACAGATTTGGGATAGGGTGCAAAAGACAGTTTAATGGGGATTTCTTTGTGAAGAAGAAAAGTTTTTTGATATGAACCCTGGTTTCCACAGTATCAAAAATTTGGTTTTATTCTGGTTTAAACCACACTGATAAAAATATCAGTGTGCTTTGTATTGCTGTAGAAGAGCAGCACACCTCCAAAGATATCCAAATGAGCCGAGAGCTTTAGACCTCAAACTACTTCTACTGCATCATCTCAAGTTGCTGAATTTTGTTGACCCAGAGAGAGGGTTGTTGCATGATAATGGTCATGAATAGTGTAATACTTTTTCTGATATGAATATAATAGAGGGAAACATTCCACGTAGGAAAAATATATCTAAAAACAAAGATAATGTGACTTACCAAACGAAAGTGCTGGCAGGCAATAGACACATAAACAAACACAACCATTCACACAAAATTCAAGCTTTCGCAACAAACGGTTGCTTCATCAGGAAAGAGGGAAGGAGAGGGAAAGATGAAAGGATGTGGGTTTTAAGGGAGAGGGTAAGGAGTCATTCCAATCCGGGTAGCGGAAAGACTTACCTTAGGGGGAAAAAAAAGGACAGGTATACACTCGCACACACACACACACACATATCCATCCGCACATACACAGACACAAGCAAAGATTTGTAAAGGCAAAGGCAAAAAACTCTTCGCCTTTTGTAAAGGCAAAAAACTCTTCGCCTTTTGTAAAGGCAAAAAACTCTTTGCCTTTACAAATGTTTGCTTGTGTCTGTGTATGTACGGATGGATATGTGTGTGTGTGTGTGTGTGTGTGTGTGCGAGTGTATACCTGTCCTTTTTTTCCCCCTAAGGTAAGTCTTTCCGCTACCGGGATTGGAATGACTCCTTACCCTCCCCCTTAAAACCCACATCCTTTCATCTTTCCCTCTCCTTCCCTCTTTCCTGATGAAGCAACCATTTGTTGCGAAAGCTTGAATTTTGTGTGAATGTTTGTGTTTGTTTGTGTGTCTATCGACCTGCCAGCACTTTCGTTTGGTAAGTCACATCATCTTTGTTTTTAGATGTAATACTTTTTCTGTTGTACAAAATCCAGGGTGGAATATAATTATATGAAAATGGGAGCAGAAAAAATCCCCATTATTTCTCCTGCTCCTTCTCCTTTGGTACTAAAGTCTGTCTAGGGCAAATAATAATGTTAACTGGAGTGGGTGCAGTATCACGTAAAAGGAGGAATGTGAAACCGATACATGAGGAGAAGGATGGAACACTGTGAGAGCAAAAGAGTGGTGAGCGGCCAGTAGGTTTGTGGAAACAAAATATTTAAAATCCAGATGACAAAGTTTGTGAAGCAACTGTCAAATTCCAACTCACCATGTTGAGAAGTGTGCTTTAAATTAAGCTATACTGTTGATCTCTGTCCATTCGAAGTCAGTGGCTATTTCTCTGGGTCAGTTGTTTATTTGGGACTATACCAGTAGAATACTGCATAGTTGTTGTAGCAAAGTAGGTAAATGCCATGAATGCCATTCATAGATAGCCTTCCCTCTAATAAGAGCAATAGAATAGAATAGATTACTACTCACAATTTCATTGTTGTTATCCCATCCATGATTATCCATTGTTTGACTTCCCCCTACTAAATTAGGACATACCTTAAGCAGACCTGCAATAGCAGGTGAAGGGCAGTTGGATGTGACAGGTTGTGTACCAGAGTCTGTGACAGACATGTAACCTGTAGGAAAAGGTACTGGAAGCAAGAGTGGCATAGTGACAGATAAGGAATTCTGTAAGTTAAATGGCAGCATATTAGTGCTTTGGGAGGTACGGAAAGAATTGTGGGAAGGTTATTACTTATATCAGGACTGATGAGAGTGGTTAAAACCCTTGCAAAGAATGTGGTTATTTCATTCCAATTATAAGTGGTACTGTGTGATGAGAAGGCGTTTTGTAGTTAGTTAGCAGTTGTGCAAAAAAAATTGGTTATGTGTGGAGATAAACCACAGAGAAGGTACTGTTTCTCAAGGAGGTATAGGGTGGGTAGTCTTGACCTCAAAGAACCCAGAGAGATCTTCATTATACCAAGAAATAGTCACTGTTGATGTAGCATCCATGGGTGGCTGGACTGTATAGTAGAAACTTGCTGATGTGGGATGAGTTAGTGCTGATGAACTGGATGTATTGCTGAGAACTGGTGGTTTAAATGTGTATCAGTGGATGTCAACTTCCAGAAAAGTGGCTCAGTGAAGACCAGCTGTAATGAATGGGAGAATATGTTGGGATTGTGGAGCAATGAATATAGTCTATCTTCTGTTTGAGTCTACATGTTACAGATGCATCAATGAATTTTAACCAGCTGAGGAGTTCAGGATTGCTGGTGGCTAAAAAAGATTCTTCCAGATAGTCTATGAACAGGGTGGGGTATGACCATGCACATTACACTGGCACAAATTTATTTTCCAGTTTGACCTCTAAACTAAAAGTAATTGTGGGCTGAAATGCTGCTGTCCAAGATGATAAGGAAGGAAGTGAAGGATTTGGGCTGGCAAGCATTAAGAGTGGTAGTGTTCATGGCAGCAACACTGTGGGAGTTGGAAATTTTTATAAAAGACCATTAATAATCATGTTTATTGTTAGCTGTATTTTATGAATTTAAATGTGTAGAGAAGTTGCTACTCACCATATAGCAGAGATGCTGAGTCCCAGATAGGCACAACAAAAACACTCTCACAATTAAAGCTTTTGGCCATTGGCTTCATCAACAATAGACACACATTTGCCCACACACACCCATTTGTGCAAATGCATCTCATACACATGACTCCAGTCTCAGGCAACTGAAACCACATTGTGAGCAGCAGCACCAGTGTATGGTGGGAATGGCAACTGGGTGGTGGTAAGGAGGAGGCTGGGGCGAGGAGGGGGAGGAATAGTATAGTGGGGGTGCCGGTCAGTGAAGTACTGCAGGTTAGATGGCGGGCAAGGGAGAAGTGGGGAGGGGGATGGAAGTAGCGAAAAACAAGAGAAATAAAAGGACTGGGTGTGATGGTAGAATGACGGCTGTGTAATGCTGGAATGGGAACAGTGACTAACGAAGGTTGAGCCTAGGAGGATTACGGGAACATAGTACTCATATGTAATGCAGGGAAAATTCCCACCTGTGCAATTCAGAAAAGCTGACATTGGTGGGAAGGATCCATATGGCAGAGGCTGTGAAGCAGTCATTGAAATGAAGGATGTCATGTTTGGCAGCATTTTCAGCAACAGAGTGGACCACTTGTTTCTTGGCCACAGTTTGATGATGCCCGCTCATGCACACAGACAGCTTGTTGATTGTCATGCTTACATAGAATGCAACACAGTGGTTGCAGCTTAGCTTCCAGACCACATGACTGGTTTCAAACATAGCCCTGCCTTTCATGGGATAGGTGATGTTAGTGACCGGACTTGAGTAGGTGGTGGTGGGAGGACGTATGGGACAGGTCTTGCATCTAGGTCTATTGCAGGGGTATGAGCCATGAGGTAAGGGACTGGGAGCAGGGGTTGTGTAAGGCTGGGCAGGTATATTGTGTAGGTTTGGTGGACAGCAGAATACCACTGTGGGAGAGGTGACAAGGATAGTGGGCAGGATATTTTTCATTTGAGGGCATGACGAGAGGTAATCAAAACCCTGGCAGAGAATGTACGAGGGTCACTCCAAAAAAATGCACACTATTTTTTTAAATCTATCTTTTATTCTACATGTTTGAAATTTTTACAGTGTGTAGATACATCCTTGAGGAACAATATTTTCATTTATCCAGATAATTTCCATCCCTCTCAACTGCCTTACACCATCTTGGAACCAGCACCTGTATACCCGCACGGTAAAATTCTGGACCAACCTGTTGGAGCCACTGTTTGGCAGTGTGCACAAGGTGGTCATCATCTTCAAACCTTCTTCCACAAAGACAGTCTTCCAGTTTCCCAAAGAGATGATAGTCACATGGAGCCAGGTCAGAAATGTAAGGCGGGTGTTTCAGTGTTGCCCATCCAAGTTTTGTGATCGCTTCCATGGTCTTTTGACTGACATGTGGCTGTACATTGTCATGCAACTGCAAAACATCCTGCTTTTGCCTATGTGGTCAAACACAACTCAGTCGACCTTGAAGTTTCTTCAGTGTCATCACATATGCATCAGAATTTATGGTGGTTCCACTTGGCATGATATTCATGAGCAAGAGTCCTTCAGAATCGAAAAACACCATAGTCATAACTTTTCCTGCAGAAGGTGTGGGTTTGAATTTTTTTTTCTTGTGTGAATCTGCATGATGCCACTCCATTGATTGCCCCTTCATCTCTGGTGAATGATGGAGCCATGTTTCATCACCTGTCGCAATTCTTCCAAGAAATTCATCTCCACCATTCTCGTACTGTTCCAAAAGTTCACTGCATACCATTTTTCTTGTTTCTTTTGTGAGCCACTGTCAACATCCTGGGAACCCACCTAGCACAAACCTTTTATAATGCCAGCACTTTCAGTATTCTGCAAACACTTCCTTCCCCTATCACAATGTAGCGTGACAATTCGTTCATTGTGATGCATCTGTCAGCAGTCACCAATTTGTTACCTCTCTGCACATTGTCTAGAATGTGTGCAGTATGATGCCTGCCGCTGCAAGGACAATCCTAAATATTTCCGTGCCCACTTTCATCACGTAACCTGCTTGCCCACCAACTAACAGTACTGCAATCAACAGCAACATCTCCACACACCTCTTTCAACCTCTTTTGGATATTTCCCACTGTCTTGTTTTCACAGCATGGGAATTCTATGACAGCACGTTGCTTCTGACGAACGTCAAGTGTAGCAGCCATCTTGAAGACATGCTGTGACTGTGCCGCTCAGGGGAGCAGGTTGAACTAAGTTTGAAAACAAGCAGGAAGGATGTATCTACACACTGTAAAACTTTCACACATGCAGAATGAAAACTGTATTTTCACAAAAATAGAGTACATTTCTTTTGGAGTGACCCTCGTAATTGAGTTGCTCCAGTCCTGGGTGGTACTGAGTTATGAGGGGAATGCTTCTCTGTGGCCAGATGGTGGAACTTTGGGAGGTGGTTTGAGACTGGAAAGATAAGGCATGGGAGGTTTATTTTTGTATGAGATTGGGAGGATAATTATGGTCAGTGAAGGCTTCAGTGAGACCCTCGGTATATTTTTGAGAGGAACCACTGGTCACTGCAGATGCAATGACCAGGGATGGCTAGGCTGTACAGAAGGGACTTCTTGGTATGGAACGGGTAGCAGTTGTCAAAGTGGAGGTATTGCTGGTGGTTAGTAGGTTTGATATGGACAGAGGTACTGATGTAGCCTTCTTTGAGGTAAAGGTCAACATCCAGGAAGGTGGCTTGTTGGTTGAGTAGGACCAGGTGAAGCAAATGGGAAAGCAGTTGTTGAGGTTCTGGAGGAATGTGAATAAGGTGTCCTCACCTACAGTCCAGATAGCAATGATGTCATCAGTGAATCTGAACCAGGTGAGGGGTTTAGGATTCTGTGATTTTAGGAAGGATTCCTCTAGATGGCCCATGAATAGATTGGCATAGGATAGTGCCATGTGGGTGCCCATAGCCGTAACTCAGATTTTTTTGTAGGTAATGCCTTCGAAGGAAAAGTAATTGTGGGTGAGGATATAGTTGGTCATGGAAACTAGGAAGGAGGTTGTTGGTTTGGAATCTGTCACACATTGGGAAAGGTAATGGTCGGTAGTGGTAAGGCCATGGGCATTAGGAATATTAGTGTACAAGGAGGTGGCACCAACAGTGATGAGCAGGCACCATGTTGTAAAGGGACAGGAAATGTGGGGAGTCGGTGGAGGGAATGGTTGGTGTCATCTATATAGGTGGGTAGGTTCCAGGTAATAGGTTGAATGTGTTGGTTTACAAGAGCAGAGATTCTCTCTGTGGGGGCACAATAACTGGCCACAATGGGTAATCCTGGGTGGTTAGGTTTATGGACTTAGGAAGCATGTATAACGTAGGACTGTAGGGAGTGGTAGGGGTGAGTAGAGAGATGTACTTCAGGGAGAGATTCAAGGATGGGCCTAAGGATTTGAGTAGTGACTGGAGATCCTTCTGGATTACTGGAATGGGGTCACTGTAGCAAGGTTTGTAGGTGGAAGTATCTGACAGTAGATGGAGTCCTTCTGCCAGGTAATCCTTGCAGTTCAAAACAACAGTGGTGGAGCCTTCGTCTGCAGGTAGGATTATAAGGTCGGGATCAGTGTTTAGATGGTTGACTGCAGTCCTTTCTGTGAATGTAACATTGGTTTGCATGTTGAGAGATCTGAGGAATGACGGTGAGGCAAGGTTCAAGGTTAAGAAATTCTGGAAAGTTAAAAAGGCATGGTTTGGGGGGCAATGGGGTGGATCACGTTTGGATGGAGGAGTGATCTGAGTTAGGGAAGTTCAATATTGGTCTTTGGTTGAGTCTAATTGGTAGGGTTTGTGGCGAAAAAGTGTTAACCACTGTAGGGCCTGGGAGAACAGATAATGTTGTAGCTGATTCTTATTATTGCATTCTTCTGCCCATGGTACACTCATGTATGACTGTGCATGTTCAGTAAAATGTCTACTGTACTGATTGTATAGTGTCATCATCATTACTAGATTAATGTGACTTTGTACTGCAAACTGACAATTACCTACTGCGCTACATTTTCTGCAGTCCAATAACCATGATTTTGGCATTTGTTTTAACATATGTGTCATTTTAATTCTACCACTCAAATCTGATGATTGGAACTTTCCAGAAAGCAACTGTTTTACTGTACGTGCTTAGTTTGCACTATCCACCTGACCTAAAATTGACACCAGTCATTCTTGTCATTGCGTACCTTCTTTTTCTTTCTACTATCCTCCCCTTCAACCAATTCTCCAGTCACAGCCCTGTCTTCCCTTTTATCAGTTTCCATTTGCTTAATGTCCGTTTCTCATCTTTCTTTCATATTTTTTCATATCCCTTTTCTTTCCTTGCATAATTATTGTCTATTTTTTTTTTATTTATTTATTTATTTATTTTTTTTTTTTTGGCTGCTTCTCCTAAGATTTGTCATATCTCCTGTATCCTGCTACTACTGCAAGTGAGTGCATTGAGTGTAGTGTCACTGCATGTGTGTACTTAAATCAACGCTAATCATGCAGTAACATGAAACAGGTCCAAGGAACAGAAATATGGCTTTATTTGTAAACGTCTGAACAACAATGAAAATAAGGCTCTCGTGACTCCACACATAACAGGACAAAAGAATCATGCAAAAGGTGCAACAGAAGTGATAAACAGAACAACGAATGTGAGCGATACAAGCTGAAAGAACATATTGAGAGTGAGAAACACTGCTCTGCTTGTATGTAGGTGCAAGTCGCTGGTAAATGGTGCGGTGGAGATCGTGCTGTGTGCATGCCTTCTACAGATGCCTCTGGTGGCTGGCCCATGCAGATGAAGTTGGCTGTTGATTTGGGTACACACACATGATGACACTACACTTGGTGTACTCACTCTCACAAGCACTAGTAGCAGGATATAGCATTATCAGTGCTTCTGTTATCATTTTGGCTTTCCATTCTTGTCTACAGATGATTTCACTCCCAAAATAATTTGTTCCCTTGATTCATCGATGAACAATAGCAGTTTGTGCAATAATTGGCACTATAATTATAGTGTTTTAATACACCAAAGGTATTAAATTACATGTGCATGCACTATTAATACATATCAGATCAAGCAGCTTCCTATTCAAGAACAAAGAGTGAAGCACTAATGGTTTGCACTATTAAATAACTTCTGTTCAAAACAATGCTGTACACTAGGAATAAATCAAATGAGGTTGCACTGTTATGAGGTTTTAAACAGGACAGTCATATATCCAGCAGAATGGAGGCTCCAAGCTCCCTCCAGCCATCTTGATTTACGTTTCTCATTCTTTCCATAAATTACTTCTATAAGGCCAAGGCTGACTACCCATCTCATCCTTGTCAATCTAGAGCTGTAAGTATATAAATGCTAGTATATATGTTTTTTACTGTAATACATGACATGTGCAATGGCCTTGTAAAAGTGACATATGGATGAATAAAACTTCCACCATTACTACTTCTACTACTGCTACTACTGTTTACAACTATAGTGTCATGTAGATGTTACCATAGTTGTTGAGCCACAACACTATGTTTCTTATTTTCCAGAAACGAGTTCAGAAGATAAATGCATGCATAATAATGGCAATTGCTCACATAAATGTGAAACTATTACAAATGAAGCTATTTGTTCATGTGATGAAGGTTTCTCCTTGATTGATGGAACTGACTGTTATCCAAATACAACAGGGAGTGTTTTCTTATCTGGAACGTCAGGAAAATTCATGATGAATGAAAATGATAATGCATGGATTATAAAAGCACCAGAGAATCACAACATAGAGCTTGTAAGTGAAAATGTATATTTTACGTTGCAGTTTGGTGTTATTTGAAGGGAAAGTGTACTTTTTACTTGCATACAGAGAGCCAGTTTCTCTGAAAAAGCTGGAATAATCAAGTTAGTAAATTTTAGCTGAAAAAGCCAGTGAAATAGAGGTATCTAAATGGCTCACAGAATTCTAAAGTCTTGGTTTGTATTTCAAAAGTTCATTGACGGCAAGAGGTGTATTTAGCCATTTTACAACAAGTAGCTCATAAGAGATTCAACTTTGAGAAACAGTCATTTTTGGAGTTATGTTATTAGGGGACATGGAGCACTGCAATGTCTGGTGTTTTTTCCTTTATTTTATATACAATTATGGTTATTTATTTATGTGAAATATTGTTTCCCAAGACTTTTTTCTATTTATTTTTATCGTCGTCTTATTCTAATGATGATGAACTTCCATTTTGTTTGCTGCCATTCTCACCTATAAAAACACATGATCAACACAATCATTTTTATATACCTGGTCCATTTAAAATAAAATTGCTTTAACCCAGTTACCCATTCAAAGTATATTTCCATTAACAATAGAATGCACTCACAGTAAGGATGACCCATTGAGTTGCATACAACAAAAAGAATTTTACACATGTAGCTTTTGGCCAAAGCCTTCTACAAAGGAAACACACACGTAAGCAAGTGTGGCTCATGCACACATGATCGTGACTACTGACAGCTCTGACCACAATGCTTTTTGTGGGGCAGGGAAACGGGAGGGATAGCAATGCATGAGTGGGTGGAGAGAAGAGTTCTGTCTGGTAGGGAATGCAGGGCCTAGAGAGTACCAGGTGCAGTGTGTGCAGGTGGGGTGTGGGGGAAAACTCTGGGAGGGAAAAGGAGAGGAGCAGAATAGGACACAAGCAGGGAAGGGGAAGTGATGGCGGATACATTGACAGTGGATGGCACACAAAGAGGGTGAGAATAAGGAAAGGGAGGAGGTGACAGGATGATGGGTTGAAAACTAGTGGGTGGAGGGTATGGAGACAGTAGGTTAATGTAGATTGAGGCCAGGATAATGTCAGAGCAGAGAATGTGTTATAAGGATAACACCCATCTGTGCAGTTCGGAAAAGCTAGTGAAGGGAAAGATCCAGATGGCTTGGATTGTGAAGCAGCCATTCAAATCCAGCAAGTGAGCATGTGATGATCAGCAGCATGTTGTGCCATGAGGTTGTCTACTTTGTTCTTGACCACAGTGTGTCAGTTACCATTCATACTGGTGGTCAGCTTGGTAGTCATGTGTTTCAGTTGCTCTAGTCTGGGTTGGAATTGGCTGATGAAGGGGGCATTATTCTGTAGCTGGTTCTTAGTGGTGGAGGGAGGATTTGGGGTTTGTGGGGAAATGTTAGTGGAAATCTGTTTGCGGACTAGGTCCTTATGTCTGTCTGTAAAGCCTAAGTGAGACTTTCAGTATTCTGGGGAAGAGAGTTCTTGTCACAGCAGATATACTGTCCCTGGTGGCCAGGATGTATGAGAGACTTTTTGGTTTCGAAGGGATGGCAGCTGTTAAAATGCAATTACTATTGGTGGTTGTTAGGTTTTATGACAGAGGTGTGGATGGAGCCATCAGAGAGGAGGAAGTCAATGTACAGGAAGGTGGTATGCTGGGTTGATGAGGACCAGGTGAAGTAGATGGGAGAGTAGGTGTTGAGATTCTGAAGGAATACGGATAGGGTGTCTTGACCCTGAGTTGAGATCATGAAGTTATTATTAATGAGCCTGAATCATACCAGGTGTTTGGGGTTTTAGAAGGCTAGGAAGGTTTTCTGTAGACGCCCATAAACAGGTTGGCCTAAGGGGTTGCCATATGAGGGCCCATGGCCCAGCTTTGTATACCTTCCCTTCAAGGGAGAAGTAGTTACATGTTACGATCAAGTTAATGAGATGAATATGGAATGAAGTAGTGGGTTTGGAGTTTGGAGGACGCTGGAAAAGGTAATGTACACATGTGGCAAGACCATGGAGAGGAAGGATGTTTGTGTATAGGGAAGCAAATTCAACAGTGACCAGTTTTGTTGTGCCTCCCTGCAGCTCAATGGATCCTCTGTATGGTGAGTAGCAATCTATCCTTCTCCTAATATTGTTGATATTCGTACCTGGAATTTCTACTATTTGATATAATTCCATTTTCATTACATGCAGGGTGTCCAGTGAACGAGGCACTGATTTCAAAATTAAATATCTCAAAAACTAAGGGTGATATAGATGTTTATTGTGAAAACTGTAAGAATTTTATAAAGATGTTACACAGAAGTTTTGAAGTAGTTCAAAAGGCTGCTGAAAGGTGGAACTGCATGCTGTGCAATTGTACAGTATCAGTGTACATAATTGCCGTGTGCAGTCTTTGCAATCACATCACAATGTTTTCAAAGTGTATGCCACTCTCAGCTATGAGGTTGTGCAAAACCCACCTGTAGTGGCTAAGTGGAAATGCAGTCACATGCCGCACAGTTCACTTATTCAAGCTCATCTGGCGTTGTGGAATGGTTTCTTTCAGTGTGCCCCACAAAAGTAGTCACAGGGAGTCAGATCAGGTGAGTATGGAATCCAATCCATCTCTGTGCCTGTAAATTTGCCGGAATCCAATGCAATAACTCTATTCCCATGTTATTCATTAAGAAAGTGAAACACCTGTTCAGTTTGATGTGGCCAGGGCCAATCTTGCATACACCACTCTGTGTGTGACTGATCATCCAGCACTAGCTTTGTGGTGACAAATTGTTCCAAAATTGTAATGTAACATTCGCTAGTGATAGTTTCTTGTGTGAGAAAAGAGCCGATAATGCTTTTACTGCATAATGCAGTCGAAACAGTAACTTTGGAAGAGTACAGTGTTTTTCTTCCACGCAAATGTGGATTTTTGAAACCCAAAAATCATCAGTTTTATTTGCTCATGACTCTGTTTGTGTGGGAGTGTGCTTCCCCTGTGGACCAGATGCTATGAACATCAAATCCTTCATTATAAATCATTGTGAGAGTCTGGTTTGCAAAGTCCACCCTTCTCACACAGCTCATACAGGTATGGCCTTGTGGCTTTGGATTTTAAATGGGAACATATATATGCTCTGTCTCAGTATTTTCTGTATGGTGGATTGCTTTAGAGCAGTCTCTGTTGCAATTCTTAAGTCATACTTCCTTGGATTTTGCTGAACAATTCTGGAAACCATGGTGACAAATGGCTCTGAGCACTATGGGACTTAACATCTGAGGTCATCAGTCCCCTAGAGTTTATAACTACTTAAACCTGACTAACCTAAGGACATCACAAACATCCATGCCCGAGGCAGGATTTGAACCTGTGACCATAGCAATCACATGGTTCCATAATGAACCACCTAGAACTGCTCGGCCACAGTGGTCGGCAAACCATGGTAACATTTTCAGGAGTAACTACTGTGTGCCTGAGGCCAACATTCACTACTGCATCATCAGTCACACTGCCTTTCCATTGGAATTTGGCAAAGAGCATGCGAATGGTTTCTCTATCTGGTTCTTTAGAACATTAAATCATGTTATAAAACTGCATCTTGTTGCCATGAGAGTGTATTCTAACTTCTGGTATTTGCCTACCAAAAAGACAAGATGTTCAGTGGAATATGTATTTCAGCCTCTTCCTTTAGGATTCTAACCTCCTTTCACTTTTGAACAGTGAAAATGAAAATGATCACTCCAAGCTGTGGCACACCATTTATAGTCACTACATACTGCAGTTACAGTGTCATCTGTTAGTAACTTTTCAAACTATTTCAAAACTTCTGTACAAAATTCTTACAGTTTTCACAATAAACATAGCATTTGTTGCACTCATCTTTTGATCTTAGTTTTTGAGATATTTAATTTTTACATCAGGAACCCCTTTGTTGGACACCATATACAACCACACACCAAGTTGTGGCAGGAGAACAAACATATAGAAAGGTACTGAAATTCACAAGTTCACAGTTCCTGGCAAACAAATGAAGCTCATTGTATCTTTCTAAACATAAGAAGTTTTAAGAAATACATAATATACATAATATAAATACATAATATACATAATATAAATCAGGGCACATCAGAAGCTATGATTATTCATAAGGTCAAGTTTCTTACTTACTAAACGTAGGATATATTAAGTTGTTTTGAGTACATCATTTCTGCAACATAACTGGAAGGCACCCATAAGAAAAAATATATAAACACAGTTAATACAACCTTTGACAATAAAGTTTGGTGAATGAAGTCAGAATGGTTGATCAAGCAACACTGTCGACTCACATTGCTGCACCTGTGTAGCAGCTGGTATTGACAACCTGACCCTCCCCCTCGTAGTTCAGTTGAGCACCGTGTGTCTTCTGAGGGGAGAACAGGACAATGAACGAGTAAAGGATCAATTTAAAATTTTATTTTAAGCTTTGCAAGACACCGAAAGAAACACATGCAATACTGGTACGTGTTTATGGGGATCAAGCACTGTCTATGAAGTGTATGTATGAGTGTTTCGCCCATTTTTGAGGAGAGTGTTTCTGACAACCCCCATAGCGGACAACTGGCGACCACCATCAGTGATGAAAACATTGAGAAAATGAGGACATTAATAACAAACAACCTTCAATTAACTGTGTGCATGATAGCAGATGAACTGTGAAACCATGCAACAAATCCTTACCCAGGAGTTAGAGAAGAGGATAACGTGTTGTTGTGTTGTGCCAAATCACTTGACTGATGATCAGAAGCAGGCACATTTAGAGGCTTCACAGGATTTGGTCAAAATGGTGGATGTGACACCCAATTTCTTGAACCACATTGTCACTGAACATGAAACCTGGTGTCTCCAGTATAGCCCTGAAACAAAGCAGCAGAGCGTGGAATGGTGTTCTCCAACATCACCTTGTCAGAAAAATATCAGAGCCAAAAAATCACATCAGAATTATGCTCATCACCTTTTTCAATAGTCAAGACATTATCCACAAGGAATTTCTACCTCAGGAAATGATTTTGAACGCTGCACAGTACGTTGAAATTTTGACCCGTTTCATGCAACGTCTATGCAGGGTACAACCCCAGTATGCACAGCAAGGTTCCTGGTCCTTTGTTCACGACAATGCTCACCCGCACACAGACAATATAGTCAAACAGTTCCTGGCAAAGAAGGTGGTGGTTCAACTTGAACACCCACCACACTCACTGGATCTCAATCCTCCGGACTTCTTCCTATTCCTTCAGCTGAAACTCAGTTTGAAAGGAAAGAGATTTGATGATATTCCTGACATCCAATGAAATGTGACGCAACTTTTGAACACCATCCCAAAGGAAGATTTCATTCAAAGTTTCCAGGACATATATTGCAGAGCTCAGCAGTGCACAACTATGGGAGGTGACTGTTTCAAAGGACAGTAAGGTAACAGTAGTTCCTAGTTCATCTATGTTAATGTTACAGAACTATTTACCAAACTTTACTGTCAGAGGTTATAAATAAAATCAAAATGCAGAAATTAGAGAAGACAGAGAGATAACATTGCACATGTAGAGATACTTGAGAGAGACATGGTATTCTGAGGGTGAGTACCTCCTGCTTCCCCCTCCCTCACCATGCTGCCCAGCCCGCTAAGTAGAAAACCTGTGGGAAAAGTTTTTCTTTTCCAAGAAATAGTCAGTATGTATTAGTATAGTTGAGTGTTTTGTACCCAGGGTTTTCAACTAATTCACATGGTGTATCATCAAAATATTATTCCATGTCCCATTCTATGTTATCAAATTCAATTCTTTTAGTATTATTAACATTGGTTAGTCTGCCAGTTAGTTTAATGTTCACTTAAGAATTGTGATCTCTTACCTCATTACTAACATTTTCAAACAGAACTTTTTCACCTTTTGAATTTTGTCAAGATTTCTTAATCTTTCTTTAAAGCATCTGAAAACACATTCTGATACTTTTTCCATCTGTTTGAGTACAGTATTTTACTATTACTGACAACAAAAGCGATTTTTCAAGTTATTTTTGCTGAACTCATCCAAATTTTGTAAACAAACTTTACATTTTTCCCACAGTAATGTTTGGATTGACATCTTATGAGTTTTCTTTAGTATTTAAATCATTTTCAACTCCACTACTGTCAGAATCATGAGAAGAATTTGACAGTTCCAATGTGACAAGCATTTTACAGCTCACTTCTTCTTCATAACCCCCACAGATTCTAAGAACTTCACAGTACCTGATACTTCACTCTTTCCCCCCCCCCCCCCCCCCCCCCCTAAGAGACCATCTTCATTTAAATTAAATAATGATACACTTTCACTTCATCTCTTTCATTTCTCCACTTCTCCATCTCTTTCTCTGACTTATTATCCCCCAGAAAAACACTGGTTACCTTATTGTATATTACACTATCATTGTGCTGGTCATGTACTTCTATTTCTCCAAGTCTGCTGCTCATGTACGTCTATTTATCCTATTCTTTAATTTCTATTTTTTCCTTATTCAACCCCAAATTCTGCTACTACGCAGTGTTTGTAAACCCCCATCCTCCAAACAAAATCCACCACATACTGTATTATACTTTGGTTTTGTAAATGTTGTTTTCAAAATCCTGTCCAGAATCTTTTATGAATGTCAGTTTTACTATTTTGTAATGCTTACACTTCTCTGTCATCATCACAGTTCTAAATTAAACACTCATCAATGGTCTTTGCATTAACACCATCCTAAGCTCTTGCATTGTGGACTGCCAATTGAGAGCCCCTCAGTTTAATGAGTCATTGTTTCCCTCATTTGGTGTACAGGGTTTTTGTGGCTGATTGTACTCTGACCACATTTTGTACCATGGTGCACGCATAACTTTGTCCTAACACATAACTATTTCTTCTTTGAAGGGAAGATATACAAACAAATCTGCAGCACAGCCAAGGGCACCTGTATGGCCCCTCCTTTGCCAACCTGCTTATGGGCATCTAGAGAAAACTCCCTAGACTACTAAAACCTCAAGTCTGATTCAGGTCACTGATGATATTTTAATGATCTGGATCAGGGCCAAGACACCCTATCTTCATTCCTTCAGAGCATCAGCATCTTTTCTTCCATCTGCTTCACTTGGTCCTCCTCAATGCAGCATTTCACCTTCCTGGATGCTGACCACCTCCTCTCTGATGGCTCCATTCACACCCCCATCCACATAAGACACCATAGCCATCAACAGTATCTGCATTTTGACACATGCCATCCCTTCCACACCAAAAAATTCCTCCCATACAGCCTGGCCACTGGGGATGATGTATCTGCAGTGACAAGAACTCCCTTTCCCAACAGGCACTATCCTCTGGACCATGCCTGCAAACAGATTTCCTACAGATTTCCCTACACATCTCCAATCCTCCCAACACCTCTAAGAGCCAGCTACAAGAGAATGCCCCCTTCATCACCCAGTACCACCCCAGACTGGGCCACATGTATCACATCTTTCGTCAGGGCTTTGATTATCTATTATAATATTTTGAAATGGGGGAGATCATATCTGAAATCCTTCCCACCCCTCCTAAAGTGGTGTTCTGTTGCCCACCCAACCTCCAAAACATTCTAGTCCCTATGCCACTCCAAATCCAAACCCTTGCCACAGGGATCATATCCCTGTAGAAGACCCAGGTGTATGACCTGCCCAGTCCACCTACAGTGCATTTCCTATTCCAGTCTTGTCACAGGCTTATATTAGCCTTTCAGAGGCTGGACCATGTGTGAAAGCAACCATGTCATACACCAGCTCTTCTGCAACCATTACACAGTTTTTATATTGGTGTGACCACCAAAAAGCTGTCCACTAGGATAATACTCGATTTCAGTGGATACTTCACAGCCCAGGCCATCTGTATCCTCCCCTTCACTACCAGCTTGTCTGAACTGCACAGATGGGAGTTATACTTACTGTTATATCCTAGCCAGTAATGCCAACCGAGCCCGCTGCCAAAAGGTTGGCAGCATCAAAGTCCGGATGCCGTCCGCATAAGCAGCGCCAGCGATACAGGAAATCGCCGCAAGTCTGCGCGCCCCACCGCTGGCTTCTGGCTTCTTAAGCGCTGGAGTCGCGAGCGCTAGGACAGTTCTGAATTCGCCACTCAGTTGTATACTCGCCACCGATTGGTGTACTTGCTAGTCAGTTGTGTGTTCATCGCAGCAGAGTTGTTGTTTGTCGTCAGCCGACGCTGACCTAGCCGCTCCGACTCGAACTAGACAGATTTCTGTAGACACGGAGTTCACTACTGTGTTTCTGTATCTTCGTTAATAAAGATAAGTACCGACTTTTATTTAATCCGAGTGTTTGGGTTTTCATCTTTCTGTTCACTGTTCCAGCGGACCGGTCGGCCCGCTATTAAAAGTGTGGCGGTGATTTCGTAAGCCGTTTCTACAGCGAAGTGTTTGTCCCTACGAACGCCGCCACAAAACTTACCACACTTTCTCTGCTCCCAAAATTATTGTGGCCTCAACCTACAGTAACCTACTGATCCCATACCCTTCGCCCAGCAGTCCGTCCCCTCTGTCCAATCACCTACTCCCTTTCACATCCCTTCACCCTCTGCAGATACATCTGCCCATCCTTTCCCCTTCCCTGCTCCACTGCTTTTCCCTTCATGCCTGGCAGTCCTGTAAGGCCTCCATCTAGTTTCTGCACACCCTAACAGTCCGCACTCGTCCTCTTTCCCCATCTAATCCAGATTACTGTTTATGAGACAGTCACATCCTGGTTGGAGCTGTTGGTGGTAGCAATCATGTATGCATGAAGTGTGCTTGTTTAAGTGAATGTCTGTGTGTTTTCTTTGCTAAGAAAGGCTTTGGATGAAAGCTATAATGTCTAACAGCCTTTCTGTTGTGCCTATCCGCAACCCACTGGGTTAGCTTCACAGCAAGCAGCAATCTGTCCTTTTGCTAATATTGTTGATATTTTGAAAACTGAGTTGACTGTCCCAAGACAATGTTTCTCTCTTGAGAAATCTCTGTAAAAACTTAAAACATTGCTTATTTTGGAAAGCAGTTTACCTTTGCAGTGTTGCAGGGTGGGACTTCCCACCCGAGGGGAACTAATTATCAGCATATTAGACTTGTTATTAAACCCATCTTTAACAAAAGTTTTTGAACAGGTCTTTTCTTTCAGATGCTGTAATCATTTCTAAATACTAACAAAACTCATATGTAAAGTTACCAAATTACTATTAGTTACTGTCTCTGTTCTTTTTTTCTGAATCTTCACACTCACAATAATTAACATGAACAATATTTTGACTATTAACAGCTTCAGTTTCACTCTTTCATTTAGTTTGTGCAATAGCAGTTTCATCCCTGAGTCCTGATTTTTCTTCAGTCACTCTCAGTTCCACTGTTTCCTGTTTGGATTCTGTATTGATCATTTATCTTATCCACTCTTTCACTCAGATTTTGCACTTTTTCACTTGTAGCCAGTACTTGGCCACCTAGCTCATTTCTGACCTCATCAATCTGAGCATTCAATTAGCTGATTATTTCACTTTTTGCCACTGAAATCTTGGTGCTCTTTTGAAATCCTGTTGTTGAGTTTTGATATCTATTTCTCATTTTTTTTTAAATTTTGGTATCAATGTGGCTAAATTGTATGGAAATTGTAACAGCTGTTTCTGAAATATTTATAGATAAGTCTTTGCCAAACAATGGAAGATCAAGGATGGAATAATTGCAATTTTATGAAAAGGTTATATTGCCAGTCACCATATGGGAGATGGTGAATCACAGACAGGTGCAACAAAAAGGCTGCTAAACAAGTAAGCTTTTGAGCTTTTGGCCACAAGGCCTTCTTCTGAATGAGACAAGACACACACACACACACACACACAAAAACAAATACAAGTCACGTGGGCATGAACACTGAACACTGAACTCTGGTCACTGAGACCAGAGACAGTGGTCTCTGTGTGTGTGTGTGGGGTGGGGGGGCGGGGGGGGGTGTTGAACGGACTGGGGGTGGGTAGATAGTTGGTCAGAGGAAGGCAGCCAGTTTGCCGGCATGGGATGTGGGAGGGAGGTCTTGGAGGTAATGGGCTGGCACAATTGTAGCAGCTAGTGGGAAGCCGCACATGCTGAGGCTAGGACAGTTACAGAAGTGAACACTGTGTATTTCAGAGAACCTGATGGTGAAGGAAAGGATCCAGATGGATTGGGTTGTGATGCAGGCATTGAAAGTGAACATGGGCTCAGCTCCATGTTTCGCCTCTGGTTGGTCAACTTCGTCCTTGACAACAGTTTGATAGTGGTAATTCATCCTGGTGGACATCTGGTTGTTAGTCAGACCAATATAACAGGAAGTGCAGTGTTTACAGTAGAGGTGGTATATGTCATCCCTGCTTCCACAGGTGGCCAACTCTTGTTGACAAACATTTCCGACCAACTGTTTGAAATCAAGACTTCCACATCAAATACACTAATATATCCTTGACTGACTTTCCACCATCCCCCACCTGTACCTCCTGGATCCCTGCTCATCGCCGTTAATGCCGCTTCCCTATACACCAACATCCCTCATACACGGCACCTTGTTACTGTTGTACACTACAAGTCCCAGTGTCCTTCAGACCCCAAACCCACCACCTCATTCCTTATGCAACTTACCAGCTATATCCTGACCCACAACAACTTTGCTTTGAAGTGAATGTTTACTATCAAATCCACAGCACAGCTATGAGGATGTGCATAGCCCCCCCCCCCCCCCCCCCCCATGTGGCAAACTGTGTATGGGTCATCAAGAGGAAGATTTGGAGCCTCCCAAAATTTCCAACCACGCAACCAATACACTGGTTTAGTTTCATCGATATTCTTATTTTATATAATACTTTTATTTACAGTTTTTGATAAATATTTGAAGTTGTTCTTTTGAAATTGTTGTTGTTGTGGTCTTCAGAACAGAGACTTGTCTGATGCAGCTCTCCATGCTGCTCTATCCTGTGCAAGCTTATTCGTATCCTAGTACTTACTGCAACCTACATCCTTCTGAATCTGTTTAGTGTATTCATCTCTTGGTCTCCCTCTACAATTTTTACCCTCCACGCTGCCCTCCAATAGTAAATTTGTGATCCCTTGAGGCCTCAGAATATGTCCCACCAACCCATCCCTTCTTGTAGTCAACTTGTGCCACAGATTTCTCTTCTCCCCAATTATATTCAATACCTCCTCATTAGTTATGTGATCTACCCATCTAATCTTCATCATTATTCTGTAGCACCACATTTTGAAAGCTTCTATTCTCTTCTTGTCTAAACTATTTATTGTCCACGTTTCACTTCCATACATGGCTACACTTCATACAAATACTTTCAGAAATGACTTCCTGACACTGAAATCTATACCCAATGTTAACATATTTCTCTTCTTTAGAAACGCTTCCCTTGCCATTGCTAGTCTACATTTTATATCCCCTCTACTTGGACCATTATCAGTTATTTTTTTCCCCAAATAGCAAAACTCATTTACTACTTTAAGCGTCTCATTTCCTAATCTAATTCCCTGAGTATCACCTGATTTAAATCGACTACATTCCATTATCCTCATTTTGATTTTGTTGATGTTCATCTTATATCCTCCTTTCAAGACACTGCCCATTCTGTGCAGCTACTCTTCCAGGTCCTTTGCTGTCCCTGACAGAATTACAATGTCATCGGCGAACCTCAAACTTTTTATTTCTTCTCCATGGATTTTAATTCCTACTCCGAATTTTTCTTTTGTTTCCTTTTCTGCTTGCTCAATATCCAGATAGAATAACATCAGGGATAGGCTACAACCCTGTCTCAGTCCCTTCCCAACCAATGCTTCCCTTTCATGCCCCTCGACTCTTATAACTGCCATCTGGTTTCTGTACAAATTGTAAATAGCCTTCTGCTCCCTGTATCTTACCCTTGCCACCTTCAGAATTTAAAAGAGAATATTACAGTCTACAAATGCTAGAAACGAATGTTTGCCTTTTATTAACCTATTTTCTAAGATTAGTCGTAGGGTCAGTATTGCCTCACATGTTCCAACATTTCTTCGGAATCCAAACTGATCTTCCCCGAGGTTGGCTTCTACCATTTTTTCCATTTGTCTGTAAAGAATTTGTGTTAGTATTTTGTAGCCGTGACTTATTAAACTGATAGTTTGGTAATTTTCACGTCTGTCAACAACTGCTTTTTTTGGGATTGGAATTGTTATATTCTTCTTGAAGACTGAGGGTATTTCGGCTGTCTCATACATCTTGCTCACCAGATGGTAGAGTTTTGTCAGGCTGGCTCTCCCGAGGCTATCAGTACTTCTGATGGAATGTTGTTTACTCCCAGGGCCTTGTTTCAACTTAGGTCTTTCAGTGCTCTGTCAAACTCTTCACAAACTCTTCACACAGTATCATATCTCCCATTTCATCTTCATCTACATCCTCTTCCATTTCCATAACATTGTCCTCAAGAACATCACCCAAGTATATACCCTCTATATACTCCTTCCACCTTACTGCTTTCCCTTCTTTGCTTAGAACTGGGTTTCCATCTGAGCTCTTGATATTTGTGCAAGTAGTTCTCTTTTCTCCAAATGTCTCTTTAATTTCCTGTAGGCAGTATCTATCTTACCCCTAGTGCTCTACATCCTTACATTTGTCCTCTAGCCATCCCTGCTTAGCCATTTGGCACTTCCTGCCGATCTCATTTTTGAGACATTTGTATTCCTTTTTGACTGCTTCATTTACTGCATTTATGTATTTTCTCCTTTCATCAGTTAAATTCAATATCTCTTCTGTTACCCAAGGATTTCTACTGGCCCTCGTCTTTTTACCTACATGATCCTCTGCTGCCTTCACTATTTCGTCCCTCAGAGCTACCCATTCTTCTTCTACTGTATTTCTTTCCGCCATTCTTGTCAATCATTCCATGATGCTCTCCCTGAAACTCTCTACAACCAGTTTATCCATGTCCCATCTCCTTAAATTCCCACCTTTTTGATGTTCCTCCAGTTTTAATCTACAGTTCATAACCAATATATTGTGGTCTGTGTCCACATCTTCCCCTGGAAATGTCTTGCAATTTAAAACCTGCTTCCTAAATCTCTATCTTACCATTATATAATCTATCTGAAACCTTCCAGTATCTCCAGGCTTCTTCCATGGATAGAACCTTCTTTCATGATTCTTGAACCAAGTGTTAGCTATGATTAAGTTATGCTCTGTGCAAAATTCTACTAGGCTGCTTCCTCTTTCATTCCTTACCCCCATTCCATATTCACCTACTATGTTTCCTTCTCTTCCTTTCCCTTCTATCGAATTTAAGTCACCCATGACTATCAAATTTTGTTCTCCCTTCACTATCTGATTAATTTCTTTTATCTCATCATACATTTCATCAATCTCTTCATCATCTGTGGAGTGTTATGGCATATAAACTGGTACTACTGTGGTAGACATGGGCTTCATATCTATCTTGTCCATATAATGCATTCACTATGCTGTTTCTAGTATCTTACCTGCATTCCTATTTTTTTTATTTATTATTAAACCTACTCCTGCATTACCCCTATTTGCTTTTGTATTTATAACCCTGTATTCACCTGACTGGAAATCTTGTTCCTCCTGCCATCGAACTTCACTAATTCCCACTATATCTAACTTTAACCTATCCATTTCCATTTTTAAATTTTCTAACCTACCTGCCTGATTAAGGGATCTGACATTGCACGCTTGAATTTGTAGAACACTAGTTTTGTTTCTCCTGATGACGACGTCCTCCTGAGTAGTCCCCACCCGGATATCCGAATGGGGGACTGTTTCACCTATAAAATATTTTACCCAAGAGGATGCCTTTATTATTTAACCATACATTAAAGCTCTATGCCCTCGAGAAAAATTATGGCTGTAGTTTCCCCTTGCTTTCAGTGCTTCGCGGTACGGGTACAGAAAGATCAATTTGATTTGTGGTACAAGGCCAGATCAGTCAATCATCCAGACAGTTGCCCCTGCAACTACTGGAAAGGCTGCTGCCCCTCTTCAGGAACCACACATTTGTCTGGTCTCTCAACAGATACCCTTCCATTGTGGTTGCACCTACGGTATGGCTATCTGTATCGCTGAGGCATGCAAGCCTCCCCTCGAACGGCAAGGTCCATGGTTCATGGGGGTGGGGGGGAAATAGTAGTAGAACATAATTTTACTTTCACTGTGTGAAGGCATCTTACTACTTTTTGAGCTTTCATCATATCCAATCTTTCTCTTTGATTATGTGAAGCAAGTATAAGTGGCACAGGAGGAACTTATTGATGTGCAGAATATCTAATAATAAATCAATACTTAAATATACAGCTCTAAAACTGGTAGTATATTTATAATGTCGATATTTTTTCCATCAATAATCAATATATTTTTCATTCCTTCACAGTCTCAGCACGTTTTCTGCCATCTGCTTCACTTGGTCCTCCCCTACCCAACACCCTGGACATTGACCTCCAGCTCGACAATGTCTCCATTCACTCCTCTGTCCACATTAAACCTACTAACCAAAAACATAATCTGCATTTCAACAGCTGCCATCTCTTCCACACCATAATATCCCTCCCATACAGTCTAGCCACTCGCAGACAACTTAACAGTGGTGATGAGTACATCCTTGCCCAGTATGCTGCAGTACCACACCTCCTCCACCCCCACAAAGAGATTTCGATTTCCTGTGGCATATTCTTACATTCTTCCAGTCCTCCCCCCACTCCCAAGAGTCAGCTACAAAGGTGTGCCACTGTTGTCACCGAGTATCCCCCCAGACTGGTACAACTGAACCACATTCTGCTACAGGTCTTTGATTATCTCTCATCCTGCCCTGAGGGACATCCGATATAATATCCTTCCCAGTCCTCCTAAAGTGGTGTTCCTTTGCCTACCTAACATAAACCTAATCCTAGTCCATTCCTATACCATTCCCACTCCCTATCTCTTGCCACAAGGATCATATCCTTCTGCCCAATCCACCCTCACAGCATCTCCTGCTCCAGTTCTGTCACAGGCTTATCCTACCCCATCAGAGGCTAGGTCACCTTTGAAATCAGCCATGTCATATACCAACTCTGCTGCAAACAATTCACAATCTTTTAGTTTGGTATGACTACCAACTATCTGTCCATGAAGGTGATTGGCCACTGCTAAACTATTGTCAAGAAAAAAGTAATAGTTATCTGTGTGTGTTTGAGTGTGTGTGTGTGTGTGTGTGTGTGTGTGTGTGTTTGTGTGTGTATTTTACTCAAGCTCAGGCTCGTCAAACAATAACTCTGAAAACTAGCATGTTTTCTGTCTTTTGTATGTGCCTATTGACAACTGAGTGCTTCTGCTTTTCGATGAGTGATCTTTCATCCTAAAGTATTTACTGCCAGGTCATACATTTTTTAAACCAAGCTGAAGACTTTTCTGTCATCAAACTCCTACCCTCATTAGGATTATCTATGGCTCATTTGATTGTGATTGTCACTGGTGTGAGTGGAAATTAGGATACAGTGTTTGTGTAATAAATATTCCAGATTGTTACCTGTCCCAGTACCCTGATTTGGGCTGTCCATGGGTTCCGCAACTCATTCCAGGTGACTGCAGGGATGATTTTTAAGAATTCATCTCTATCACTTTACAATGCCAGATGTTGATAATGATTTATAACAGAATGGGAAATGTGCAAGTGACAGTAGTTTCATAAGTACCCTCTCTCTTACAACTTATAATGGTATTTTGGAGTATAGATGTAGAAGATGATTCATTTATGTGATTACAATTTCTTAAATTTTACTTGTAATTATCTTATATTACACCACCATCAGTCTATGTTATGATTCTCCTGTGGGATAAAAAATAAAATAAAGCCTGTTTAATGGCACGAAATGACATAAAATGACTTATTGCTATGCATGATAGCTTCTTTGTATCACAAAGTCTTGTATGTGGGCTAAATTTCATTCACTTCTGATGATTACTGTCTTCAGATATATATAAAGCTTCAAAATTGTAAAATATACTCCATCACATCTTTCAGGTTGAAACTTGGCCTTGTATGAGTGCCTCCACAGAGAAATTAGCATTCTTCCCTTGCATTGTTTGAGAGTTCGTTTGATTTTCTGTAGATATAAAGGTTATTTCATTTGTGCTATTATTGCACTAAATACATTTGTTGGTAACTGTATCTGACAGCTGTTGAAATCTTTCATAGGAAATTTCTGGTAGTGGACTTGACAACTACCACTATATGCAGTACAGCGTCTATGATAACCATCTCACTGAACTACCCAGGAAGCTGCACCCATATTATGAATCAGCTTCTCTGCATAAGTTCAGAAGCTCTGGACCATATCTCTACATCAAAACACTTACTGGTTGGACATATTATGATACATTGGCTACTTACAAAACAGGTATGTCTTGTGTCTGATCATCAAGCAATGCATGAGTTTTGTTCATTTAAATGAATAATGCTTCTGTCTGAGTGAATCTTTATTCAACTTACGAATGTATTATTTTCGGATTCTTAGTGGCAGACCAGTGCTTGCACATCAATCTCTGATTCTGAGAATCAGTGACAGACCATTAGTATGGTCTTCACCACTCAGCGCATATATTCTGATCGACTAATATGAGCTTTGGTAATACACAATTATAAAATTGGAGATAGAACACCTGGATGACAATAGTATCTGCAAACTTCTTACAGATGATCCAGTTACCACTAATGAAATACAATGTAGAAAAAGCTGTACAGATATCAAATCGGATCTTCATAAGATTTCACATTGGTGCAAAGATCAGAATTTGCTATAGTGTTCTAAAAAGTAAAATTGTGCACTTCACAAAAAAAAAAAAAATGTAGAACCTACAACTGCAATGGCAACAACTCACATTAGATATAAGTCAGTTCAATATCTGGGTGTAACAATTTCTGGAGGCATAAAATGGAATGTCCCAATAGCCTCAGTAATATGTAAAATGGGTGTCTGGCTTCAGTTCACTGGTTTGCTTCTGAGAAAATGCAGTCAGACTACAAAGGTGTTTACTTAGAAAACACTCGTGGAACCCAACCTCAATTATTGCTTAAGCATGTGGGACCCAACAGCATTAAGAGAGAGATTAAACATGTAAAAAGAAGGGTAACACACATTATCAAATGTTTCTTTCACTGATGGGACATCATCCCGGAATTACTAAGAAATTGGAACTCACAGATACTTGAGGATGGATATAAACTACGCTGTGAAAGCCTGCTTTGAAGCTTGAAGAACTGATATTATATCAGCAGTCTAAGAATACTACAGTATCCTATTAAGTTGTTACAGACCTCATACATACAAAATTTTAGACTCTTCAGGGAGATAAAAAACAGCTCTAAAAATTTCAGTGGTTTTTTGTTTTCCCACCAGGTGTTCATGTGAGTTATGATGCTAATGATTTTCAGACACAGTGCTCAACCTTCAGTGTAATGAATGTTATTTTATAGATATTGCTGAAATTATCATCCATTTACATTAATACACAATGGCATCTGTGTGCTAACAGACTTGAAACAACCAGATGTTTCATGAACCATGGCTGCAGCTTTTGCCAAACAGGCAACCAGCTCTTCTGGAATATCTTTTACTGTGTTGCACATGAAATTCCCTCCCCCCACCCCCACACCTCTCAACAAAACAAAAAAAAGAAAAAAGAAGTCTATAAGGGAGATGTGGTGACCATAGTGCTGGCCCAGCTAAATAGTTGGGGAAAACATTGTCTAGATCAAGTATGGACAACCTTTGGTGATCCACAGGCCTTAATTCATTTACTTACTTAAGCTTGATGCTCACATTATCACGTGATGCAATAGCAGAACTCCAAGTACAAAACGTTAGCATCCATAGCATTAAAGCTGATGGGGTTATGCACCGCTGTTAATCGCCACCCCTTTCCTGACATGACATGCAATACCAACAAAAATTATGCCTCAAAACATATGTTTCAGAGAGTTTATTTTATGTTCACCCATCTTCAGATATTTACATTTTTTTAAACACTATGAACATTGTTTCTTTACTTACAACATTTCACTGTAGCTGTCTCAAAAACTTCCATTGAAAAATTTTGCAGTACCTCGCTTTCTGTTCCATGATTTCTTCTGTGCCCATATTGATATCAGCCATGGGGCAGTTCCAGTCCACATACCGCCAATAGCCCACCCGTAGTCTAAATGTTCTATGACATCAATGGCAAAGTGTGATGGAACCCCATCATACTGGAACCATAATCACTGCATCACTCTTATTAGGATCTTCTCCAGCAGTGCTTCATGGAGAAAGATATGACAGTTTCCTTCACTGAAAATGTTAGGCATAAGATGTTATGAAATCAGGTGGTTATGATGAATACAGACCCACACATTTGTGGCAAATCTCTGTGATGGTAGAACACAAAAGTTGCCGTAGGATTTTACAAATCTCAGGCATGGATATTGTTGCTGTTGAATATCACTTCCCTTGTGAAGAAAGACTCATCAGTAAATAAAACACATATTTGGAAGGTAGGGATGTTTACAATTTGGTGTAGATAAAATTAGCAGAATTCCTCAAGCTGGGGAAAGTCATCAGCTGTTAGATCCATTACCTTCTGATATAGGGACAGATGCATGACTGTCTCTTCCTAGATTTGCACACATTGGAGGTATTTAGATTCTTGGTTATGGATTGTGTGTGGTCCTCAGTTTGCTGTAACACAGTTGCCTCAAAATGGACAGTTTGCTCAACAGTTTCCCATCGGCCTTGTCTAAGATATCATATTTCACAAACATTCCCAAGGCAGGTAATTTTTAAAACTGGGGCAACTACAGCTAAAGTAGTTATGTATGATTGATTGACAATTCATACAGAAAATAGTTTTTCAAACAAGTGTTGAAATTATTAAATATGAAACTGAATGAAAAGTCCAATAGTGCATGGTAGTGATATTTATTGTAGTCAGTTATAGACCCACACAACTGGTTTCACAGCTTTTGGACTTCCCATTCAGTTTTATATTTAATAATTTTAACACCTGTATTAAAAAACTGTTTACTGTATGAATTGTCAATCAATCATGTATTCCCATCAGGTGTTTGAAATTTGTGATGATTTGGTAACCTCTATAATGGATCATATTATTACTTTTTTTCTTCGTTCTTTTCCTTTTATACATGTATGCTGTATATACACAAAGCTAAATGTAAATTAAGAAGTGGCTTTGTGGCAGACATAATGTTTTGATACAAAGAGAGAGAGAGAGAGAGAGAGAGAGAGAGAGAGAGAGAGAGAGAGAGAGAGAAGAGATATGCTCTCCAGTTGATTAATTTCTGTTTGTTCACCTGTTCAATTCTATAAGTGGTAGTGGGTGGACGCATTATGACTAGCTTTGTCATACCAGTATTGTTTAAAAATGTATAGCTCAAGCATACATTAAAAGTGCTAGAAAAAGTTATTAGGAAAGAAAAGTTTTATTCATATATTTACATTGACCACACCTGTCTGTTCATAATTTCATCCATGCTGAGAATCCTCCATCCAGAGGCTCAGAGCAGACGAGAAATTTGTGCGAGCAGCAGAGGAGATTTCCTGCATTGGCATTGTTATAATCAGGACCATGCACAATTGAATTAATGTGAAGAAGTATGTAACTTAAATGATGACTATTGATCTGAAATGTATTGACATTGGAAGTCTGTTGATATTAGTACCAGTTAAAGCTCACCCAGGATATGTGTACCTTCCAATTTCTTTCAATTACTCTTTTCAATTAATTTTTTAATTAATCAAGCATCAGTTATTAATCAGTTTCCATTTTTACCCACCCGCCTTTTATGCCACTATTCAATGATGACCATGACAGGACGGGGGCGAGCAAAATATGAACAGACCTTTCAGTGGTTAAGATAAAAATTTTTGAGGTAAATGATTCATTTTATAGTTACCAGAAACTGACCACACTTTCATTGTATTTGTTACATGTCCACAAGATTGGTACTTATAAAAACTAGAAGGAGCCAATTAAAATTAAATTCTGCCTACAAAGGAGATGTGCTGGGAATGTTGATTTCAGCGGTGAAGGTAGGAAGCTGCTATGTTGTATGGCTAGACGTCTCTCTGGCAATAGATAATCTCTTATCGTTCCAATTAATATCCATTATGGAAAGTGTATTTCTAAAGAAAAGACAAAAATTTGTATAAAGTCGTCATTAAAGTGCAAGATAAGTCATCAAATTCTATAAGACTGTGTCAGATAATAATAAGGTTTATTAGTGAATATGAAGCTAAATGTACTTTAATTGAAAAGTACTGATACAGACAAAATTTCATTTTTGAAAACTTTTGTTCATAATTTTGTTAAAACCTATTCACAATGGAGTCAAAGGAAATGCCATTGTTGAAAATGTATTACAAAATGCAATATGCCAAGATGTCAGAAATCTGAGCTTGGCAACAGTTGAAGGTAATGCATGAACTTGCGAACTGGCTGATGGCAATCAAAACAATGAAACTGGTGTCGCACTATCAAAACATCATGATAGTGGTAACATAACTAATCATGAAGTCACTTTTATGATGCTTGATGTGTCAATTTCTCATTTCTCACCAGGAAACATTTTTCCAAATAGTGGAACTAAAGTGGGTGACAGCCAAAATTCCTTTGATTATTTGCTCATGACGTCACAAACACAAGAAGAGGAAATAAATTGTAAAAGCAAGGTAAATACTAGTGAGACAAGCAATTTGACACAACTTGTGCAACTAATAACACAACAGTTTACACAGCAGTTCACAAAACATCAGGAAAATATAGGATAACAGCTTACTCAACAAAATCAGTGAGCAAAACTGCGTGCCCTGAATTATCTGATGAACTATCTGGGAAGTTGACGGAGCTAGGTAAACAACTAACTAGCCCACAATATTAATATGTTAACAGATAAAGTATCATCCATAGATGATAAACAGGCACAACTTGCAGGTGAGTTATAAAACCTTAGTGAAGCATATTCTCAAATTCAAGTGACACAACTCCAAGTGGATGAGTTGGTAAAAAATGTGACGAAAGCGGTCAGCAAGCTGCAAGATGTATGCAAAAACTTACCTACAGAAGTATGCAAGTTAAGTCTAAGAGTAGACCAGTTATGTTTAGAGCCAAAATTTTCCAAGTAACTGAGATAAGATATGTGCAGCTGTAAATGAAATAACTGAAAAAGCTGAAGCTGGGATGATGGATAAGGGCAGCACCCTTGCTGAAAACGTAGTGTCAGAGTGCAAACTTTATGTAGATATTGTAGAAGAGGCTCTAACTGAGAAATAAAGTCAACTTCTAGCTAAAATAGATTCAGGTTTAAGGAAAGCAGAGGAGATTTATGAGGCAGTATTGCTAAAACTACTGACATTACAAAACAACATTTAACAGAAAACAAACCCCTGCTTTTAGAGAAGTTAGATACTTCCACTGGTTACCCACAGTATGTGACTAGCCTGTTGAAGAAAAATAGTGAACATTGCAGAATGCAGCAACATTTGCCGGCAGCTGTACCTGTCAAGCAAGCACAGTTGCCATGCACTACACCACAAGCAAACAAAAACATGCCTGTCACTGAGAGTGCTGTGTGTTTGTCAACATTACTTGCAGATGAGGGATTACTTGGACATCAACAATTTCTGGTATTTACCCCTGAAGAAAAAAGAACAAACCCTCTGGTCTTTATCAGAGCATTTTGAAATGTTACCCCGTAACTGGACCAAAGCCCAGAAAATTAGATTTGTTGTTGGACACACACAGGGTGATGTTCTGCTATGGGCTACAGACATGGCGGAACATTGTCACTATTATGAACAGTTTGGGACAGCATTTCTGGATAAATATTGGTCTGAGGCCATACAAGAGAGGCTCAGTGTGAAGTATTCAACCCAGCTCCATTTTATACCAACATGGAAGCTTAAGGGGCTATTTTGAAAAATATTTTAATAAAACTTTATACTGGATGAACCCGGTATCTCAAGTAGATGTGCTGAAAATTTTAAAGAGCTATCTTCCTGCCCACATTTAGGAAAAACTCATTACCATTCCAGAAGAAGACACTGAATACTTTCTATCTTATTAGACTCAATACATTTGATAGGCTATACAAAGAGAGACCAGTACAACCCAAGCCTGTTAATATGCAGGTCGTGCCACAGAGATTTATGGCCCAACCAGTAAACAACAGAGTTGTAGTACAACACAGATGGCAAACTTACCCCACACAGATCTGTGGTAATGGTAATGGTAATCACAACAGCAATGGAGAAAGCCGTAAATTCAAAGGTGGATATCAAAGAAATGGGCAAAAATTTAACAAAAACACTACACTGGAAAACTTGAACTGGTCAAGGTAGGTCCCCATTCTACGACTTTGGAGGAGAGTGGGGGCACGAGGTTGATCGACACTTGCTTTATCAGATACGATCAGGGTAGTGATGTGAGATTTGATCTGTATCAAAATATTGAGGGTACAAAGAAAAACTTGAAAGAGAGCAAGTTACAAGCTACAATTAAAGTCAAAATATTTTACCTTGATGTATCCATTGTGCTTGACACAGGTGCTACAACTAATTTGATGTCACAGCGATTCTTTCAAGAACATTGGCACATGTTTTTGCCAGAAGAGTATGTGGGTGATTTTATCATACACGCAAACAATACTCGGGGCCATTATGGTACTGAAAATGCACCAACAAAATAGGTAAATAGTGTTATTTCCCCAACCTTTGATGAAGAGTACTACGGGTGGTAAGAAAGAGTTCTGTTGGGCAGAATGGAAAACATTCTAACATCTCCAAACAGACAGAACTACATCCCATTGTTGCCAAAAAACCTATAGAAAAGGTATCCTTAGATGTGGCTTGACCCTATCCCAGAGGTAAGAGGAGTGTAAAATATATAGTAGGTCTCCATATAGCGGAGATACTGAGTCGTGACAGGCACAACAAAAAGATTCACACAATTATAGCTTTCGGCCATTAAGGCCTTTGTCAGCAATACACACACACACACACACACACACACACACACACACACACACACACACACACACATGCAAATGCAACTTGCACACTCGTCTTCAGTCTCAGACAATTGAAACCACACTGGCAGTATGGTTTCAGTTGTCTGAGACTGCAGACGTATGTGCAAGTTGCATTTGTGTGTGTGTGTATGTGTGTGTGTGTATAGCTGACAAAGGCCTTAATGGACGAAAGCTGTAATTTTGTGAATCTTTTTTAGCAACTTCCCTCTCTAATATTGTTACATTACACCCTGGATTTTCCATTGTTTGATATACTAGGTCTGTATGATATTTTCACCAAATACATAAAACTTTATGCATTACAGAACATTACAGCCAGTTCAATTATAAGACGAATCAAAGAGGATTATTTTGCAAGGAAAACCAGAAGCCATGTTAACAGATAGTGCCTCATATTTTGTTGGATGGAAAGAGTTTGTAGATTCCAACCAAATCAAACACATTTCAGTATCCAAATTTCATCCTGAAGCGTCCCAAAGAGAGGATGCTTAAAGAATTCAATAGGTTTGTGAGGACCTATGTACCTCATAAACATACGAAGTGGACTGAATATGTCACTCCCTTCTTACAAGTTGTTAACAACCTTCCACATACTTCAACGGGATTTACACCAAATGAGCTGATGTTCAGTTGCAAACAAGTAGACATGTGGGAAAAAAAAGCAGTAACCAACCTTGAAACCTGGACCAAATATAGGAAAGGAATTTGATAGAAAGCTGAAAAGCACAACAAAGTTTTATTTAGGACAAAAAGTGTTTCTTAGATAACATTCCAAAACCACGAAAATTGGAAAACTGAACTTTAAGTGGCAATTAATATACACCAGACCAAACACAATTACTAAAATCCCCTACCTGGGGGCATATAGATTGGTACACACGAACATGGATAAAGACAAGGGCCTTTACGTACACAAAGACTTGAGAATGTTTATATATTGAAGAAGGACTGTATACCTTCTAAATTGTGTATATGTATAATAATATTAGATTTAGTTTGCTGGAAAGTCACATTCCAGAATTTATGTTGTCAGTTGATAAGGAAAATTTTTTGTTTGTGTTTTTCTTATGTGTAAATGATAAGATGAGTGGTTGTAACAAGGAAGAATTTTACTTTGATGTACCTAGAGATGATGGTACTATAAATACAACACTTCACCTTGCACGTAGCCCAGTTGTAAACAAATACACGAACTTGTGAAATGCATGGTAGTGTGTAATGCAATACAGAACTTGCACAACATAAGTGGTATCAGAGCGATGCAACACGTGCATTGGGGAGCAAGCTAGTCAACAAACTGCAAGCATGTGCATGCCAGACAGGCAGAGCTGGGAGTGTTGGAGTGCCCAAAGCAAATGAACCTGATGAACTACAACCCACTGTAGCATTTGTAAAGCCTGTTGCATAAACAGGATCATAGAAAATTAATCGAGAGTCGATGCTACAACTGACTCTCTACACAATACACACATACAAAGGAAAGTTAAGGGATTATATACACAGGAAAGGGCAACTAAACTATGAAATATTTACTGAAGCTATGCTATTATTTATATTATATGTATATATTTACAATATCTATAAATTTAAGTATTGAAAGTGCTTGCACTTATTATACTTGATGAATGAGAAAAGTCTTGCTGCAGGTAAACAAGAGAGTACAGTATAAGTGGTAAACTGAATAAGAGGTCTCACCATGCATCAGATACACTTTATCTGTCAGGTTTATTTTATAAGGTAAGCAGAAATCCACATATAACATTAAATAAGTTTGGTGATAACAAGACCGCACACAGAAGAGAATGAATACATGGTTGAATAAATGGAAAAGGTATTAGTAACCATTGAGCTACTATACACTTATTTTTGAAGATTTTGTTTCAAATTAGTGTTAAGTTTTTTCCTTCCAGGGAACAATGCATCAACATGTCCTAAAGTGAAGAAAGATAAATGCTTGTAGAGTGTTAGGTACCATATCAAAATAAGAAAGGACCACACTGCAAGATAAATATAGTTATAAGTTTATGATGCATATGAATGGCATAGTGTGAATGTATGTGAAGAGAAAAACAGTTGCAGTATGTCACATATCACGATGCTGAACTTAGGTTGAGCACTACCGAATATTCAAGGGGTCAAAACATAACTACTGTGCGCATCGACTACCCGTGGAAGTGTCGGACAACTGATTTACATTGAAATTTGTATGCATGTTTGTTACTAATGTAAACATTGTTTTATGCTCATTGTACGTAATGCATTGTATTGATGATACAACTTTGTATACCTCAGTATAACAAATGATTATCCTTTATACAATGAACATAATAAGTAAAAATTGAGCTGCACTTTTAAACACTGAATAAGTATTTGATATGATTGGTATCATCAGATTTGAGTTTTGTTTATAAACAACAACCTATTTTGCTCTTGGGATCACAGTTAAGTCTATTAATGGGGCTTAACTGATACTTAAATGCCTTTCCATGGAATGTCCTCAACCCTGTAGTGTGGAGATCCTTTACGGAGAATGCTAGAGAGGCGAGGCCATGCATAGTTATGTGAGCAGCGCGTAGTATCTATTATAGCGACTATTGTGTACTTCTTTAATTCTTTGGAACTGATAAATATGCTCCGACAAGAAGTCATTGTAAATTGAAATGAAATGTATGTCAATTTATGCCATAAAGGAAGTAAGAATCTATTATTGTATGAATGCTATATAAAGAACATATAACCAAATGAGAGTAATATGTGTACTCATATAACTGGAATCGTATACTGTAATGAAAGTGTAATATAACAAAATGTATGAAAACAAACTGATGAGCAATGAAAATATATATAAAAAGGGAAGAGAATATGTTATAGACTATAATGTATGTAAGTGATAATAATGGCATGTCAGAAAATGAATGGGGTATGTGTATTTTGTAATTGTATTTGTATTTTTTTTATGTTATGTGTATAGTAAGTGGAAAAAACACAACAGAAACTTTATGTAATGTATCTGTATGAAAGACGCTCAAAAACATGGTGCAAGAACATATGAACCTGGCTGCAAAGTGTTAAGTGTGCATGTTATATACGCGGGTGTGCACATGATAAACTAAAGGTGTCATTACTTTGTGTAACATGAATTTTCTGTGCTCAACAATGTCATAAATGTGGCAAGAAACTTACTTTGTCAATGGATGTCGGATGGTCGGCTGGTGTCCCCACTGAGTACGTGAGAGCGAGGTGGTGGAATAAATTCCTCAGGCTGCTGATATGGAAACCAGTTGTCACAACATTGAACATTTAACGAAGGATCACACCACTGTAGATGAGCTTCACGAATTTGTGCTGTGAAGGCTAGTGTAAATGCATGACATGGACAATCTGGCCTTGTATTAGACATTTGAGCATAAGCTGGGATGATGACAGATGTTGCACTGTGTGCGCATGCTTCGCAAGCTAAACACTGTGCAGATCCTGAATGACAACAATGGAACTATGTGGTTACAGCAAGTACTTTGTTCAGAGAGAAAACTTATGTATGTATGTGTTAAAAGAAGCTGACATGCCCATATAAATTGATAATCATACAGGATAACTCCAATGGCCGAAAATAAATGCTGTGCCCATACCAGCCAGGGTTATCAACCCTCAAAAAGGGAAATAAGCTCAGACACTGTGCACCTTCATATGACATCAATGCACAGTGGGGGGCAATCATAATGGATCATATTATTTTTTTTCTTTCTTCGTTCTTTTCCTTGTGTACATGCTATATATACACAAAGCCAAAGGTAAATTGATGGTTGCTTCGTGGCAGAGGTGATGTTTTGATAAGAGAGAGAGAGAGAGAGAGAGAGAGAGAGAGAGAGAGAGAGAGAGGAAGGGGGTGGGGAGAGAAGAGATACGCTCTTCAATTGACGCTCTTCACCTGTTCATTTCTGGAAGTGGTAGTGGGCGGACATATGGCTAGCTCTGTCGTTCCAATATTGTTTAAAAATGTGTATCTCAAGCATACATTACAAGTGTCAGAAAAAGTTATTAGGAAAGTAAAGTTTTATTCATATATTCAAATTGACCACACCTTTCTGTTCATAATTTCACCTGCGCTGACAATCCTGCATCTGAAGGTTTGGAGCAGACAAGAGGAATTCGTGTGAGCAGTGGAGGAGCAGTCTTGCTTCGGCATTGTTATAGTCAGCTCTATGCACAATCAAATTAATGTGAAGAAGTACAAACTTGAATGATGAATATTGATCTTAAATGTATTGACATTGGAATGTCTGTTGATGTTAGTACCAGTTAAAATTCACCCAGGATATGTGTACCCTCCAATTTCTTTCAATTATTTTTTTAAATTATTCAAGCAGCAATTATTAATCAGTTTCCATTATTTATTTGCCCACCTATTCTACCACTATTCACCTCCTGCCTTGAAATCATTGTGCATACAGTTGCTTCGTTGTATGACTAGCCAGAAATGAAATGCATATCAGCTAACTCAGTTCAGATGTAATCAGTTATCAGTAAACTGTAAATTTCACTAAAATCTTCCATATAAACACAAAATAATATAAACAATAATAAAGCAATTTCTTATGTCTCAGGGAAGGGATGCACTGCAGTTCAAAATTATAAACCCTATGTGTCAATTACAGCCATATAGTTATCTAATCATATGACAGTTTTAAGCAGCACATTATTTTGGGATGTTGTCAACTACATAATATCCCAAGTTAATATACTGATTATACCATCTTATTAGATAATTATATGATTTCTGTTGCCAAACATCCTTTGCCTGTGCTAAGAAAAGTTTGGCAATAAATAAAAATGAGAGTAATCTACTGTGAGCAACATACATCCATATGTTTATGTTTTTATGTGAATACTGTTAGCAGTAAAGTAAACATTACCATTCCTTGAAATAAGATGTAATTGTGTTGCAAATGAGAGTCCAACACCTGTGAACATTGCTCTAAGGGAAGTCCAGTATCAAATTTTTCAAGGATCTCTAGAAGAGAAATGATTCTCCTTTCACACTTCTGTCTAATAAAGAACTGTTAATTTTTATGTTGCCTAATAATGTTATGAATATTTGTGTGTAGCTTTTTTACATCCTGTATATTGCTCCCACAAGAACTCCAAAGATAAGGTTAGACAAATTAGAGAGGCATTTAAATTGTTATTTTTTCCTGCGATACATATACAAATGGAATGGGGAGAAACCCCATTGTATACCATGCACATTACTGTAAATTGCACCCCATGTTTGTTGATGTAGTTTTGGGGATTACTTCTATTACCCTCCTTGTATATGGGCATGGCATCTTCCAATTATTAGGTCCACATTTTGTACAAGGGATCATTGGTGTATTATGGGTTAAGAATTAGGCAAATGTGACTTTATTTCTGTATGCAGTCTAACAATGATTATGTTGGGTGTTGAAGTTTACTCGATTTTAACTGTTTCTTAGTGCTACTGACACTTATACCCATATTGCTCATTATTGCAGAGATGCATGAATTAAATTGTAACAATACTCCTGAATCTTCCTTTATAAAGGAACTTTTGAGAATGGAGTTCAGTATTACTGCCTTTGCTTTGCTACAGCCCATTTCAGTTCCTGCATCATACATGAGTGTATGTATAATATTACTGCATATATCAGAAGTAAAACCGAATTTACATATCAAATCAAATAATTGTTAAACTTTAAGTTATGTAAATCACTTCTTGAAAATTCTGTCTTTGGCGGAAACATTGTTCTTAGAACTGGGGCTAAAAGATGATGGAAATATTTCTCTTTAATTTATTGTAATTGATTTGCATGAAAGTCAGGATTAATTAATAATGTTATTACTTTCATTTACTTAATTTCTGAAAATAGCTACAGTGCACAGTTACCTTGGAGAATGATTTCTTTGGTAGTTCTTTTAGTTGACTGTGAAGAGAGATAATATTTTCCCTTCAGAAAACACTATCCAAAAATATTATCAGACTTCATAAAATGAATAATTTTGCTCGTTCCAATGGATGTAATAATTAAATTGTAATCAAACACAAAATGGAGCCTGAAGAAATCATGAACCGCACAAAAAGCTTCTTTATTAAAATATTTCACTTTGATCAAAATAAATGCTTTTACTATAACTGCTTTACTTTCTTCGCAGGAGAGCTTCTGTAAAGTTTGGAAGGTAGGAGACGAGGTACTGGCAGAAGTAAAGCTGTGAGTACCGGGCGTGAGTCGTGCTTCGGTAGCTCAGTTGGTAGAGCACTTGCCCGCGAAAGGCAAAGGTCCCGAGTTCGAGTCTCGGTCGGGCACACAGTTTTAATCTGCCAGGAAGTTTCATATCAGCGCACACTCTGCTGCAGAGTGAAAATCTGATTCTGGAAATATCCCCCAGGCTGTGGCTAAGCCATGTCTCCGCAATATCCTTTCTTTCAGGAGTGCTAGTTCTGCCAGGTTCGCAGGAGAGCTTCTGTAAAGTTTGGAAGGTAGGAGATGAGGTACTGGCAGAAGTAAAGCTGTGAGTACCGGGCGTGAGTCGTGCTTCGGTAGCTCAGTTGGTAGAGTACTTGCCCGCGAAAGGCAAAGGTCCCGAGTTCGAGTCTCGGTCGGGCACACAGTTTTAATCTGCCAGGAAGTTTCATACCAGCGCACACTCCGCTGCAGAGTGAAAATCTGATTCTGGAAACATCCCCCAGGCTGTGGCTAAGCCATGTCTCTGCAATATCCTTTCTTTCAGGAGTGCTAGTTCTGCCAGGTTCGCAGGAGAGCTTCTGTAAAGTTTGGAAGGTAGGAGATGAGGTACTGGCAGAAGTAAAGCTGTGTGTACCGGGTGTGAGTCGTGCTTTGGTAGCTCAGTTGGTAGAGCACTTGCCCGCGAAAGGCAAAGGTCCCGAGTTCGAGTCTTGGTCGGGCACACAGTTTTAATCTGCCAGGAAGTTTCATATCAGCGCACACTCCGCTGCAGAGTGAAAATCTCATTCTGAAAACAAAGGATGTTTCGAAAAGTACTTAACAACTTTGAAAATTTATATAAATTAATTCACAGTACCTACAGAGGTACTAATAAAATTGTTCGCAAGAACTTCTGTGTGGATTTGTTAAATCGATTACATGAGGATGGACATTTGTTGCACAAAATCATCTTTTCTGACAAGTCGACTTTTCACTTAAGTGGCAAGGTTAATACATATAACTGTAGGATTTAGGGCAGTAAAAATCCATAGCAAACATTGCAACATATTTGTGGTAGCCCTAAACTGAACGTTTATTGTGCATTGAGCAAGAATAAAGTGTACGGCCTCTTTCCTTCCATGAGAGAATCGCCAATGGGATAGTGTACCTGGATGTATTACAACAATTTTTGATATCACAGATTGATGACGATGACGAAGAACGAAGTGTTTACTTCATGCAAGATGCTGCACCGCCCCACTATCTGGCTGAAGTCTGGGATTTTCTCAGTGATCACATACCAGGTCAATGGATTGGCCATGATGTGCTAATTACATGCCCACCATGTTCCCCAGACCTGACACCAGTCCTTTTTTTATGGGAATTCATCAAGGATATTGTGTTTGTGCCACCTGTGCCAACGTCTCTACCTCAACTTGGAGAAAGAATTTATTCCACCACTGATCAAGTTACATCTACAGTGCTTTTTTGGGAAGAAATTAACTTCCAATGGTGTGTGTGCAGGATAACCAATGGGAGCCACATACAACATATTTAGTTTAAGGTAAAAAAAAATAAAAAATCTTGTTGTGTTTTCCTACAAAATAACACTAAACCCAGCTCTATATCTTCTTTCAATAAATTTATATCAATTTTTAAGGTTGTAAAGTCATTTTTGAAACACCCTGCCATCACTCATTCTGCATATCAGGGATCTGACAGTTTGTTGGTCGAATTGTGGAGGTGTTGCACTAGATGCCTATGTACAGGTTATGTAATGTGTATAAGTAATGTGTCGTTGATTTGTGTATGCAGTGATGGTGGCTGATAGTGACTTAAGTGGGTTCCATAGGATTTATGTCAGGTGAATTTGGTCACTGATCCATCAACGTGAGTTCACTATAATATTATTCAAACCATTGTAGAACAGTTCTGGCTCTGAGACATGGACAGTTACACTGCTGAAAGATGACATCTTGTTCAGGAAAGTCATTGAGCCTGAAGGGATACAGACAGTTTGCAGCAATCGATGTGCCTTCAGTTACTACCACAGGTTCCATGCAAATGCAGGAGAATGTCTCCCATAGCATAATACTGCTTCCATCCTACCTCTTTCTGTAGATGCTCATGAAATTAGAACATGAAGATTCGACCAGCTTTACTGTTTTCGAGATACTAATTCACAGACTCTTCATAATAATAGTCTGCCCTTTGTCAAAGTCACTTATCTCAATGTATTTCCCCATTTGCAGCTTATAACTTCACTAGGGTGATCCACCGTCCATGTCTGCTTTGCTAAAATACTTTTGTTACTGCATCACATGGCCACAACGCCACCAGATGGCATCCAACATTGCAATGGGCAGTGGTCATAATGTTTTGGCTTGTCAGTGTAGATTACCAGGTGTACCGGCATGAAATGAGTGTTTTTTCGTGAAAATGAAACACTAATTTTGAATTGAATAGTAAAAACATTTTATTCAAAGTACTGACCATTGATTTTTATACATTTTGACCACCTTTCTGGCAATTTGTGGATACCACGCCAATAGAAATGTTCGTCTTTTGAAGCAAACCAATCAGACACCCAATTTTCAACTTCTTTGTAGGAATCGAAGTGTTCATCAGCCAATGCATGTCCCATTGATGAAAACAAATGGTAGTCGGAAGGGGCCAAATCTGGTGAACACAGCGGGTGGGGTAGCAGTTCCCAGCCGAGTGTTTTGACTGTATCCTGAACCAGTTTTGCTTTGTGTGCAGGTACATTTCCGTATAAAAAAATTACTTTGCCATGTCTTCTGCCCCATTCTGGTCTTTTTTCGATCAATGCATAGTTCAAGTTGATCATTTGTTGTCTATAGCAATTAGTATTCACAGTTTCACCAGGTTTTAGAAGCTCATGATACACCATACCTTTCTGATCCCACCAAACACAGAGCACTGTCTTCTTGCCAAATCGATCTGGTTTTGCAGTCGATGTTGATGGTTGTCTCACATTAACCCATGGTTTTTCTCATTTAGGATTCTTAAAATGAATCCATTTTTCATCACCAGTAACAATTCGATGCAAAATTGATTTTCTTTCATGTCTTTGAAGCAAAATTTGACAAATGGTTTTTCGGTTTTCCATCTGTCTTTCATTCAATTCATGTGGCACCCATTTTCCACACTTTTGGATCTTTCCCATAGCTTTCAAATGGTCAGAAATTGTTTGTTGTGCAACATTTAGCATTGCTGCCATTTTCTTCTGACTCAAAGTATCATCTTCATCGAATACTACTTGTAATTCGGCGTCTTCGAACTTTTTTGGTGGTCTTCCACGTTCTTCATTTCTTACATCAAACTCATTATTTCTGAACCGTTGAAACCATCTTTTGCATGTTGCTTCTGATAGAGCATGATCACAATATGCCTCGGCAAGCATTTGATGCAACTCTGCAGCACTTTTTTTCAAAAGAAAACAAAATATTAATGCTTTCCGCAAATCATCACTTTCTGGTACAAAATTCGACATTGTTAACATGATGAAAACATATGATGTTGTTTGTTCCATGACTTAATGTATACTAAATATCTTTGACAGATGTCATACCAACCAAACAAAAAAAAAATTAAGGCTCGTTCACAACAAATGTTCCCTATCGACACATATGTATCTTAACGCTCATTTCACACTGGTGCACCTGGTATGCTGACAATGTTATGAAAAGATAGATTGCTACTTACCATAAAGATAACACATTAATTTGCAGACAGGTACAATTAAGAAACTTACACAATAACTTCCAGCCACAGCTTTTGTCAAAAAGAAAAATAGAAACACACACCATTCATTCACACAAGCAAGCAAACCTCATTCAAACATGACTGTCAACTCTGGTAGCTCGGACCAGAATGCCACTGTCACAAGGGGTGCAGTGATCTGGAAGAGGTGGGGAAGGAGAAGGCAATGCACATGCCCATCTTTCCCCAGTCCTCTCATTTTTCACTCAATTTTCTACACACGATTTTCTCGCACTGCACCAGACAGCCCTCCTCTCTTCCCCCACATTTACACTGCTATCCCTACCCCTTCCCTGCCCCTTCCAGATTGCTGCTTCCATTCCATGCGACAGTTGTGTTCTGGTCTGAGCTGCCAGAGTTGGTAGTCAAGCATGTGTGATGTGTGCTTGCTTGTGTGGAGGAATGGTGTTTGTTTCTCTTTCCTTTTCTGATGAAGACTGTTACCAAAAGCTAATGTGTAAGTGTCTTTTAATTATGTCTGTCTGCAATTTAATGTGTCATTTTTCAATAAGTAGTAATCTATATTTCCCTACATTGTTCACATTCCAACCTGGAGTTTCCATTGTTTAATATATTGACAGTATGATTGTCTATTTTTTTCATCTCATTAATCAATTACAGAGCTGATGCATCACTACAGTACATAGATGCTTGCACAAAATAACATTAAATATTATTTTAAACAAGCATATTACACACTGTTATTTAATAGGTATTACTGTTGATAGAGAGGAAAATTTATTAAATATGGCTGTGATGCCACATGTGGATGGTAATTTTGATGCCAGTAACAATTTTTTTTTTTCATATGACCAGAGTTTCTATGGGTTTGGTGAGAGGCCTTTTGATAAGATGCTGATAGAATTAAACAAGTAAATTATCCTGTTGGTGTATTCTGTGACATCACCAAAGGCTATTTGTGGAGTAGAAAGTTCTTGTCACATTAAAATTTATTTATTTATTTGGACCAATGATTTGCTGTTACAAATGCTGAAAAAATATATCAACATTTACAATGGATAGATTATGGTATACCAACAACACATTGCTACAGGTTTATGAAAGGTTTGCTTCACTAAATAGTTCATGAGTTACACTTACTAACAAACAATAAATTACTGTTCTTGGTATTCTTTCACTGAGTAAAAACAGTGACATAGCAAATAAAGCTTCAGGTCTTTACAAAATTGTGTGTTGTTTTCCATAGATGTTAGATTTGAGGGGAATTTACTGAACAGCTGGAGGCTTATGTGGAATGCTAACTTTTGAAAGTGTTGCATGTTACATGTAATACATACAGGTTTGAGTTTGCTGTAGTATTATGTTTATGAATTCCACTATTTTCTTAAGTCTGCATTCATTTGGCACTGATGTGGTTTTTCAAGAATTTTACAGTCTCAAGAACATATAAGCAAGGCTCTGTTAGGTTCTCCAGCGTCCTGAAAATTGGACTGCATGAGTTTCTAGTTTTTATTTCCATTCATGATCCTCACAGCTCTCTTCTGGATTCAAAAAGTGCTAAGAGCAGCTCATGGATTTCCCTAGAATTTCATGCCATATCTTACTTGAGCCTGTATGTATGCAAAGCATGCAGTTATTACCATTTTCTGTCTAGTGCATGCTTGCAGCACATTCAGCATAGCAACCAATACTTATTCTAGTGTTTGTCTGTTAAGTATGTTTATTTCATTACAGATTTATCTTGTAACCATAGATCCAGGAACTTTAATTCAGTATTAGTTTATATTGCTTGGTCGTTTACTTGTACAAGTAAGTGGGAGATGCTTGTGTTTTGTGTGGCATATAAGCTTATTGAAACAGACTTTTTAATGATGACAGTTAATTTTTTGTTCATAGCCAGTTGCCGAGTTGTTCAATAGCAAAGTTCACAGTTTTCTATATTGCCTCCATGTTGCATCCTTTGAGGTGTACAGTTGTTTTATGTGCAAAAATAAATATTCTTTAACGGTTAACTTTCAGGCTCAAGTCATTGATGTACAGAGGGATATAGGATAGCCTACCAGATAGGAATTTCAGTTATTGAATTGAGTTTTTTGTTGTTGAAGTTCCTGGTGACTTGTGTGTGTGATTACTTAAGGTTGGTGCACTCTATTGGTTTGCAAGTCTTCTGATACTATACTATTCAATTTTTATCAGTAATATTTTGTGATATGCTGTGTCAAAAGCCTATGACAAATCAAGAGATATGCTTATAGTGTGTTGTTTTGTATAACAGCCCCAGTATCATATTAATGCAGTCATACACAGCTGTTTCTGTAGATTTGTTGTTTCTAAACCCATGTTGAGATGTACTCAGTAGACCGTTTTTCTGCACATAATTTTTTCAAATATTTAGAGAAACAGGATGAAAATGTAATAGGCCTGTAGTTGTTCATGTTTATTTATTTACTCATTCTTTGATAGCTGTTTAGAGCAATATTGAATATATCAGTATATGTTTACAATTTCAGCTACGGTACAAATTACAATTTGAACACATATATTATTATTTTACAACAGAATGAAAAGGATAGTTACTACTTACCATGTAGTGGAAATGCTGAGTCGCAGAAAAGTACAACAAAAAGACATACAATTAGCTCACATTGTATGATTTTGACAAAGGCGTTGTTGGCCAAGAGCTAATTGTACGACAGTCATTTTCGTGTGCCTTTCTGTGACTCACCATCTCCACTACATGGTGAGAAGCAAATACCCTTTTCATTATATTGTTACATTCCATCCTTGATTTTCCATTGTTTATTTTATTTTACAACAAATATAAACAAATTAATAAAATTATTAATGAAAACAAGCAAAACAAAGTTTTTAATATTAATTTAATTTATTACGTATAGGCAACCAATTTCAGTTTCTGGTGCAACGGATGAGCCATCAGAAAAATTTTCAAGTTTATTTTTCATTGACACAGTGTATGTAGCATAGTTCTCAAGATATTGCTTTAGTACCACAAAATCTCCCTAATTCTTTTTGGCTGGTCTCAAAATATTCTTTAACACTGTAAAAACATGTCATTAAGTACTCTCTTAAAGTTATTTTGAAAACTAGTAGGGCTTTTATATTTTTTAAACTGCGTGGTAATCTGTTGCATAATAATCATTCTGATTTAGTAGGGTCTTCATCGGCCAGTTGTAGTGGGGTACTGTTGATGTGACAGTCATCATTTACTCTTGTGCTGTAATTATGTAGTTCTCTGTTTAGCATCAGTGTACAATTTAATTTGAGGTACTGCGTAGTTTCAAATACACTCCTGGAAATTGAAATAAGAACACCGTGAATTCATTGTCCCAGGAAGGGGAAACTTTATTGACACATTCCTGGGGTCAGATACATCACATGATCACACTGACAGAACCACAGGCACATAGACACAGGCAACAGAGCATGCACAATGTCGGCACTAGTACAGTGTATATCCACCTTTCGCAGCAATGCAGGCTGCTATTCTCCCATGGAGACGATCGTAGAGATGCTGGATGTAGTCCTGTGGAACTGCTTGCCATGCCATTTCCACCTGGCGCCTCAGTTGGAGCAGCGTTCGTGCTGGACGTGCTGACCGCGTGACACGACGCTTCATCCAGTCCCAAACATGCTCAATGCGGGACAGATCCGGAGATCTTGCTGGCCAGGGTAGTTGACTTACACGTTCTAGAGCACGTTGGGTGGCACGGGATACATGCGGACATGCATTGTCCTGTTGGAACAGCAAGTTCCCTTGCCGGTCTAGGAATGGTAGAACGATGGGTTCGATGACGGTTTGGATGTACCGTGCACTATTCAGTGTCCCCTCGACGATCACCAGTGGTGTACGGCCAGTGTAGGAGATCGCTCTCCACCCCATGATGCCGGGTGTTGGCCCTGTGTGCCTCGATCGTATGCTGTCCTGATTGTGGCGCTCACCTGCACGGTGCCAAACACGCATACGACCATCATTGGCACCAAGGCAGAAGCAACTCTCATCGCTGAAGATGACACGTCTCCATTCGTCCCTCCATTCACGCCTGTCGTGACACCACTGGAGGCGGGCTGCACGATGTTGGGGCGTGAGCGTAAGACTGCCTAACGGTGTGCAGGACCGTAGCCCAGCTTCATGGAGACGGTTGCGAATGGTCCTCGCCGATACCCCAGGAGCAACAGTGTCCCTAATTTGCTGGGAAGTGGCGGTGCGGTCCCCTACGGCACTGCGTAGGATCCTACGGTCTTGGCGTGCATCCGTGCGTCGCTGCGGTCCGGTCCCAGGTCGACGGGCACATGCACCTTCCGCCGACCACTGGCGACAACATCGATGTACTGTGGAGACCTCACGCCCCACATGTTGAGCAATTCGGTGGTACGTCCACCCGGCCTCCCGCATGCCCACTATACGCCCTCGCTCAAAGTCCGTCAACTGCACATACGGTTCACGTCCACACTGTCGCGGCATGCTACCAGTGTTAAAGACTGCGATGGAGCTCCATATGCCACGGCAAACTGGCTGACACTGACGGCGGCGGTGCACAAATGCTGCGCAGCTAGCGCCATTCGACGGCCAACACCGCGGTTCCTGGTGTGTCCGCTGTGCCGTGCATGTGATCATTGCTTGTACAGCCCTCTCACAGTGTCCGGAGCAAGTATGGTGGGTCTGACACACCGGTGTCAATGTGTTCTTTTTTCCATTTCCAGGAGTGTATATAGATAGAGGGTATGATAATAATTTTATGTTCTTTGAATTTTGTGTTATAGAACTGTCATAGTGACAGCCTTACATTTCATTTGATTGCCTTTTTTTGCAATTTCAGTAGTCTGTTCATATGCACATTTGCTGTATCCTATATTATTATAAAGTGTGGTAAATGTGGATGAATTAGTCCATAGTACATCTTCGACAGTGCATCTCTGTTGGCTGTGTGGGACATTTTCTTTATTAAAAATACACTGCTGCTTATTTTTGAGCTGATCTTTTCTACAAGATTTTTCTAAGTTAAAAGTATATCTATTGTCAATCCGAGGAACTTGCAACTTTTAACTTCTGTTAGCAATGTGTCCCTAGGTCTTATGTTTAGTTTCTCTTCACTTGTTCACTTTTCAAGTGTTTCAATGTAGGTTGTTTTCCTTCCATGTATAAAGAGGTTGTTTTCACTTAAATATTCATTTGCCCTTTCTATGTCCATAATAGTTCTTGTTTCTAAATCATTTATTGGGCTACTACTTCCAACGAGGGATGTAAAAATGTCTTCATACATGATTACATTTTCTTTCACTAATCGTGCCATGCCATTACATGCAGTATAAATGTTTGTGGACCAAGTATTGAGCCCTGTGCTACCCTATAATTGACCACTTGAAAATCAGAGGAAAAGGTCTCCATTTTATTGTTTACATTGTATCTTAATTCTACCCTTTGTTCTCTGTTTTCTATAAACAATTTTATTAGACTGGCTGCATTCCCCCTAATACCATATCTATGCAGTTTATGTAACAGAGTAGTATGGCATACACTGTTGAATGCTTTTGAGAGATCAAGAGATACACTACATTTTTTGTTCATCTAAAGCTCTAATTATATGTGTCATGAAACTTGCCACAGCTGTTTTTATAAACTTCCCATGCTATGTTTCATCCAGGATATTTCTTTTTTTTTTTTTTTAAATTTTATAACCCTGTTTTATAGTTATTTCTACAAGTTTTCCGGGATCCCCTTTGACACTGCCTTTGTAAACTGACACTACCCTACTCTTTTTCAGACATGTGGGGAACAGTCCCCTCTTCATTATCAACTTTAATAGGAGTGTCAGAAGCTTAACTAGATACTGTGAGTAGTGTTTGATTACTTTTGCAGATATTCCATTTTGCCCTCCGTGATCTGATGTATTTTTAACTTCTGTTTCATCTGTTGGAAATAGAAATAGATGTTCTGTTATTTTAGTGGAGCTCTACTCTTTACTCATTGCTTCATTTTGTTTCATTAGCTTCTGAACTATATTTACATAATACTGATTTAAAGTGGAATGCAGTTCATGTGGGTCAGTCAGTTCTTTCCATTGTGCCTTATGTACAATGTTCCCACTTTCTGTCATACTTGATTCATTCCTGTTTATATTTATGTGTGACCAGACTGTCTTGGAAATATTTAATGATGTTCCTATTTCATATTACTGTATTCTCTTTTCTTTTGTCTCTACATTTTGCGGCCTGTTTGACTATTACACTTCCCATATCTTCCATGTGAATACTCTAAATCATCTCTAGCATTCCTGATATCTGTGATGGTCCAGTTATTCCTATGTGTAACATTTATCTTTCTGTTGACCTTTGTACAAGCTATGTTTATGTGGTGACTTAAGGTGGAAATGAAAGTTTCCCAGCTTTCTTCCACATCATTGCTATATAGTGCCTACCAGTGTTATGAGTGATGTTTATGATACACTATGTGATCAAAAGTATCTGGACACCCCAAAAAACATACGTTTTTCATATTAGGTGCATTGTGCTGCCACCTACGGCCAGGTTCTCCGTATCAGCCTCAGTAGTCATTAGACATCATGAGAGAGGAGACTGAGGTGGTCCACAGAACTCACAGACTTTTGATCATGGTTGTTTTGCATGGCAGTGTCACAGCAAAGGCCTCCATTGTTGTATTAAGCAGCTTCTGGCTTCTCACTGTTGATTAGCGATTCGGGGGATGGCGATCGCATCTTTCAACATAATCGAGCAGCTTTTCATAATGCACAGCCTGTGGCAGAATGGTTAAATGACAATAACATCCATGTAATGGACTGGCTTGCCCAGAGTCCTGACCTGAATCCTATGGAACACCTTTGGGATGTTTCGGAACGCCCATGTGCCAGGCCCAACTGACCAACATTGATACCTCACCTCAGTGCAGCACTCCATGAAGAATGGGTTGCCATTCCCCAAGAAACCTTCCAGCACCTGACTGAATTAACGTATCCCTGCAAGAGTGGAAGCTGTCATCAAGCCTAAGGGTGGGCCAACACCATACTGAATTCCAGCGTTACCGATGTAGGGCGGCATGAACTTGTAAGTTATTTTCAGCCAGGTGTCCGGATACTTTTGATCAGATTGCCTATGATTAGATTTCCAGCATTTGTCAGCCTATGCTCTACAACTACATTTTCAGTTTCAATTTTCGTATTCTGTAGCTCATTTAACTGACCATGGTGATCTAATATGACTGTGTTAATTATATCAGCAATATAGGAATAGATAAGATTCCTACTTACCTCAAGGAAGACACATTAATTTGCAGACACTTAGATAAAGCTTTTGGCCATAGCTTTTATCAGCAAAAGGGAAAAACACACTATTCACACACACTAGCAAGCACATTTCGTGCACACATGACCACAAACTCCAGCATCCAGGCCGAGATTCTGGAGTTGGCGGGCACATGTGCATGAGATGTGCTTGCTTGTGAGTATGAACACTGTGTGTTTCTTGTTTGCTGATGAAGGCTGTGGCTGAAAGCTTCATGTGAGTGGCTTTTAACTGTGCCTGTCTGAAACTTAACATGTCTTTTTTTACAATAAGTAGCAATCTATCTTTTCTTAAATTGTTGATATTCCTACCTGGGCTTTGCATTGTTTGATTTTGTGTTAATTATGTGTACTTTCAGTTTATTTAAAATTACATTTCTTATAACATGATCTGTTACTGTGTCTGTTTATTCAGTGCTCCTTGTTTGGCTATTTACAATCAGCTTCATATTATAAGTATCAAACAATGGAAAATCCAAGATGGAATGTAACAATACCAGAGAAGGAAACTTGCTACTCACCATATAGCTGAGATGCAGAGTCACGATAGGCACAACAAAAAGATACACACAATTATAGCTTTTGGCCATTAAGGCCTTTGTCAGCAGTAGACACACATACACACATGCACACACACACTCATGCAAACACAACTTGCACACACATCTGCAGTCTCAGAAAACTGAAACTACAGTTTTAATTCTCTGAGACTGCAGATGTCTGTGCAAGTTGTGTTTGCGTGAGTGCTCACACAAGTTATACTTGTCTGCTATGATCCTCTTGTTGCAGGATTCTCGGTGCATCACAGAATGATAAACAGCCGGGTATGGTTGTCATGAATGTAAACATAAACTTTTCTATCAGGATCAGTTTTGATTTACACCTTTTAATGAACAATTAGAGACAGATAGACAAATATAAGGAAATTAAAAAATTTGAAGAGCGTATTTCTACTTGTTTTTTTTTTTTTTTTTTTTTTTTTTTGTTGTGACCCAATAGTATCGCTGGTAAAATAATAATAATAATAATACGATTCATCACAAGTGCCACCCCCACCCCCCCCGCCCCCTTCCCGCCCTGTGCATTGACATCATATGGAGGTGCACAGTGTCTGAGCTTATTTCTGTTTTTATGGGTTGATAACTCTGTATGTATCAACCCATAAAAACAGAAAAAAGCTCAGTCACTGTGCACCTCCATATGATGTCAGTGCACAGGGAGTCTGATTCCCCTCGTGAACCATGAACCTTGCCGTTGGTGGGGAGGTTTGTGTGCCTCAGCGATACAGATAGCTGTACCTTAGGTGCAACCACAACAGAGGGGTATCTGTTGAGAGGCCAGACAAATGTGTGGTTCCTGAAGAGGGGCAGCAGCCTTTTCAGTAGTTGCAGGGGCAACAGTCTGGATGAATGACTTATCTGGCCTTGTAACACTAACCAAAACAGCCTTGCTGTGCTGGTACTACGAATGGCTGAAAGAAAGGGGAAACTACAGCCGTAATGTTTCCCGAGGGCATGCAGCTGTACTGTGTGGTTAAACGATGATAGTGTCCTCTTGGGTAAAATACTCCGGAGGTAAAATAGTCCCCCATTCGGATCTCCGGGTGGGGACTACTCAGGAGGACGTCATTATCAGGAGAAAGAAAACTGGCATTCTATGGATCGGAGTGTGGAATGTCACATCCCTTAATCGGTCAGGTAGGTTAGAACATTTAAAAAGGGAAATAGATAGGTTAAAGTTAGATGCAGTGGGAATTAGTGAAGTTTGGTGGCAGGAGGAACAAGACTTTTGGTCAGGTGAATACAGGGTTATAAATACAAAATCAAATAGGGGTAATGCAGGAGTAGGTTTAATAAAGAATAAAAAAATAGGAGTGTCGGTAAGCTACTACAAACAGCATATGAACACATTATTGTGGTGAAGATAGACATGAAGCCCACACCTACTACAGTAGTACAAGTTTATATGCCACCTAGCTCTCCAAATAATGAAGAAATTGATGAAATGTATGATGAGATAAAAGAAATTATTCAGGTAATGAAGGGAGATGAAAATTTAATAGTCATGGGTAACTGGAATTCGAGAGTAGGAAATGGGAGAGAAGGAGATGGGTCAGAAGGAAACATAGTAGGTGAAAATGGATTGGGGGTAAGAAATGAAAGAGGAAGCCATCTGGTAGACTTTTGCACAGAGCATAAATTAATCATAGCTAACACTTGGTTCAAGAATCATAAATGAAGGTTGTATACATGGAAGAACCCTGGAGATACTAAAAGGTATCAGACAGATTATAAAATGGTAAGACAGAGATTTAGGAACCAGGTTTTAAATTGTAAGACATTTCCAGGGGCAGATGTGGACACTGACCACATTCTATTGGTTATTAACTGTAGATTAAAACTGAAGAAACTGCAAAAAGGTGGGAATTTAAGGAGATGGGACCTGGATAAACTCACTAAACCAGAGGTTGTACAGTTTCAGGGAGAGCATAAGGGAACAATTGACAGGAATGGGGGAAAGAAATACAGTAGAAGAAGAATGGGTAGCTCTGAGGGATGAAGTAGGGAAGGCAGCAGAGGATCAAGGAGGGCTAGTAGAAATCCTTGGGTAACAGAAGAAATGTTGAAGTTAATTGATGAAAGGAGAAAATATAAAACTGCAATAAATGGAGCAGTCAAAAAGGCATACAAACGTCTCAAAAATGAGATCGACAGGAAGTGCAAAATGGCTAAGCAGGGATGGCTAGAGGACAAATCTATATAGAGAGGGTCTATACAAGGGCAATGTATTTGAGGACAATATTATGGAAATGGAAGAGGATGTAGATGAAGATGAAATGGGAGATATGATACTGCGCGAAGAGTTTGACAAAGCACTGAAAGACCTGAGTCAAAACTAGGCCCCGGGAGTAGACAACATTCCATTAGAACTATTGACGGCCTTGGGAGAGCCAGTCCTAACAAAACTCTACCATCTGGTGAGCAAGATGTATGAGACAGGTGAAATTCCCTCAGACTCCAAGACGAATATCATAATTCCAATCCCAAAGAAAGCAGGTGTTGACAGATGTGAAAATTACCGAACTATAAGTTTAATAAGTCACAGCTGCAAAATACTAACACGAATTCTTTACAGATGAATGGAAAAACTGGTAGGAGCTGACCTCAGGGAAGATCAGTTATGATTTCGTTGAAATATTGGAACGTGAGGCAATACTGACCTTACGACTTATCTTAGAAGAAAGATTAAGGAAAAGCAAATGTACATTTCTAGCATTTGCAGATTTAGAGAAAGCTTTTGACAATGTTGACTGGAATACTCTCTTTCAAATTCTAAAGGTGGCAGGGGTCAAATACAGGGAGCGATAGGCTATTTACAATTTGTACAGAAACGAGATGGCTGTTATAAGAGTAGAGGGGCATGAAAGGGAAGCAGTGGTTGGGAAGGAAGTGAGACAGAGTTGTAGCCTCTCCCCAGTGTTATTAAATCTGTAAATTGAGCAAGCAGTAAAGGACAGAAAAAAAAATTGGATTTGGAATTAAAATCCATTGGGACGAAATAAAAACTTTGATGTTCGCCGATGGCATTGTAATTCTGTCAGAGACAGCAAAGGACTTGGAAGAGAAGTTGAATGGAATGGACAGTGTCTTAAAAGGAGGATATAAGATGAACATCATCAAAAGCAAAACGAGGATAACAGAATGTAATCGAATTAAATTGGGTGATGCTGAGGGAATTAGATTAGGAAATGAGACACTTAAAGTAGTAAAGGAGTTTTGCTATTTGGGGAGCAAAATAACTATTGATGGTTGAAGTAGAGAGGATATAAAATGTTGACTACCAATGGCAAGTAAAGCATTTCTGAAGAAGAGAAATTTGTTTGCATCGAGTATTTAAGTGTCAGGAAGTAGTTTCTGAAAGTATTTGTATGGAGTGTTGCCATGTATGAAAGTGACACATGGACAATAAATAGTTTGGACAAGAAGAGAATAGAAGCTTTCAAATTGTGGTGCTATAGAAGAATTCTGAAGATTAGATGGGTAGATCACATAACTAATGAGGAGGTATTGAATAGAATTGGGGAGAAGAGGAGTTTGTGGCACAACTTGACAAGAAGAAGCGACCAGTTGGTAGGACATGTTCTGAGGCATCAAGGGATCACAAATTTTGCATTGGAGGGCAGCATGGAGGTATAAATCGTAGAGGGAGACCAAGAGATGAATACACTAAGCAGATTCAGAAGGATGTAGGTTGCAGTAAATACTGGGAGATGAAGCAGCTTGCATAGGATAGGGTACCATGGAGAGCTGCATCAAACCAGTCTCAGGGCTGAAGACCACCACAACAACAACAACAAGTCTGTCTGGTATTGTCATAGCCTTTATTTTTTTGGCCGTTGAAGTAATCCTATATGGGTATCAATTTATATAGGCATGTCAGTTTCCCTTATCACAAACATACATAAGTTTTCCTTCATAACAAAGCGCTTGCTGTAAGTGCTTAGTCTCATTATTGTCAGTCAGTATCTGCCCAGTATTTAGCTTGTGCAGCATGGACTTGCAGCTTGACGTTCGTTACCAACCCTGCTCACTTTCACTTGTTTAATACAGAATGCAAGTGTCACACATTCACATAGTCTTCACTTCACAGATTCATGAAGCTCATGTCCAGCGGCATGATCCTTTGTGAAATCTTTGATTCGGTGACAATTGGATTCCTTATCAGCGGCCTGAGGAATGTATTTCAACTTGTCGCTTGCACTTATTCAGTGGGGACACCAGCTGTACATGCGACATCTGCCGACAAGGTAAATTTCTTGCTTCTGCGACTGTGTCGAGCACCAAAAATTCCTGTTTTTATGATGTTGTCCTCAGAAAATTCATGTTAAACAAAGTACTGTCATTTTTATTTCATCACGTGCACACCCACATATCTCACACGCACACCTAACACTTTACAGGCAGGTTTTGTATGTTTTTGCACTTTGTTTTTGAGCTTCTTTCATATCATTGCATTACACAAAATTTTTGTGATGTCCTTTCCACACATAACAAAAAAATAAAAATACAACTACTAAAATAAACTTATTCTATTCATTTGCTAACAAGCCATTTTTGTTGCTTCCATACATTACAGTCTGATTATTGTTTTGTTTTAGTACATTTTTTTAATTATAATTTCATTACATTGTTCAATTCCAATTATATGTGTGCTCTTTTTGATCTTGTTAGGTTTTACATTCTTTACATACCATTCATACAACAAAAGATTCTTTTTTTCATTTATGGCATGAATTGACATACATTTCATTTCAATTTACAGTGACTTCTTGTTCAAAGAATTAAAGAAGTAAACAATAGGTGCTACAACGGAATCTACGCCCTGCTTAAATAACTACACTTTACCTCACCTCTCTAGTATTCTCCAGGAAGGATCTACACACTACAGGGTTGACGAAATTTCACAGAAGGGAATTTATGTGTTCAGTTACTAGACTAATTGTGATCCCCAGAACAAAATAGTTTGTTGATTTATTAACATAATGCGAAACTGATGATATCAATCATATCAAATACTTATTCACTATTTAAAGTGCACCTCAGTATTTACTATTTATGTTCATTGTGTAAAGGATAACCATTTCATATGCTGAGGTATATAGAGTTGTACCATCACTACTATATGTTATGTACAATGAGCATAAAACAGTGTTTATATAAGTAGCAAACATATAAAAAAATTTCAGTGTAAATCAGGTGTTTGATGCTTTCTTCAGTAGTTGATGCTCACAGTAGTTAGGTTTCGACCCCTTGATTATTTGGTAGTGCTCCACCTTATTTCAGAATTGTGATATGTAACATACTGCAACTGTTTTCCTCTGCACATATTTTCATGTCATCACATTCATACATATCATAAATTTACTACTATATTTACTTGTGGTGTGGCCTTTTCTTATGTTTATGTGGTACCTAATACTCGACAAGCATTTATCTTCCTTAACTTTATGATGTGTCGATGCATCATTCCCTGGAAAAAAAACTTAATACTAACTTAAAACTAAATCTACATAGATAAGTGTACAGTGGCTCGATGGTCACTAATACCTCTTTCATACATTCAACCATGTATTGATTTACTTCAATGTGCAGTCATGCTATCAGAAGCTCATTTAATGTCATGTGTGTGTGTCTCTACTTACCTTATCAATCTGTAGGATAAGGTGTACTATAGGCATGGTGCGACCTCTTATTCAGATTGTCACTTATATTCTACTTGCTTCTTTACCTGCAGCAAGAGTTTTCTGATTCCTCAATTATAATTAATGTGTGTACTATCAATACTTAAATTTGTAAATATATGGATATAATGTACATAGTTGCATAACTTCAGTAAATATTTCATAGTTTAGGATCCCTTTCCATGTATATAATCCCTTAGCTTATCTCTGTTTGTGCGTACTGTGTACATAGTCATAGTTGTAGTATAAACTCTCCCTTAATTTTCAGATTCCCTTTTTATGCAACAGGCTTTAAAAATGATGGTGCTCCAACACTTTCAGCTATGTTTTTCTGGCATGCATGCGCTTGCAGTTTGTTGACTAGCTTTCTCCCCAGTGCGGATGTGCTGCGTCACTCTGTTACCACTAACGTTCTGGGATTTCGTATGTTGCAGTGCACCCTACCATGCGTATCACATATTCATTTATTCATTTACCACTGGGATACATGCAAAGGAAAGTGTTGTGCTTAAGTATCATCATCTCTAAACACATAAAAGGATAATTGTTCCTTGTTACATCTACTCACCTTATCATTTACACATTTGACATATATAAAAAATTCCTTATCAACTAACAACATGAATTCTGAAATGTGATTTTCCAGCATCCCAAATCTAATATAATTAGACATATGTGCAACTTAGAGGGTGTACCTACCTTGATCGTATCTGAGTATCTGGTAAAGCGAGTCTCCATCAAGCTCGTACCCCCGGTCCCCTCCAAGGTCACAGAATAGGGATCTACTGTGACCGGTTCAAGTTTTGTGGCACTGCGGCGCCATTGATCTCTAGGTTTGGCATAACTTCCACGAATTTAACTATTAGTTTCTTGTTACGCCAATTAGTGTCCTGAGAGGCTCTCAACTGAATTCTCTTTGCCTCTGCGTGTTATTAGGCAAATGTGTTTTACTTTGCTGGCTGAACTCCATTGTTTGTGGGTTATTCGGTTGTCTGTTATTGTTTTGCATTTGCCAAGCAATTGGCTGATTATTGCCAGTAGCTTGTGTCAGCACATATGCTACTTGCCCATTATAATTGGTTTTGTAAATTTTTGCCCGTTTCTTTGATATTCACCTTTGTGTTTATGGCTTCCTCCATTGCTGTTGTGACTACCGTTACCATTACCATATGTCTGTGTGGGGTAAGGTTGTCATTCATGTTGTAATGCGAATCCTTTGTTTACTTGTTGGTCCATAAATCTCTGTGTCACTATTGGCGTATTAACAGGCTTTGGTTGTACTTGTATCTCTTTATATATTAAATCTGTTGAGTCAAGTACAGGTAGTAAGTATTTGGTGTCATGTTTCTGAATGGTAATGAGTTTCTCCCTAATGTGGGCAGGAAGACGGCTGTTTAAAATTTTCAGCATGTCTACTTGAGATACCAGGTTTTATTGAAATGTTTTTCAAAATAGCCCCTTAAGCTTCCATACTTGCTACTGAATGAAGCTGGGTTGAATACTTTACATATGAGCCTCCGTTGTACGGCCTCAGACCAACACTTATTGTTAAATTCTGTCTCAAACTGTTCATAATAGTGACAATGTTCTGCCATGTCTGTAGCCCATAGCAGAATGTCACCCTGTGTGTATCCAACAACAAATCTAATTTTCTGGGCTTCGTTCCAGGTATGAGCTATAACATTTTGAAATGCTCTGATGGAAACCACAGGGTGTGTTCTTTTCCTCCCAGAAATAAATATCAGAAATTGTCAATGCCTAAGTAATGTGGTGTAGAGCACAGAAACTGCGCTTGTTCGACAGGTGCAACTGTTGGCAAGTGTTGATGCATTGTGCAACCTTAGCTATTTTTCTTCGACAGGCTAACCCCATATTGTGGGTAACCAGTGAAGATATCTAACTTCTCTAAAAGAATAGGTTTGCTTTCTGTCATACCTTGTTTTGGAATATCAGTAGCAGTGGCAACACTACCTCGTAACCTTTTCTCTGCTTCCTTTAAACCCAAGTCTATTTTAGCTAGGAGTTGACTTTCTTTCTCCTTTAGAGCTTCTTCTACAGTGTCTACACAAATTTTGCATTCTGATACAACCCTTTCAGCAACGATGCTGCCCTTATAAAGCATCCCAGCTCAGCTTTTTTTGTTATTTTCTTTACATCTGGACATAACTTGTCTCTCTGTTTTTTGGCAGATTCTGACTTTAAATATAACTGATCTACTCATAGACTGAACTTGTGTAATTCTGTAGGTGGGTTTTTGCACACATCTTACAGCTCACTGACATAGTTCATCACATTTTTTGCTGACACGTCCACTTGGGATTGCGTCTCCTGAATTTGAGAATATGCTTCACTGATATTTTGTAACTCTCCTGCAAGTTGTTCCAGTTTATAGTTTATGGATGTTACTTTTTCCGTTAATGTATTTATATTGTGGGACATGTCAGTAATTATTTCTTGTTTTAGTTGTTTACCGAGCTCTGTGAACTTACTGGATAATTCGTTAGATAATTCAGTGTGTATATTTTGCTCACCTCACTAAACTGTTGACTAATACTTTTCTTGAAATCGTTAAATGCCTGATTTTGCTCTGCAAACTGTTGTCCTATATTTTCCTGAAATTCCAGTTTTTGTAATCTGTTGTGTTATTAGTTGCACGGATTGTGTCAAATTGTGGGAGTCACTAGTATTGCCATTGTTTTTTGAACTGTTTCCTGCTCTTGCGTTTGCGACATAATGAGAAAATAGTCAGAGAAAGTTTCGCTGTTGTTCTCTTCAGTTTCACTGTTTGGAAAAATGTGTCCCATTGAGAACTAAGAAATTGTCTCGTTGAGTGGCATAGAAATGAGATAATGATTATATGCATATTCATTAATGAACCTGATTATTCTCTCTTACAGTCTTAGAGAATTTTAATGAATTATTTTGCACTCTAATGTTGACTATGCACAAATTTTCGTCTTTCCTATACAAATCCACTTTCCCTAAAGGATATTGACTGGAGGAAAGAGATTATTTACTGCAAGACAGACGGCGCCAAGCATGGCCATATAAACATACAGCATAGCAGCTTCCTACCATTGCGGGCTTTCAAAACAGAAAAATTAAATGGTGTAGTGGCCCTCAACTACGCACACACAGACTCAGCATTGTAATATTAAAAGTTTTGCCCATTTTTGTTGTCTAGGGACTGGGATAAGTAGTTGCCACATTACAGCCCAAATACTGCTGATTCTACATTATACGATAAGAATCCACACATGAATTGAATGGTCGAAGGTTTCTATCACTCAGCAATTGTGAATTATGAAAGTAACATATAATTTTATAAATGAAAGATTGCAATTAAATAAAATCTGAAGGTACTATCTTAACAACTATAATTATGAGTATGACAGTAGAAGTACTTTTGAGAATGTGGTATATTTCTGCAAAACACTTATTGGTGTCAAGGGTCCAGCAATTAAATAAAATACAAGTGGAATAACAGGGAAACAATAGATTCCTACTTCATGTAATTAGTTATGAACAACAACATTGCTTGCAAGATATTTACTTCCAAATGCGTAACATGTCTTCACTGCAGAAGCCATGGAAATCTCACAAGTACACAAGTCAGCACTACGAAATGTTTCTATCTCCTGTGACCACACGCAAACTGCTCCACACTCTCCAAGTATTCCCCGCGACCATGCAACCGTCCAGCACTTCCCGAGTCCTGTGCCGTACTCTGTTCTCCCACTTCCATTGAGTCTCCTCATTCACGAGCACTGTGATTGGCTAGAGTGCTCTTGCCATGTCTTCAAGCTAATGTACACTCACAAACATAAAACATTTTTGAAATTCTTGTTTTACATTGAAATAACTTTAAATTAAATAAATATGCCTATGGCTTGACCATAAACACACTCTAATACCCATTATTAAGTACATAAACAAATTAAATAAACATATATCAAAGGAATAGCAACAAAAGGTGGGCCAGTAGCCTAATGTCTTCGTGCTTTCTACAACACAGTAAATATTTAACCAATTTCTTCATGAATAGCATATATCAGATATTATCAAAGACATAGATGAATCAATATATTTATAAGCATGCTGCTACCTTTTTTTCATGTAACTGTGGAGTACTTATGGCCTGTCGTGATCACTAGTAATCAGCCCCTTTGACCTCCAATAACTCATGTACTATTCAAGTTACAGGCCTGTAATTCATACCAATTTCGGTTTATCCTAATAGACTCTAAAGACACGTCAATCGACGGAATCGTTTATATTTTGGAAATTCATTGCTGGGTGTTACTTGTATAATTTACTGTTAGATACTAAACTTTAGACTAATAAAGATATTGAAAATCTGATTACACCATCAGAATTGTCATGCAATTAATGCCGATGTACCTGTTTCTTTTTGCGGTATCATGATTCATCTGGCTACTATTAATTTCTATATGAACCGTGAAATGTCTGCTATTAAGGTTTCACAAAGTCCACTATCTTTGGCAGTCCCAGCCTGTCTCCTTCATTGACACAGAGTCATAATGGAATTCCCAGCCATGTGGCTGGACCGTGAGCTGGGGCTTCCCATCTAGTCCGGCTAACATTCGGCACCACACGTTTGCTGCCAGGCGCCGGCTGGCCGAGTAGCCTGTGCGGCCTAGCCAACTCCAAAGTTAGAATAATTTCAGGGCACCACAATTCGCCTGTTACCTCACACACCTCCACTTATTAACATTCTGGCTTGCCAGAATGTTCAGAAGTAGCACAAGGACGTATAAAACAAATTTGAAAGAACATAATTATGTGATTAAAACGCCAGGCCAATAGCATTTACAAAATTTTTGTAGTGGTGTGGGAGCAGCATGAAATTTGAAATAAACTATTACAAATTATGAATGACATGTCATATTAAATAAATGCCTGCATTTCAGTTATGTATAAACAAGCATGAACTTCAAAATACACTTAAACTAACACAAATAATGAATGATATGGCATATTAAATAAATGCCTTCATTTCTGTTATGCATAAATAATTTTTTGGACAAGAAATAAATTTTTTTAAGTGCACTTTTACTTATGTACGATTTTGTAACAACTTCTTATGCCACTCACTCAGCTCTAAGGCTCCTTCAAGCACTAATTTTTCTATCACACTACACATGCTCACTCTGATTTTGGCACGAAGTGTTGATCAACTCACATCAGTTTTTGACCAAGTGCCTCACAGAAACCGTGTCTGCTCTGAATTCTGAGCTGCACCATTTATCGTAACAAATCCATCTACAACGAAAATCAAAAGTAGAAACCCATCAACAAACCATTTCCGAAACCAGTCAGGATCCTTGCTAAAGATTCCCTCCAGCAGAAAATGATACTTTAGGAACTAAGTCACAATGCAAACGACTGAATCACTGTGAGCTCAAATTCACGTAAGTTCTATTTAATTGACTTTAATCAATCCTTCCCACCTCCATGCACCAAAAATTGCATGAACATTCAATTAAAATTTTAATATCCTTCAAATTGACCACTAAATTCTTTGCCACCCACTTCCACAAAGCATTAATCAATACCAATTTTACTTAAATCGATGAGGTCACTGACCTCCACGCACCTTCAGTGCCTAAACTTCCCCCTTTTGCACACATACAGTGCCATAATATACTAACAAATTACTAATGAATCCCCAAGTAAAACATATAAATTATCCCTCCAAAATTACTACCGCTTATTACAGATTAGAACTGGTTATCTCTTCTGCCCTTTCTCTATATACGCTTAGGAATTTTAAACTTCTCTCATTTCCACAGATGGGTAGCAATAATCTTAACATTCTACTGTACCAACACCAATCAGTGTCACTAGAATTGCACTCCTCCTTCACATACCAATTTGTACGAACTTCTTTACACAAACTTTCCCCATCGACACTATTTACTTCAGCCCTCTCTAAATTTTCTGTTAGTTCTTCCACACAATCTGCCAATTCACTACCCACAGCATGCACAACTTTACTGTTTTTTCCCTCCAAAATATCGACACTTGCAGCTTCATCAAAATTACACATCAACTCATGTTAAACACTTTATCTTCCTGAAATAATACATCGATGCTTAAGCCACCATCACCATAAATATTCATCTCAGCAACCTTATCTGCTGATACACCATTTAAATCACTACATAAATTCACATCAGAAACCTTACTTTCCCCCATTGATAAATTAACTTTACGTGAACCATACTCAACTTTATCCTCTGCAGCTACATTACACAAATTGCTGCTACCTTGTCGTACAATTTTGGGACATCCAGACTTGCTACATTCTGCTGTTATCAGACAAAAATCAGCATACACTGCCATTTCTACACCCTTTTCATCCAGATTAACCCCCAATCTTACTTTACATACAGTCTCACATTCATACTCTGACAAACATTTTAGATCCACACATTCATCCATAAGGGTCATTTCGCCTTCATGACTAGGAACGCATAAATTCCTTTCTCCAAAGTATCAATATCAGTAGCTTTTACATCATTACATAAATTACCATTACTCTGTTCCTTTAAACAGAAATCATCTATCTCCACTGATAAGTTTTTAACTTCAACTGCTGGTAAGTCCAATGCGAAGCCTCCCTTAGCAATATTGACGCTTTCCGCCAAAACACAATCACCCTCACTTGCAGCTGGCAAGACCCGTGCCTTCACTAACATCGACGCTTTTCGCTGACTCACAAATACTTGCTACTACAACACCTTCCTTACTGCAATTCCTTCTATTTGCCAATACCTCTTCAGAACACTTCACACAATTTGCCTTCAAAAAATTTATCTCCGTTTTAACTTCTTTTTTAACCATTGAATCTTACGACTTCCATAACTAACATCAATTGCTTTTTCAAAGTTATGCACAATTTTTTCAACTTCCTCTTTCACAGCGGAACCTATTTCAGTTTGCACTGTACCCATATCTGTTTGAATTGTACTGATATTATTTGCCATTCCATGGATCATTTGCATTAGCTGAGACATCGTATCGCCCCCATACTCATTCCCCTTGCAAGAATTCCTACTAGTTACACTTTCACGCTCTGATTTCAGACTAACCGGCTCACTTCTGTTTTCAGAATTACTCATACTAGGTGAGTGTTTTATATCTGTGAAATCTACAAGTGGAGCTTGAACTTCAGAGTCAAACACTATCTCACTATTTGCGCAGGCACTTATCTGATCTGAGATGGTTCCCTCTGACATGGTGATGCCATCGGTTGTAGTGGAATTCGACTTTGAAGACTGCCCTGGAGTACTCGGAGATGCTGCCGTCATACTGTTGTTAAATCTGTGTCCGTCACTGGAGATGTCGCCTGATGTAAATGTAGCTGCTGCTGGTTACCGCGTGTTCCAACAACTCCAATACTGCTGTCCATTAAATGCGCTAACTGCTACTGTTCCCTGTACTCAACTTATTTAGACTCTGAGCCCCCATGCAAACTTCCTTTAACATGATAGATTACGACCTCTATCAATAGCATGTGTAGTTGAGAAAATTACTGCGTAATTTCACTATTTCCAGAAACCTACTTGCGGAAAATACTGATCTCACACTGTGTTTTGTGAGAGGTTGTTGTTGTTGTTGTGGTCTTCAGTCCTGAGACTGGTTTGATGCAGCTCTCTTCAGTAAAGCTGCATGCCCTTGGGAAAAATTACGGCTGTTGTTTCCCCTTGCTTTCAGCCGTTCGCAGTACCAGCACTGCAAGGTCGTTTTGGTTATCATTACAAGGTAAGATCAGTCGATCATCCAGACTGTTGCCCCTGCAACTACTGAAAAGGCTGCTGCCCCTCTTCAGGAACCACATGTTTGTCTGGCCTCTCAACAAGGCTCACTCTACAAAAATCTCTACTGGTTTTGCAAAGGTTTTTACACTTTGGATGGTACACTGAATAACAGAGAGCAAAGGAATTATCACTTTTCAGGACACAAATCCCACACGAGCCCCAAATTGTGGGCTTTCGAAACAGAAAAATGAAATGGTGTGGTGTCCCTCAACTACGTACCCACAGACTCAGCATTGTAATATTAAAAGTTTTGGCTGTTTTTATTGTCTAGGGACTGGGATCCGTAATAGTTGCATAACGGGCCAAATACTGCTGAGTCCACAGCATACGATAAGAATACACACATGAATTGAATGGTCGAAGGTTTCTATCACTCAGCAATTGTGAATTATGAAAGTAACATATAATTTTATAAATGAAAGATTGCAATTAAATAAAATCTGAAGGTACTATCTTAACAACTATAATTATGAGTATGACAGTAGAAGTACTTTTGAGAATGCGGTATTTCTGCAAAACACTTATTGGTGGTGATGGTCCAGCAATTAAATAAAATACAAGTTGAATAACAGGGAAACAATAGATTCCTGCTTCACGTAATTAGTTATGAACAACACAATAGCTCGCGAGATATTTACTTCCAAAGACGTAACACGTCTTCACTGCAGAAGCCATGGAAATCTCACAAGTACACAAGTCAGCACTACGAAATGTTTCTATCTCCTGTGACCACACGCAAACTGCTCCACACTCTCCAAGTATTCCCCGCGACCATGCAACCGTCCAGCACTTCCCGAGTCCTGTGCCGTACTCTGTTCTCCCACTTCCATTGAGTCTCCTCATTCACGAGCACTGTGATTGGCTAGAGTGCTCTTGCCATGTCTTCAAGCTAATGTACACTCACAAACATAAAACATTTTTGAAATTCTTGTTTTACATTGAAATAACTTTAAATTAAATAAATATGCCTATGGCTTGACCATAAACACACTCTAATACCCATTATTAAGTACATAAACAAATTAAATAAACATATATCAAAGGAATAGCAACAAAAGGTGGGCCAGTAGCCTAATGTCTTCGTGCTTTCTACAACACAGTAAATATTTAACCAATTTCTTCATGAATAGCATATATCAGATATTAACAAAGACATAGATGAATCAATATATTTATAAGCATGCTGCTACCATTTTTTCATGTAACTGTGGAGTACTTATGGCCTGATGCAATTGATAGTGATCAGCCACTTTGATGTCCAATAACTCATGTACTATTCAAGTTACATGCTCGTAATTCATACCAATTTAGGTTTACACTAATAGCTTTCTAAAGACACGTCGATTGAGAGAATCGTTTATATTTTGGACATTCATTGCTGGGTGTTACTTGTATAATTTACTGTCAGATACTTAACTTTAAACTAATAAAGTTATTAAAAATCTGATTACACCATCAGAATTGTCGTGCAATTAATGGTGATGCATCGCATAATGATGAAAAGTCGGGTATGGTCATCGAGAATGTGCAAATAAACTTTTCTATTGTATTTACACCTTTTAATGTACAATTGGAGCACACGTTTTTTGACAATACTAACTTGGCAGAATGCATCATACGTCCACCCGCTACCACTTACAGAGACAGACAAACAAATATAAATAAATTAAAACATTTCAAGAACGTATCGCTACTTATTTTGTTTGTAACCTAATAGTATCTCTGGTATAAAATAACTTGTTTATAAAGAAAAGAACAAGAGGAAGGAAAAAAATAATAATAATTTCATTCTTCACACTTAGATGGTCACTCTACCGATACCTGTAGCCAGAAGCTCCAACCCATGGATGTGGGATTTATGTCATCTTTTAAAACCTTCTACTCACAAACTTGTGAAAAGTTCTTCACCATAATCCAGGAAGGACTAGTAAATAGGTTGAAATAAGTGCACTCTTGGGTTCAGCATCTCTTCATACAGCCATTCCTGTGACATAAATCAATGGCCTAGGAATTTAGTCATGTAGACCCTAACATGTTTACCGATGAAGACTATACTGCAGCTGAGGTTATTGATATCCCTGTGGATAGTGTTATAGCCATGAGTGACCAGCGAGTGTTGCATGGCAGAGAATGGGTAAATACCTAACCATGGGAAATGTGATTGGCCGCGGACTTCATGTGGTTCAGAGAGGAGTGCACTCGCACGACAAGCACAGAGACCTGTATGTGGTGCCCATGGCATCCACCATGACTGATGCGACATTCACAGCCTTGGCTCAGGTTCTCGCCATTTATTTATTTATTTATTCCATGTGATCTGATGGTACACAGTGTGCTGCAGATGTCGGAAAATATCAGTTAACATTGTTAACATATATGAACATAGGCCTATAGTATCCTAATGTATTATATTGCTCAATGTTTTCAATTTAACACAAATAGCAAGGTTACTGTTCTAAGTATTCATTTAAGGAGTAAAAACAGTGACACAACAAATATGACTTCATGGCTTTGCTAAATTTTGTGTTGTCTTCGATGGACTTAATACTAGTGGGAAGATTGTTGAACAGTTGGAGGCCCATGTGGAAAGCTCCCTTTTTACACAGTTGAGTGTTTGTATGTATAACATGCAGATTTGCGTCTTTCTGGTGTTGTGTTCACGTATTTCATTATTTTTTACAACTCTGGGGTCAGTTGGCACTATGTGGTTTCTGAAAAATTTTAAGAGTCTTGAGAATTTAGAGGCAAGGCAGTGTAAGGATTTTCAACTTTCTGAAGATGGGTTTGCAGGAGTCTCTGGGTTTGCTCCCAGTAATAATCCTCATTGCTCTCTTCTGAATTCTGAATGTGCTCAGAGCAGTTGGAGAATTTCCCCAGAATATTACACCATATTTTAGGTGGACTTGTATGTCAGCATAGTACGCGCTGGTTAATGTTTTCAGGCTAGCACATGTTTTCAGTACACTCAATGCATAACAGCCAGTACAAATCCTGGCATTTACCTTTCCTGTATGTGTATTCCATTTCAGGTTATCTTGAATCCACAGACCCAGGAATTTGAAAACAGTGTCGGTATCTATTGGCTGGTTATTTACAGTGACAAGTGCCTGAGAGGAATTTGAATTTTGTGTTGTGTGAAAGTTCATGGAAGCTGTCTTTTTGGTGATGATAGTTAATCTGTTGATTTTAGCCCAGTTGCTGAGTTGTTCAGCTTTTTGTACGGTCTCTGTATTCTCCCCTTTGAGGAGTACAGTTGTGTCATCAGAAAATATTATTGTTTTGTGTGCATCAACATTCAAGCTCAAGTCATTAATATACAGGAGGAAAAGTAGGGGTCCCAATACTGAGCCCTGTGGAACACCTTGCTTTACAGTTTTATTACTTGACAGTATTTCGGTTATTGAGTTGCTTTGTCTATTAGTGTATTTCATGCTGACTCTCTGCATCCGATTGGTTAGGAATGTAGCAATCCAGTTGTTTGCAAGTCCTCTGATATCATAGTGTTCTATTTTTTCCAGTAATATTTTGTGGTAAACAGTATCAAAAGCCTTTGACAGATCCAGAAATATAGCCTGTTGTGGGTTGTTTTCTATCTAACAGTTGTAATAGCGTATTTATGCAACATATACTGCAGTTTCAGAAGATTCGTTGCTTCTGAACCCATGTTGAGCTAAACTTAATAAACCTTTTTTTTTTCAATGAAGTCCATCATTTTTTTGTACATTATTTTTTCAAAAACTTTAGAAAAGCAGGATGAGATTGAGATAGGCCTGTAGTTATTCATATCTTAGTTATCACCTTTTTTGAAGACAGGAATTACTTTAGAAAGTTTCAGAGCTTCAGGGAAAGTACCTGCCTGGAAAGAACAGTCACAGAGGTGAGTAAATGGTTCAGCAATTGTGTGTTCACAATTTTTGATTGTAGCTGCTGGGATAGCATCAATTCCAGCTGAATATGAATTTTTTAACTCTCTGAGGGCTTTTGCAACATCATTTTCAGTGACTTTGGTAATGAAAACTGACTCTGCACATGTATGATATTTTTGGTTTCCTGGTTGGTAATTTGTGTTAGGATTATTTTTGACCAATTTTTCAGCTATGCTCGTAAAGAAATTGTTAAAAGAGTTCACCACAACTTCAGGATTAGATATAGATTCATTGTTGAGTTTGATTTCTGTGTTCGTGAGTGAAGCTTTCATTTCCCCTCTTTTCCTTTTTATGATACTCCACATTGCTTTTATATTATTGCTGGATTTGTCAATGTACTCATCATTTTGCATCTTCTTGCTTGTCTTATCACTCTTCTTAGGATACATGTGTAGTTTTTATAATATTCTGTTAGTTGGGGGAGTCACTACTTTGTTTACATAAAATGTGGAGTATTCTTTTATGTTTGCAAGATATTTTTATAGCTGGTGTAATCCAAGTCTTGTTTCTATTATTATTATTATTATTATTATTATTATTTATTCTTACTGGTTTTTGTGGAAAGGCCTCTTCAAAGTGGTGGATCATTTTGTGAAGAAATATGTTGAATTTCATGTTGACATCACTGGCTGTGTACATCTCTGTCCACTTTTCTTTACTAAGGAGGGCATTTAGCTTGTTCAAGTTTTCTTGGGTGAAAAACCTTCATGAAGTTTTAGCTGGGACTGGGTTTGAGGTATCTTTGCTGACATCGACCTTTAGAATGACAGCCTGGTGGTCGCTGAATCCTGCACTGTATACTTCTATAGTTGGGTTAAGTTTATTTCTATTTGCAAAAATTTGAGCTAGAGCTGTCTTGGATGTGGGTGTTATTCTAGTAGGCTCGTTTACAAGGTCATGCAGATTATAAGTTTTTGCAATGTTAATCAATGTTTCCCTGTTTCTGTTCTGGTTGGAAAGTCTATATTAAAGTCACCACATATAATCACATCCTGTTTCCACTGACTTATTTAGGATAGAAACAAGTCCATTTGTAACAGAAAATCATTAATACTACTGGAGGGGGGACAGTAAATTGTAGCTACAATTAGATTTAGATATGTAAGCTTTATGGCTGCACATTCAAAGATCTTGTCTGTTCGTATTTACTTTAGGGTAGGAAGTGGGCTATATTCAATTTGTTGTTTGATGAAGATGGCAACCCCACCATGTCCATCATTTGATCTGAAGTAGTGTTCACACAATTTGATGTTTGGTAGTGAGATAAACTTAACTACATCAGTGCAGAGCCAGTGCTCTGCTAGGCATACTACTGAGATATCACTGAGTTTAATGGTCAGCAAAATGCTTAAGTCATCAGTTTTGTTGCTCAAAGATTGGACATTGTTCTAATAGATTTTCAGGTCTAAGTGGGGTTTACTCAGGGATCTAGAAGTCATATTTACTGTGTCACTGACTTTTAGTTCAAATTATGCTGTATTCCAGGAATGTTGACTTCCGAGCAGTTGTGCTGGTTCTGTTGGTCATCCTTGGCAGCCGACTCATCTTCCAGGTGGGCCTGAAAAGTATCCACATGCACTTCACACTGCTGAGGTATCACATTGACATTTTGGAGGGATGTCTCGATAATGTTCACCATCACATTATTGATCCTTTCACGTTCCTGACCTTTTTGAGGGGTCAGGGGGTTTGTGTTTCGTCTCTGTGACTTTGTGACCCATTTTTCTAGTGTAGTTTGCACAGTATGGCCACTATTACTCTTTTTATTTCCCATCTTGTTTGTCTTTATCCAATTGCTTATTAGCATCTGTTTATGGTTTCTGACTTTTGGTTTCTTATTGTCCCCCATAGTTGTCAGGAGGCCAGTCTATTACATATAATCTCCTAGCCACATTTGTTTAGGTGTAAACCATGTGTTGTGAAGTGGTTTCTTGCTAGTCTCTCTATTTCAAACTTCACAGCAATTCTTTTTTGTATGCATGTTTTGCTAAATTCAGTGCCTGTGTCAGGTGGAGGATGGCAGTATTAATTTTACTATTTAAATTTTGAACATCATATCTCCTGGGTATAGGATGGATAATGATTTTCATTTTGTGACTTAGAGCAAGTATTGTTCCAATGGTTCTACCACAAGTTTCAACATTAGATCAAGAGGTTTGTTTATGAGTGCCTGCCTCATACCTTGGTGTCCGGGAATGGCCCCCAACACGCATTCAACTTCTGTGCCTTCTGTCATCAGATCCCTCCCCCCTCCCAAAACCCTGAAACCTGTGCGTAGGGCTGGGACTCCCCAGACAATACTGTCGTGGGCAGATTGAGGGAACAGAGAGAGACCCTGTGGCATTGATTGCCAGTGATGGGTTGGGAGGGCCAGCCTTGGAATCCCTCAAAATGTCACGGGAGGGCAGGACATTGCACGGCACCTCCAATCCTTGTGGAAGTGGTAAGGACTGCTGACATGCCTGTGGGAAGCCAGTGGCCAATGGCAGTGGGGCCAACTTGAGGGTCTCATGTACACCAGAAGGAGGAGGGTTTGGGAGACATGAGGTGCCACAAAGGTGCACGATGCCAGAGTTGGTTATGATGGTGGCACTCGAGCCCCTTCTGTGTCTGAACCGATGTCACATGCCACCCATGAGTCATGACTACTGGGGTAGGGGGTGGGGGGGTGGGGGAGCCCAAGCAGCCGTGCCCCCATATAAATGGGCCCACACAAACCTGCCAGATGTGTAGCACTGAGAGAGTCAGAAGCGGGACTCAGAAGGTGACGGCATCAGCAAGTGGAGCTGCGTCCATGGTCGCCACCCATGGCGGTCTTCAGCTAGACTATGACCACCAACTGGCGTGATGTGATAAGTGCTCAAGAATAAGGTGAGAGCTGACATGGTGTCAGAGGATTTGACTGCTTTTATCAGCTGTTGCTTATATGTCCTGATTGGTCATTCTGCTGTGCCATTGGAGGGCAGATGGAATGCAAAGGTGCACTTGTGTTTGATGCTGTTGGCCTCTCAGATTGCGTGGGATATCCCCCAGTGTCTGTACTGTAGCAAGCATAGGACACAGTGGCACAACAGAGAACCTGTGGGAGAGATGCTGCCAGGGGCTGAATTGAGTTTTAAACTGGTGAGTCAGATAGGTGAGCCATCAGTCACGTAGCAGAGAACCTGCTGGAAAATGGTGTCCTGGAGTGTGGCAGAGGCGACCTGTGCAGCTGGAATGGGAAATCTCTCCAGTATCTTGGTGGGCTTTATCATTGTGAAAGCTGAGGACTTCCTGCTGGTCGAACGCGGGATAAGTGTCCAAGGGGAGATGTGACAAGTCATTGGCGTAGGAGTGTGGAGAGGTGGGTTTATATCGGATAACATAAGTGTAATTGCATAAGAAGAGTGCCTGAGCAATTCACTTGGGCAGGTATGTGTGTGGACCAAAGAGGGTAATGAAAGGCTTGTGTTGAGTGAGGGGAGTGAACTTTGCTCCATACAGGTAATGTGAAACTTTTGAATGCAAACACAATTGCCAGGGCCTCTTTCTCAATCTGAGAATTGCTCCTCTTTTCTGGGGATAGCATCTTGGATACATATGCAGTGGACTCATCTGAACCATCCGCATTCCTATGAGCCAGGACTGCCCCAGTACCATAGACCAAGGCATTGGACACCACAACCAAGGAGTGGTCCAGACAGGAGGGTATCAGTCAAGGGGTGGACTTGAGCATAGTTTTCAAGTGATGAAAAGCTTGATCACAGGTGGGAGTCCAGTTGAATGGCACCCTTTTGTGATGCATGCATTTGAGGGGCTGTGTAATGTCAGCAGCCTGGGGTAAAAACTTTAATTAGTAGTTGACCTTGGCCAAAAAAACTTGAAGGCCAGATAAATCCTTGAGGTGGGGAAGGGCATTGATGGCCATGCTGTTGCAATCTGATGGATGAACGCTTTCTTTGCTGAGCCAGTGCCCCAATTATTTTACTTTTGGTTGAATGAAGCTACACTTTTTCAGCCAACAGCACAACCTGTGCCCTGCGAAGTGTGATATAAGGTACTGAGGTTTTGCAAATGCTCGTGGCGTTGTACGGTCTGTGATGAAGATGTCATGGAGATAATTGACACAAGCTGGGATGGGCTGAGTGAGCTGCTCCAGGTACCTCTGCAAAATGGCCGACACCAAGGAAATACCAAATTGAAGGCACTTGATGTTATATAATCCCAAAGGTGTATTGGGATTCCTCATCTAAGGGTAGTTGGTGGTAATGCTCTGCAATGTGGATCATAGAGAAGTACTTGCCATGTGTGAGCTTGGCAACAAGATCTTCCTAATGGGAAATGGGATAAGTTTCAACCAGGGGCCGTGCACTGATTGTAATTCCGAAATCCCCACATTGGTGAAGGGAGCCATTGGTTTTCCTGATCACCACCAAAGGGGTCACCCAAGCACTTACCTTCACAGACTCATTGATGCCAGCAGCCTGCAGTGAATTGACCAGAATGGGTCAAGCCCGGAAAAACTGCTGCTGAGCATCTGGATGCAGTGGAATGTGCACCAGGAATTCCGAAGTACACCCTAAGTCAGACTGAAACAGAGGGGCATAGACCGAGCACAGGTCCTGGAATGGGAAGGCAGTGGAAACGATCTTAACCTCATCAGAAATCAAAAGCCAAACAGCATAAACGCATAGAGTCCAAAAATGTTTGAAGCTGAGGTATGGTCAGTAGGGTCAGGAGCCTGGGAACATGTTTATATGTGGCCCCCATGGAGGGGGATAGAACAGTCACCACACTCGACCGTTTGCTGAGAGGTGGGAGACAGCTCCAGGCTACAGAGGTGAGTATATGTAGCCAGACTGATCAAGTAGATGGTGGCCCCCATGTTGATCTGGAAATGAACATCCACGTTAAAAATGCAGAGCATGAGGAATAGTGTCTGTGTCATTGGGGCATCCAGTGGGATGACTGATTGCAGAGTGTGCACGGTATCCTGATGCTCTGTGGATGAGGGACAGAAGCGGGTTGGTGGGTTGCTACAGACTGATTGGAGATGGACATCTTCCTGACAGAGCATGCACGTCTTCCAACAATGGGGACAGTTTGCATAAGAGTGGGCAGGAAAGCACTGTGGGAAAGACAGAAGCCACCTCCGTGACTGCTGAAGGAGGTGACCAGCGGTTTGTAAGCCATAGAGACATTGGACTAGGGGGAGTCTGAACAATGTTGCTCTCTGTGTGCTGTACCATGCTGATGGCTTGAGGGAGGTGCTCGCAAGGAGGACCAGGCAGGTTATGGTACTGGTGGAACTCAAGACGTGATGCTGCAACATGGTAAAGCTGGGAATAGTAGTTAGTCACCAGCACACATATCTCGGTAAAGGAGAGAGCCATGAGGTCGGGAGTCATCTGTGACTTGAAACGCTGTGAAATGTTGTTTCAGGCAATGGAAGTATGTTTCCCAGTCCTCTTTAGCATCGACAAAGGGCAGAAATGATGGCCAATGTGGGAAGTGTCAGAAACATGGACACCCAGGAGCTGGTGCAGGGGGACATGCCATGACATGACTTTGTCCATCGGCAACTGCAAGGATTGCTGTAAGACCTCTAACTGGCACTGCTGCTGCTGAATGAGCTGCTGCTGTTGCTCCAGGAGACAGACCATCTTAGTCTCAGTGTTACTGAACCTTTTACCTAATCGCCAATGTTACAGCCGAGCGGTGCACGGTGGAGAATGGAGATGCAGAGCCGCCTGTTGGGGGAGCCACTGTAGGTATAATTAACTATGAACGGACAGGACAGACGAACTAGTAGGGAATGACAGACACTATGAGTGACCAGTCTCGACATGAGGCAAGCAAGCTAAAACTGAAGTCAGTGGGACAACAAGAACGCAGAAACACTCCAAACAATGACAGTAGGTATCTCAACACATGCAACTGAAATGCAGTACATCAGAGATACCCACGCAAACTATGGTGAGTACTAAACTGCTGGGGTAGCACCGCACAGCTACCTAAATACTTGACTACAGGAAATGCAATTGACCACAGACTTCACGTGGTACGGAGAGTGGTGCACTCACATGGAGAACATGGTGCAGGCATGTGCCGCAGAATAGAGACCCCTAGGGGGTATCCAGCTCCATACCTTCTGGTGTGCATTCAACTTCAGTGGTTTCCAACACCAGAGATAGGGACACTAATATTATGCCTTGTTTAAGTTTTGGTTCTTCTCATTGTGAAACTGCTGAGTCTGCTAGAAGTGCTAGTCCTTCTGGATGGCAAACTGTTAACATTCCACGTGGGAAAAATATATCTAAAAACCTTTTCTCCAAACCTCTCTCCCAATCAGAAATGTCTGTCCTATCAAAAGGCCTCACCTTCAGCCCTACTCCCAGATTCAACCAAACAACCTTCATCAAAGATTTACTGTCCTACACTCGCACTCTCTGCTGGAAATATCACTTTGCCACAAAGAAAAATAATCCTAATCCTACTCCTAATGATCCAACTCCCCAAGACACTATCCAAATTGAACCCTGCCTGGAACAGTTCCTTCCTCCGTCACAGCAGGACCCACTTCCTCTTCCTCAAAATCACCTTCTCCAAACCTTCCAGGAATTTCTCACTTCCAGCCTTACCTCTCAATCATTCTTGAAAAACCTTAATACTGCTCCCATCATCACCACAGCTGAAGCCCAGGCTATCCGTGATCTGAAGGCTGACCGATCCATTGTCATTCTTCCGGTGGACAAGGGTTCCAAGACTGTGGTACTTGATCGTCGGGAGTATGTGGCTGAGGGACTGTGTCAGCTTTCAGACAACACTACATACAAAGTTTGCCAAGGTAATCCCATTCCTGATGTCCAGGCGGAACTTCAAGGAATCCTCAGAACCTTAGGCCCCCTACAAAACCTTTCACCTGACTTCATCAACCTTCTGACCCCATTGACCCCCTGCACCTCTACCTTCTACCTACTTCCTAAAATTCACAAACCCAATCATCCCGGCCGCCCCATTGTAGCTGGTTACCAAGCCCCCACAGAACATATCTCTGCCTACATAGATCAACACCTTCAACCCATTACATGCAGTGTCCCATCCTTCATCAAAGACACCAACCAATTTCTTGAACACCTGGAATCCTTACCCAAACTGTTACCCTCGGAAACCATCCTTGTAACCATTGATGCCACTTCCTTATTCACAAATATCCCACACATCCAGGGCCTCGCTGCGGTGGAGCACTTCATTCCACGCAGAGATGTTTTGCCTCTGTACTTCCGCCTCGACTGACATCTCTGCCCAAACTCTTTGCCTTTACAAATGTCTGCTTGTGTCTGTGTGGATGGATATGTGTGTGTGTGCGAGTGTATACCTGCCGTTTTTACAGTAAAGAATATATATATATATATTAAGTGGCCAATGTCAGAATACCCAGACTAGCGAACAAGGATCGACAAAAGCTTTGCAAACTTACACCAATTATTGCCCGAACTGCCCATTTCTGAGCCAAAAATATCCTTTGAGAATGGGAAGAGTTACCCCAAAATATAATACCATATGACACAAGCGAATGAAAATAAGTAAAGTAGACCAATTTTCATGCCCAACGATCACTTACTTCAGATACCATTCAAACAGTAAAAATGGTGGCATTAAGTCTTTGAACAAAATCCTGAACATGGGCTTTCTATGACATTTTACTATCTATGTGAATACCTAGAAATTTGAACTGTTCAGTTTCACTAATCATATGCCCATTCCACAAAATTAAAATATTGAGTTTTGTTGAATTGTGCATTAGAAACTGTAAAAATTGAGTCTTACTATGATTTAGCATTAGTTTACTTTCTACAAGCCATGAACTTATGTCATGAACTCCACTATTTGAAACAGAGCCAATGTTGCACTCAACATCCTTTACTACCAAGCTAGTGTCATCACCAAACAGAAATATTTTAGAGTTATCCCCCATTTGACTGTGCACCACTCAGAACCCAAATCACAGCCATTAGCAACACTGTGAATAATGACCTTCTGCAGTCTGTTGATAAAGTAAGAGGTGAACCAATTGTGAGTGACTTCCCGTATTCCATAATGATCCAAGGTTCAGGAACAATATTTTTTGATCAACACAATCAAACACCTTAATTAAAACAAAAAAGGTGCCTAGCATCCAAAACCGTTTGTTCAATCCATCTAGTATGTCACAGAGAAAAGAGAATATAGCATTTTCAATAGTGAAACGACTTCTAAAGCCAGAATGTACATTTGATAGCAAATTATGTGATGTAAAATGATCGTTTATCCCTACATACATAGCAATTCAATAATTTTAGCAAACACTGGTGGTATAGAAATAGGTCTAAAATTGTCTACATTATCCCTTTTTATAAAGTGGCTTTACTACCAAGTACTATAATTGATCAGGAAACTGACCATTCTTAAAGGAAAAATTACAAATATGGCTAAGTACAGGGTTAACATGTGCAGCACAGTACTTAAATATTCTGCTAGGCACTCCATTATATCCATGTGAGTCCTTAGTCTTCAATGATTTATTTATTGTCTCAATCTACCCCTTGTCAGTATCACAGAAGAGTATTTCAGACATCAATCTCAGAGACGCATTTTCCAAGAGAGTTATATGATTTCCTGTGAAACTAAGTTTTTATTTAATTCACCAGCAATGCTCAGAAAATCATTGTTAAAAACTGTACATATATCTGACTCATCAGTAACAGAAATATTTTTACTTCGAACTGACTTTATATTGTTGACCTCATGCTGCTGACGAGACCCTTCTTTCATAACTGACCATATGGTTTTAATTTTATCCTGTGAATTAGCTATTTTATTTGCAGACCGCATACTCTTTGCCTTCCTAATAACATTTTTAAGCACCTTACAGTACTGTTTGTAATGGGCTACTGTACCTTGATTGTGACTACTTCTAACATTTTGATATAATTCCAGCCTTGTTCTACATGTTATCCTTATCCCACTAGTCAGCCTCCCAGGATGCTGTTTACTGCTAGTACCCCGTTTAGAATGTTCTAATGGAAAGCAACTCTCAAAGAGCATGAGAAATGTGTTAAGGAAAGCATTATATTTGCCATCTATATTATCGGCACTATAAACGTCCTGCCACTCTTTTTCCTTAATGAGGTTTAAGAAACTCTCTGTTGCTTTTGGATTGGCTTTCCTACCTAGTTTGTAATTGTATGTAACATTTGTTTGAGTAGAAAAGCCTTTTAGTGTCAAAATTTTTGCATCATGTTCTGAAAGGCCATTCACCCTTTTACTAACAGAATACCCATATAGTAATGAAGAATGAATAAAAATATTGTCTCTGGCTGTACTACTGTCCCCCTGCACTGTGGCTGGAAAAAACGCAATCTGCATCAGATCATATGAGGTTAAGAAATCTATCAACATCCTTTTTCTTGCACAATCATATACAAAATTAATATAAAGTCACCACATATAACTAATTTCTGGTACTTCCTATAAAGTGAATCAAGAAACCTCTCTAGTTTGAGCAAAAATGCTCTGAAGTCAGAGTTAGGGGACCTATAAACAACAACAATTAGAAGTTTAGTGAAACTAAACTCACCTGCCTCTGCACGACATTCAAATACCTGTTCAGTGCAGTGGCGTGATACGTTTATGGGCCCAAATTGAATACTGTTTTTTACATACATGGCCACTCCGCCACCATGCAAGGAACTCCTTGAAAGATGGCCAGCTAATCTGCATCCTGGTAAAGGAAGCCTCTGCATTGTCAAATTGTTTAAGTGGTGTTCCAATATACTAATAATTTCAGGGTCAACATCTATAAGCAGTTCACTAACTTTACCTCTAATACCTCTAATATTTTGATGAAATGTATTAATTCCTTCTCTACTTGAATACCTGGCCTCCTCTGTAGGTGATTCCTTTTCTAGAGAGACTTCCTTTAAGCAGATATACCTATTAGCTGACTTCAGTCTAAAATAGGTGCAGCTCTAACACCAACTAATGTAGGAATTTGGCCTACTAGTTCACTTCTGGAACCAATTTATGTGCTGTCTTCAAGTACTGGCCGCATTAATACTATAAGTGATAAGCCCTCACTAAGAGAAGGTTCCCCTCAGTGTACAACCACTGAAGAGGCCCCTCCTAGTATCCTACAGGTGGGTTCCACACAAGTACAAAGGATGTAGAATCTTTGCCTTAGAAACAAAGTGTGAATCAAAAACAAAGAAGGAGTAAGAAAGGAGGGACTCCCATAATCACCTGAAGCCCTTCTAAAAACATTCTGGCTGGGGCTAAAAGCAAGACCTTTTGATTAAAAGACCAAAGTTTGAAGAAAAATGTGGTCAGTATTCTACAGCGTTACATAACATAAAATCAGCATAAGGCAACATAAAATAAAGGTAAGAAGCTAAAAGTGAGACCAAATGTTAAGATCATAGGAAGAAACATCAAGAAGAAATGGAAGAAGAAACGTTCACTGATGAGTGTAATGACACATACTGCTTTTACTACAAAGAAGCATTTTCTAGATCTAAAGAAAATTAAGGATGGATATGATGTCAGAGCTGTAAATGCTGGGCTCATGAACTATGTGCTGGATGTGATGAGAATGATGACAACTTCATATGCAAATTTGGTACATGACTTAATATTGTCTCTGAGTGGGTATATTGTGAATTAATTAGACTGAAGTAGTAATTCATAGTAAGTCGTTGATTACTTTATTTATATCATGAGCAATAATTGATATTTGTCATTTGCTGAGCCTTTTTTGCCAACAATGTATTCCAACTCATTTCATTTTCATTTGTATTATTATTCTCCCAGTAATAATCTGTGGTGAAATAAAAGCTATAAGCTATAACTTTTGAAATTAAACAGTCTGTTTGGGATTGGTGGCTAAGGACTGGCCACTATATGCTATTAGGCATAGAAAAATGACCACTATATAAGCATTTAGAAAAATGTTTATGTATCCTATAAAAAATACTTTTACCTTAGCTATAAATATTTGGTGTTATACCTTACAGTCTGTAGATTCGAGGTGTATATGCCACAAACTTATGATAATAATAATAATAATAATAATTTTATTGTTATGCGGCCATTACAGCAATAGACAACATCATATACATACTAAAATACAATTAATAGTTTGAAAGAAACAATAGCCATGGCTTAATGAGAATTTAATTTCACTTAGAGTGGTCACTTTACCCCACCTTCCCCTACCAACTATTGCTTTTGTCTTGGTTTTAGATTTGGCCTTTCCAGATGCAGCAGAATTCTGAGATAGTGAGTCTATGTTCGGTTTGGTGCCTAATAGTGTACTTTGTGTAAATGTTTGTGTTCTTCAGCCACAGTCTCAACACATTTTTTGCCTTCAGTACTCACAGAAGTTTTTGCTTCACTGCCAAAATATAGATTTCATCTCCTTTTCCTGTGTACTTCTTGGAAAGGTACCCCAGCATTTTGTGGAGAGTTTTTGTCTGTGGTATTTGCAAGATTGTTTGGGTTACTTAGATTGTAACACAAATTTGTTTCAGTTTTATTTGATTATTTGCTGTTTATGTTTGGAGCCTATGTCACCATATTAGTGTGCCTTTGTTTACTTGAGAAGTTATTTGTGCATATTAAATGACTGAACACATTCGTTTCAATTTTGCTGGATTGTTTCCTACTTACAACTGAACTACATATTTCTGTAGCATTTTGTAGTTGGCTATCAATTAAATATTTGAAGAAATCGCTTGTAGTAGGTAACAAACTGTTTTCTACAGCTTGTTGATGTCTTGAGAGCTCTGATGCACAACACTTCATCTGTTAACTGTCAACATTTTGGTTCTGTGAAATCATGTTTTCTTGCTCACAGTTTTTTTTCCACAGAATCATTTTCCATACACTCAGGGGTTCTTTCACTTAATTTTTCAAAGCACTTACACTGCAGCCATAAACAGTTCTCTAATCTTGCATTTGAATTGAGAGTAATTTCTAGCTTTGTATTTAGCTTTAAGTTATCATTTGGTAATTCACTTCTTGCCTGGACAAGATTTTCTAGTAAATCCAATAAAGTGACACACCTGTTAACACAATTTTCTAATTTTTTAGGTTCTTGTGTTGCTTTTTCTCCTAAACGTTTGATGTTTATCCTTTTCTCACAAGCTTCACAATGAAACTTAATTTTCAATTTTGAAGCTGTCACATCTCGAACTTCACTGTTTCTGAGGCTTTTACAGTCATTGTGGAAGAATTTTCTACACAAAAATCCACACACCAAAATGATTTCAATGCTTGTGACTGGCTTCTTTGCACTTTACACAACAATTACATTACAGTCACAGAGGTGAGTTAGTGGTTCAGCAATAGTGTGTGTGTCTGTGTGTGTGTGTGTGTGTGTGTGTGTGTGTACACAATTCTTGATTACAGTTGCTGGAATTACATCAATGCTAACTGAAAAAGAAGTTTTTTTTAACATTCTGAGTTTTTTTAAACATTGTCTTCAGAGACTGTAGTAATGAAATCTTGACTATTTGCACACCTGATTTTTATAGTTTACTGGGTGATATTTTATGTTTTGGTTATTTTAACCAATTGTCAGCTATGCTTGAAAAGGAAAGTGTTCACTACAGTTCAGGCTTAGTTAGCATTTCAATTTTGTGTTTCATTTCTGTGTTTATGTGCATTGGATTGTTGTTGGATTTGTCAATGTACTAATCATAGTACACCCTTTTAGCTTTTATTATCACACTTCTTAAGATACATATACAGGTTTATAGTATTTGAATAATTAGGGGGAGTCATTACTTTGCTTACGTAACTTAAAAGAGTATTCTTTTATTTCTACAGGAGGTTGTTACAGCTGGTGTGCTTAAGTTCATATGTTCCTTACTGTTATTTAAGCTTACTGTTTTTTGTGTAAAAGCCTCTTCTAAATGACTTGTGTCATAAATATGTCAATTTCTTGGTTGACATCATTGACTTTATACATCTCTGTTAACTTTTCTTTACTTAGGAGGCCATTTACTTTGTCCAAGTTACACAAAGATGGCATGGGTAGGTCAGTGCAGTGCTGCATCAGTCTCAATAGAAAAACAATTTTACAATAACTCGTTGTGTAAAAAATGTGAGATGAAGGGCATCCTATGTGTGATGTGCAACTTCTGGTTACATGAGAGGTGTGTGAACATAAACCTGAAGTTCATAAATGACAATATTTGTTGGACCTATGGTTATTGTGCGTGTGGCAAACATGAAGATCTTAACAAAGTGGTACACACAAAAAACGAAATTATCAAGCTATTAAATAGTGTTATGCAAACTGTCAAGAAAGAAATAGAGTTCCTGAAACAAGAAAACAAAAAAAAACTCTTAAGTGTAAAAAGTTTGTGGTCTAGTGAAAGCAGTGAAACAGTGGCAGAAAATAGCCAGAAAAAAACAGCCTTGTTGACATTGTTAAATGTTATTTGCAACCAAAAAAGTGTTATTTATGATGAAACAAATGTAATATGTACATCGTACTCAGAATATGTCAAAACTACAAATAAATTTATGTGGACTGCAGTAAATTCCAAAAACGGAATGTGAAACCGTCAAGAAAGTGAAAAACAAAGCACTAGACACGGTGCACCAGTTACATCGAGTAAGTTTTCAGCACTAGACTTAGCCAGTGAAGCAACAAATAGTGTAAGCAAAAGTAAATATAACAAATCCTCCAACATAGGTCAAAACAGAAAAATTGTAATGCCTGGAAGCGCAAAAAGTTATTACTGTAATTGTTGTTGTTGTGGTCTTCAGCCCTGAGACTGGTTTGATGCAGCTCTCCATGCTGCTCTATCCTGTGCAAGCTTCTTCATCTGCCAGTACTTACTGCAACCTACATCCTTCTGAACCTGCTTAGTGCATTCATCTCTTGGTCTCCCTCTACAATTTTTACTGTCCATGCTGCCCTCCAACACTAAATTTGTGATCCCTTGATGCCTCACAACATGCCCTACCAACCGGTCCCTTCTTCTTGTCAAGTTGTGCCACAAACTCCTCTTCTCCCCTATTCTATTCAATACCTCCTCATTAGTTATGTGATCTACCCATCTAATCTTCAGCATTGTTCTGTAGCACCACATTTCAAAAGCTTCTATTCTCTTCTTGTCTAAACTATTTATTGTCCATGTTTCACTTCCATACATGGCTACACTCCATACAAATACTTTCAGAAACGACTTCCTGACACTTAAATCTATACTCGATGTTAACAAATTCCTATTCTTCAGAAACGCTTTCCTTGCCATTGTCAGTCTACATTTTATATCCTCTCTACTTTGACCATCATCAGTTATTTTGCTCCCCAAATAGCAAAACTCCTTTACTACTTTAAGTGTCTCGTTTCCTAATCTAATTTCCTCAGCATCACCCAATTTAATTCGACTACGTTCTGTTATCCTCGTTTTGCTATTGTTGATATTCATCTTATATCCTCCTTTCAAGATACTGTCCATTCCGTTCAACTGCTCTTCCAAGTCCTTTGCTGTCTCTGACAGAATTACAATGTCATTGGCGAACCTCAAAGTTTTCATTTCTTCTCCATGGATTTTAATACATACTCCAAATTTTTCTTTTGTTTCCTTTACTGCTTGCTCAATATACAGATTGAATAACATCAGGGATAGGCTACAACCCTGTCTCACTCCCATCCCCACCACTGCTTCCCTTTCATACCCCTCAACTCTTATAACTGCCATCCAGTTTCTGTACAAATTGTAAATAGCCTTTGCTCCCTGTATGTTATCCCTGCCACCTTTAGAATTTGAAAGAGAGTGTTCCAGTCAACATTGTCAAAAGCTTTCTCTAAGTCTACAAATGTTAGAAACATAGATTTGCCTTTCCTTAATCTTTCTTCTAAGATAAGGCGTAAGGTCAGTATTGCCCCACGTGTTCCAACATTTCTAGGGAATCCAAACTGATCATTCCCGAGGTCGGCTTCCATTTGTCTGTAAAGAATTCGCGTTAGTATTTTGCAACTGTGACTTATTAAACTTGTAGTTTGGTAATTTTCACATCTGTCAACACCTGCCTCCTTTGGGATTGGAATTATTATATTCTTATTGAAGTCTGAGGGTGTTTCACCTGTCTCATACATCTTGCTCACCAGATGGTACAGTTTTGTCATGACTGGCTCTCCCAAGGCCATCAGTAGTTCTAATGTAATGTTGTCTACTCCTGGGGCCTTGTTTCGACTCAGGTCTTTCAATGCTGTGTCAAACTCTTTATGCAATACTGTATGTCCCATTTCATCTTCATCTACATCCTCTTCCATTTCCATAATATTGTCCTCAAGTACATTGCCCTTGTATAGACCCTCTATATACTCCTTCCACCTTTCTGCTCTCCCTTCTTTGCTTAGAACTGGGTTTCCATCTGAGCTCTTGATGTTCATACAAGTGGTTCTCTTTTCTCCAAAGGTGTCTTTAATTTTCCTGTAGGCAGTATCTATCTTACCCCTAGTGAGATAAGCCTCTACATCCTTACATTTGTCCTCTAGACATCCCTGCTTAGCCAATTTGCACTTCCTGTCGATCTCATTTTTTAGACGTTTGTATTCCTTCTTGCCTGCTTCATTTACTGCATCTTTATATTTTCTCCTTTCATCAATTAAATTCAATATTTCTTCTGTTACCCAAGGATATATACTAGCCCTCGTCTTTTTACCTACTAGATCCTCTGCTGCCTTCACTACTTCATCACTCAGAGCTACCCATTCTTCTTCTACTGTATTTCTTTCCCCCATTCCTGTCAATTGTTCCCTTGTGCTCACCCTCAAACTCTGTACAACCTCTGGTTTAGTCAGTTTATCAAGGTCCCATCTCCTTAATTTCCCACCTTTTTGCGGTTTCTTCAGTTTTAATCTACAGTTCATAAACAATAGACTGCGGTCAGAGTCCAAATCTGCTCCTGGAAATGTCTTACAATTTAAAACCTGGTTCCTAAATCTCTGTCTTACCATTATATAATCTATCTGATACCTTTTAGTATCTCCAGGGTTCTTCCATGTATACAACCTTCTTTCATGATTCGTGAACCAAGTGTTCACTATGATTAATTTATGCTCTGTGCAAAATTCTACCAGACAGCTTCCTCTTTCATTTCTTACCCCCAATCCATATTCACCTACTATGTTTCCTTCTCTCCCTTTTCCTACTCTCAAATTCCAGTCACCCATGACTATTAAATTTTTGTCTCCCTTCACTACCTGAATAATTTCTTTTATCTCATCATACGTTTCATCAATTGCTTCATCATCTGCAGAGCTAGTTGGCATATAAACTTGTACTACTGTAGTAGGCGTGGGCTTCGTGTCTATCTTGGCCACAATAATGCGTTCACTATGCTGTTTGTAGTGGCTTACTCGCACTCCTATTTTTTTTATTCATAATTAAACCTACTCCTGCATTACCCCTATTTGATTTTGTATTTATAACCCTGTATTCACCTGACCAGAAGTCTTGTTCCTCCTGCCACCGAACTTCACTAATTCGCACTATATCTAACTTTAACCTATCCATTTCCCTTTTTAAGTTTCTAACCTACCTGCCCGATTAAGGGATCTGACATTCCACGCTCCTATCTGTAGAAAACCACTTTTCCTTCTCCTGATAACGACATCCTCCTGAGTAGACCCCCCCCCCCCCTCGGAGATCCCAATGGGGGCTATTTTACCTCCAGAATATTTTACCCAAGAGGACACCATCATCATTTAACCATACAGTAAAGCTGCATGCCCTCGGGAAAAATTACAGCTGTAGTTTCCCCTTGCTTTCAGCTGTTCGCAGTACCAGCACAGCAAGGCCGTTAAGGTTATTTGGTTAGTGTTACAATGCCAGATCAGTCAATCATCCAGACTGTTGCCCCTGCAAGTACTGAAAAGGCTGCTGCCCCTCTTCAGGAACCACACATTTGTCTGGCCTCTCAACAGATACCCATCTGTTGTGGTTGCACCTATGGTATGGCCACCTGTATCGCTGAGGCACGCCAGCCTCCCCACCAATGGCAAGGTCCATAGCTCATGGGTGGACTGTAACTGTACACCCAACCTTTCATCTCCCCTTCATGAAGCTTTACACAATGAATATTCTGTATTTATAAAAGTTAAACTTAGAGCTACATTAAGTGCTGTAGTTGAGAATTTATCAGAAACAAACAATCTGAAAAAAGACAACCACGTTGTAATCATTAGTGGCGCCAATGATGTTCAGAAAAACGAGAGAAGGTCAGCACTCGCAATTTACAGGAAGTTATTGCCAAAACTGTACAACACAAATGTTACCCTAATAAATGTACCAGTGCAACATGATCTCCTGCAGTGGTAATGTGTTAATACAGAAATTGAGCAATATGGTTTAGAACTGCAGAAACTATGTAAAGAAACTAAATCATGAGCACTTGCTAGACATGAGCAAACTGAAACTTGAAGAAGATACCAGGCATGGACTTCACTTAAACAGAAATGGAAAGCTCAAGCTAGTGAACCAGATAATGGAACCTTGTAAGGAGTTGCATAAAATCATATAGGAACTTTGTAAGGAGTTGCATAAAATCATGGACCCAATCATCTCAGATTATGATCAACAAGTTTTTTTAGGCTGAATTTCAAGCAACATGATTTTACTGATTTTAGTGAACTATACCTCTCGGATTGGAACGAACCCTGTTCACATGCCGAAGAAACCAACTTGGAAGTGAGTAAATTGTCATTACAGTGCAGTTTTAAAGATTTCTGTAATAATTTGACTGATTCAGAATACCATATCACAAAGTGTTGTAAAATATCAGTGCCCTGTAGGATAATGCGTCTAAATGTGCAGTATCTTAGGAATAAACTCTATTTGCTACAAGTATTTGTGGATGAGAATTCACCACACATGTTAGTGATTACAGAACATGGACTAAAAGGCAATGAAAGTGAGTATTACAAATTAAATGTTATGTGTTAGCAGATAGTTACTGCAGGCAACAGCACAAAGGGGGTGGGATGGCAATATTTGTAAATGAGCATCTTCCATTTAAGAAAATCTCAGTTGTGGAACAATACTCCAAAGAAGAAACAATTGCAATGCTGGTGTTATGGTCCACATAAACAGTCATTCAAGCAAGTTAGCTAAACATAAAGTTATTGGTATGTACAGCCCGCCAAATACAGATGTGTTGTACTATCTTGATAGACTTAACAGGGCAATTAGACACACAGACTCCACTGACCTTATCATAGTTGGAGACTTAAATATTGATGCAAACTCCTGTAGTGTAATCTATTTGAAAATCAAACAATGGAAAATCCAGGATGGAGTGTAATAATATTAGGAAGGGAAGTTGCTACTCACCATACAGCTGAGTCATGATAGGCACAACAAAAAGATTCACACTGTTATAGCTTTTGGCCATTAAGGCCTTTGTCAGCAATGGACACACACACACACACACACACATGTCTGTAGTCTCAAATAACTGAAACCACACTGTCAGGATTGTTGCAAGTAGAGATGTAGTATTCTTTGAAAATAGAAAGGACTCTGAAGAGGGCAAGACTACTAAGGTAACGGCACCTAGTTCCAAGAGCAAAACCTAATGTGAAGAAAGAGAAAGTGAAGAACAGGAAGAGGACAGTGAAAGGAAAATGGAGACTATTTATGATGACAATGAGTTTTTGGACGAACAAAATGAAGAGTACAATGTAAGGCGTTCTTCTTGCGTACCAGAACTGAAAGAACATCCAGATTTTGAAATGTGTGCATCCCAGTCTTTTAATGATGAGCAAGCAACAGTAGAAGAAGCAATGAGTGGCCCGAACTCTTAAGAATGAAAAGAAGCGATGGAGAGATAATTGGAATCTTTATCTCAGAATGAAATCTTTGAATGGGTAAATATGCCAGCAGATAAGAAGCCATTACAGGTAAGATGGGTATTCACTTTGAAGAGCTCCGAAAATTCATCACCAAGATATAAGGTATGACTTGTAATAAAAGAATATTTGCAAAAACAGGAGGTAGATTACAAAAAAACTTTCTCACTTGTAGTCAAGTATGCCTCTTTGAGATATCTTTTAGCCTTGGCAGTGAAACCAAATTTAACAATTCATCACATGGATGTTAAAGCAGCATATTTAAATGGAAAATTGTAGGAGGAGATATATGTCATTCCACCTAGAGAAGCTATGAAAACCAGATCAGAGAGGGAAAAGATTTGGCATTTGCAAAAAAGCATTTATGGAATTAAACAGAGTGGACATTGCTGGAATGTTTTATGTCTACATAAAACTCTAATAAATATGAATACGAATCAATCTAAGGCAGATCCCAGTATATACTATAAAAGTGAAAGAGAAGGGATAGTAATAATGGCAATATGGGTGGATGATGTCGTTATCCTGACTGGAAACTAAAGTCAAATGAGAATTTTTAAGAAACAGTTGCAAATCAAGTTTCAGGTGCATGATTTGGGAGAAGTTAAATGTTATTTAGGTATGCAGATTACTAAGAGAGACAAGAATTGAGAATAAATCAGTCATCACACACAGAAAAAATCTTAAAGAAATTTGGCATGAGTGATTGTAAACCTATAACTTTTCCAATGGAAGTAGGAGTGAAGTTAAATATAAATGAGACAGATGAGGAATGTGATAAGAATGGTCCATATTTAGAAGCAGTAGGGAGTCTTTTATATTTGTCTCAAACCTCATGACCCGACATTGCTTTTGCCACAAATGCAGTGAGCAGATACTGCAGAGACCCAAAGAAAAAGCACTGGAAAGCTGTGAAAAGGATATTCCGATACTTAAGAGGAACTTCAGACAATGAATTTCGATACCATAGAGAAGGTAATACAAAATTAGGCTACAGCGATGCAGGCTAGGGGAGTGAATTGGGAGATAGGCACTCCCTGGCTGCTGTTTTAAATTAATGGGAGGTATCATTTCTTGGTTCTGTCAAAAGCAAAATACTGTTGCATTGAGTACTGTAGAGGCCAAGTACACCACACAGGAAGCATTGTGGCTAAGAACATTAATGTATGAAATAGAACCCAATTTAATAGCGGAACCTATAACGATGTTCTGTGACAATAAAGGAGCCATTAACCTTGCTAAAAATGATGTCACTAATGCTAGAACAAAACATATTGATATAAGGCACCATTTTATTCAGGACCATACAGAGCGACAGAACGTCTTCATGGAATACCTGTGCACAGAAGACGTGTTGGCTGACATTCTGACAGAACTCTTGGACAAAGAGAAGTTTGAAAAGATTGTGGGACTATTTGGTTTATCTTGTGAAGGCAAGACACAAAATATATGTTCAAAGTGTGGTGGGGGGTGGGGGGGGGGGGGGTCGTTGGAATTGTGTGAACAATATATTTCATGTGTAACAGTGGCAAAGTGCATCATGTGGAATATAATAGAACTCTCTAGTGCCACTGTACACTCTGAGTTTTACATATGTAATTAAATGTTCCTTGGTTGTTGTGATCAATGTATTTTACCTGGAAGGGCAAATATAGTTACTGGCACTAAATGTGTTTTACTCACTATTACTTATTCACTTGTGTCGACTCTAACAGTCAAGAAAAATGTAAAAGACAGTGTTAACTTATAAAGTGTTGATTTTCATTACTCAGATCACTATTGCCAGATGTTAGAATATTGAAGGTTTGCTGTACCAACAGCAACTAAGATGATTGAGAAGAAGCGGAACCTGAATAGCACCAACATCAGCATCTTCAAAACTAAGTTAGCAGAGGAGAAATGGGACACTATTTACCAAACCAAAGGATCAGAAAATAAATGGAAAATATTTTATAGGACAGTGCTGAAGCATTTCAACTGCTGCTGCCCTCTCAAAGAAATAGCCAGGGTACAAACCAAATCTCATCTTGAGAGTAATACTAGGCTGAAACTTACACATAGGCTGATTAAGCTAAGGCAGAATATGTATGATCTTGACTGTTTATATAAAGAAACAAAGCTACATATATTTAAGGAAAAGTACAATAAAGTAAAAAAAACTTTTAAAAAAACCTTTTACACTTGAGGAAACAGATAAACAATGATGCGGAGGGAGGAGGGGTAAGTAGCGGAAAGGAGAGAAATAAAAGAAATTAAAAGATTGGCTGTGGCGGTGAAATGACGGCAGTGTAGTGGAGTAGGAACAGGGAGGGGGCTGGCTGCGTGAGGACAGGGACTGACAAAGGTTGAGGCCAGGAGGGTTGCAGGAACATAGGATGTATTGCAGGGAAAGATCCCACCTGCGCAGTGCAGAAAAGCTGGTGTTGGTGAGAAGGAACAATATGGCACAGGCTGTGAAGCAGTCATTAAGATGAGGGATATCATGTTTGGCAGCATGTTCAGCAACAGGGTGGTCCACTTTTTTCTTGGCTACAGTTTGTCAGTGGCTGTTCATGCAGACAGACAGCTTGTTGGTTGTCATGCTTACATAGAATGCAGCTCAGAGGTTGCAGCTTAGCTTGTAAATCACATGACTGGTTTCACAGGTAGCCCTGCCTTTGATGGGATAGGTGATGTTTGTGACATGACTGGAGTAGGTGGTGGTAGGAGGATGTATGGGACAGGTCTTGCATCTAGGTCTATTACAGGGATATGAGCCATGAGGTAAGGGATTGGGAGCAGGGGTTGTGTAAGGATGGACGAGTATATTGTGTAGATTCGGTGGATGACAGAATACCACAGTAGGAGGGGTGGGAAGGGTAGTGGGCAGGACATTTCTCATTTCAGGGCACGACGAGAGGTAATCGAAAGCCTGGCGGAGAATGTAATTCAGTTGCTCCAGTCCCACATGGTACTGAGTTACGAGGGGAATGTTCCTCAGTGGCCAGACTGTGGGGCTTTGGGAGGTGGTGGGAGATTGGAAAGATAAGGCATGAGAGATTTGTTTTTGTACAAGGATGGGAGGATAATTACAGTCAGTGAAGGCTTCAGTGAGAACCTTGGTAAATTTAGAGAGGGAATGCTCATCGCTGCAGATGTTGGTGGCTAGGCTGTACGGGAGGGACTTCTTGGTATGGAATGGATGGCAACTGTCAAAGTGGAGGTATTGCTGGTGGTTAGTAGGTTTGATATGGACGGAGTAGTGATGTAACCATCTCTGAGGTGAAGGTCAACATCTAGGAAGGTGGCCTGTTGTGTTGAGTAGGACCAGGTGAAGCAAATGGGGAAAGAAGTTGTTGAGGTTCTGGAGGAATGTGAATAAGGTGTCCTTACCTTCAATCCAGATAGCAAAGATGTCATCAGTGAACCTGAACCAGGTTAGGGGTTTAGGATTCTGGGTTTTTAGGAAGGATTCCTTTAAATGGCCCATGATTAGGTTAGCATAGGATGGTGCCATGCCAGTGCCCATAGCCGTGCCGTGGATTTGTCTGTAGGTAATGCCTTCAAAGGAGAAGTAATTGTGGGTGAGAATATAGTTGGTCATGGAGACTAGGAAGGAGGTTGTTGGTTTGGAATCCATAGAGCATCTGGAAAGTAGTGTTCGACAGAAGTACGGTCATGGGCATTAGGAATGTTAGTATACAGGGAGGAGGCATCAATAGTGACGAGCAGGGCACCGTGTGGTAAAGGGACAGTAAGTGTGGAGAGTCGGTTGAGGAAATGGTTGGTATCTTCATATAGGAGGAGAGGTTCCGGGTAATAGGTTGAAGGTGTTGGTCTACGAGAGCAGAGATTCTCTTAGTGGGGGCACAGTAACCGGCCACAATGGGGCATCCTGGGTGGTTGAGTTTATGGACTTTAGGAAGCATGTAGAAGGTGGGAGTGCAGGGAGTGGTAGGGGTAAGTAGAGAGATGGACTCTGGGGAGAGGTTCTGGGATGGGCCTAAGGATTTGAGTAATGCCTGGAGATCCTGCTGGATTACTGGAATTGGATCACTGTGGCATGGTTTGTAGGTGGAAGTATCTGACTGATGATGGAGTCCTTCTGCCACGTAATCCTTGCGGTTCCAAACAATGGTTGTGGAGCCTTTGTCAGCAGGTAGGATTATAAGGTCAGAATCAGTTTTTAGATGGTGGGCTAGTGTTCTTTCTGCAGATATAAGATTAGTTTGCATGTTGATGGATTTGTGGAATGATATTGAGGCAAGGTTCGAGGTTAAGAAATACTGGAAAGTTAACAGGGGATGGTTTGGAGGCAGTGGGGTTGGATCACGGTTAGATGGAGGAGTAAACTGAGTTAGGCAAGGTTCAATATTGGTCTTAGGTTGAGTCTGATTGGTCAGGTTGGTAGCAAAAAAGTGTTTCCACTGTAGGGACCGGGAGAAGGAGAGAAGGTCTTTAACTAGTCCTGCATGGTTGAATTTGGGAGTGGGGCAAAAGGTGAGGCCTTTGGAAAGGACTGATATTTCTGTGAGACTAAGGCTTCTGGAGGAAAGGTTCATAACCATGTTGCGGGTCTGTTTAGGTTCTGAGTTCTGTGTGGTGGTGGCAGGGAGTTTTGGAGGGTGGGGTAAATGTAGTAGGTCTGCGAGACAGGGTTTGTCAGGTATGAGGGGACATGGGGGAGGTTTGGAGGTGGTTGTAGAAGTGGTGGAGAATGGTACTCCGAGGCGGGAGTAGGAAGTGAGTAGGATGGAGAGCCTTTTGAGGTGGCATTATGCATGTTGCTCCAGTTCCTGCAGGGCAGGAGTTTCAATGTGTGTTATGGGTTTCAGAATCCTAAACCCTTCACCTGGTTCAGATTCATTGATGACATCTTTGCTTTCTGGATAGAAGGTAAGGACACCTTATTCACATTCCTCCAGAACCTCAACAACTTCTCCCCCATTTGCTTCACCTGATCCTACTCAACCCAACAAGCCCCCTTCCTAGATGTTGACCTACACCTCAGAGATGGCTACATCAGTACCTCCGTCCATATCAAACCTACTAACCACCAGCAATACCTCTACTTCGACAGCTGCCACCAATTCCATACCAAGAAGTCCTTTCAATACAGCCTAGTCACCTGTGGTCATCGCATCTGCAGTGATGAGCAGTCCCTCTCTAAATATACCGAGGGTGTCACTGAAGCCTTCACTGACTGTAATTATCCTCCCATCCTTGTACAAAAACAAATCACCCATACCTTATCTTTCCAGTCTCCAACCACCTAACAAAGCCCCACAGTTCGGCCACAGAGGAGCATTCTCCTCGTAACTCAGTACCATCTGGGACTGGAGCAACTGAATTACATTCTCTGCCAGGGTTTCGATTACCTCTCGCCGTGCCCTGAAATGAGAAATGTCCTGCCCACTATCCTTCCCACCCCTCCTACCGTGGTATTCCACCATCCACCAAACCTACCCAATATACTCTTCCATCCTTACACAACCCCTGCTCACAATCCCTTACCTCATGGCTCATACCCCTGTAATAGACCTAGATGCAAGACCTGTCCCATACATCCTCTTACCACCACCTACTCCAGTCATGTCACAAACATCTCCTATCTGATCAAAGGCAGGGCTACCTGTGAAACCAGTCATATGATATACAAGCTAAGCTGCAACCTCTGTGCTGCATTCTATGTAAGCATGACAACCAACAAGCTGTCTGTCTGCATAAACGGCCACCAACAAACTGTGGCCAAGAAACAAGTGGACCACCCTGTTGCTGAACACGCTGCCAAACATGACATCCCTCATCTTAATGACTGCTTCACAGCCTGTGCTATATGGATCCTTCCCACCAACATCAGCTTTTCTGCATTGCACAGGTGGGAACTTTCCCTGCAATACATCCTACATTCCCGTAACCCTCCTGGCCTCAACCTTCGTTAGTCAGTTCCTGGCCTCAACCTTCGTTAGTCAGTTCCTGACCTCAACCTTTGTTAGTCACTGTCCTCACCCATCCAGCCCCCTCCCTGTTCCCATTCCAGCACTACGCAGCCATCATTTTACCGCCACATCCAGTCTTTTAATTTCTTTTATTTCTCTCCTTTCCGCTACTTACCCCCACCCCCTCCACACCTTCTCTTCTGCCCTCTGTCTAAACTGCAACACTTGACTGTCCGCCACTCCCACCATACTATCCCTCCCCCTCCCTGCCCCAGCCTCCTCCTTACCCCCACCCAGTCGCCACTCCCATCTTGTGCTGATGATGCTGTTTGCAGTGTGGTCTCAGCTCTCTGAGACTGCAGATGTGTGTGTGCATGTTGCGTTTATATATATATATATGTGTGTGTGTGTGTGTGTGTGTGTGTGTGTGTGTGTGTGTGTGTGTGCGTGTGTGTATGTATGCCTACTGCTGACAAAGGCCTTATTGGCCAAAAGCTTTAATTGTGTGAATCTTTTTATTGTGCCTATTGCAACTCTGCATCTCCGCTATATGGTGAGTAGCAACTTTTCTTCTCTGGTATTGTTATGTTCCGTCCTGGATTGTCCATTGTATTAATATGTGTAAGATGGAATGTATTTTGACAAGCATCAGTTTACTGTTTAATTACTACCTATAAGGCTAAGATCTAAATGTATTTGATGTTTGTACATGTACCTGACATTTGCAAAACCCATTGTATATTGATGACTCCACACAAAAAAATCTAAATAAATAAATAAATAATCCCAGTGTAATTCAGTTTGAGGTAACTATGTTTACGGCGACATTTACTAAGAGAGCTTGGTGATCACTGAATCCTGCATTATATAATTGTAGAGATGAGCAAAGTTTATTTCTATTTACAATAATTTGGTCTAAGATTGTTGTGGATGTAGGTGTTCTTCTATTGGACTAATTTACCAGGCCATGCGGAATGTAAAATTTTGCAAGGTTAAACAATGCCTCCCTCTTTCCATTTTGTGTGAAAAAGTCAATGTTAAATGTCTCCATGTGTAATTACATCATGTTTCCAAGGACTTACCTTGCTTAAAAACAATTTTAATTTGTACACAAAATCACTAGGATTGTTGGAGGGATGATGAGATTTAGATTTATAATTTTTATAGCTACACTTCCAAATATTTTGTTTGCTCCTTTTGCTTTTAGGGTAGATAGTGGGTTATGTAGTGGTTACGAAGAGAGAGAATGTGAATTGTTCAGATCTGATGTAGGTATGCAAATGCACATTTAGCCGCACCAGAAATTGTAAGTCCAGAAATGCATGCAGGTGGGGATGCATGCGTGTTAAGAAATGTTGTGGCAGTTCCAGAACTTGGATTCGAGATAAATTGCTTTCATTTTTGGTGTACAGTAGGATATTTACCTTCCCTCTCCAGTGATGTACAACAACGCTGGCATGGCTGCATCAGCTATTCTCTCTTTGTGTCGACTTCATCTCCAAAGAGATCCATTTAAAAATCCAAGTCCTCATTGCATTGGTATGTGGAGCTTAGGACATAGCGTGGTAGGAGAATGATAACTTGCCACTTCTGCATACTGTAACTTTTAATAAACACAATATTGGGAGAATGCAAGTGCATACATTTTTATTGCACTGGCTCAGTAGACCATCAGACACTGACATCAGGGGGAGATAATAATAATATTGAGGAACTTAAAAATAATTGATAGTGTAGCTTTCAATTTTCTGTAAGCATACTCAGGTATAGTTATACCTCTCTACAACATTTTTGCTGCATAGAGATGGCACAAATAGGAATTATTAAAAATATTTATTTATATGTGTACACCATTAAAGAACCTACACGACTGCCCCACCACTGTATACTGTCATGATCCATATCATTGGACATCAGTATACAGTGTTGGTATTTTTGTACTTTAAGCTCTTGGCCTGTCAGGGTACTGAGACCTTTATTTGTGGCCAAGTTTATATTATTTACTTGCTAAATGTGTCATTACATAATGTGAATATCTAATTTTGTTTAATGTCCACTTTACATATTACTACTACTACTGCCACTATTTACAAAAATTTTTAAGAGTTGTGTCAACATGCACATTGGAATTCAGAGTCTGTAGTTTGATTATTGGAATGTAACCACTGCCATTGCAACATTGTTCAGCTGTGCACACATCTGAACTTGTTAATGCTGTAGTTAATTTGAGCTGTCCATGAGTGTGCTACTATTTCACTTATTTATCCAAAGTCAATAAAAGTATTTATTCCATTGCTGCAACGTGGTGTGCTCAGGCTTATGCATAGTTGAACTGTCAGTGCTGTGGTGAGGAAGTTCATCATTTATGGCCCAGTTATTTATTCCTGTCATAATTCACAAGTTTCAGTTGTTGAACCAGGCTCACGCTATCAGCATCTCAAAGATACTTGAATCAGTTCAACGTAAGTGTCCAATGTTTTGATTCGTTTCCATGATCTCTCTGTGGTATAATGTCTCGTTGATACCTGAGTCCACTGAGGATATAAATCTTCCTTACTGCCCAGCACTGCCCCACTTTTCTTTATGGGAATGCATGGAATTACGGGTTTCAAACCTTCACAAAATGTTCATGGCACATTTACAGTTATTAGTTCACATATGTAGTCCTGGAAAACAAATTCTTGTTTCGTGTTTGCTATCTACCGATAGTACAATATTGTGTTATGCAAGTGTCAGCATTGATTGTGAAGTGTGTACCTCAATGTAAGTGATTTATATTTCATTATGCTACACTAAATCACTCTTGTGTATTCTGTTGTGCACGGATATCTGTCTACATGAATTGTGCCAATGACCAAGTGTAAAACAATGTTGGGACAGCTTGTGTTCATGTGGAAATGTATTACAATAACTATTGCTTGGTGCGCTTCTGATCCCCTTTCATTTGTTAGCACAAGACCTAAGTTGAACCTTTTTATACATCTGGCATACTGCAGCGTTTTCATCTCACATTTGAGACATCACACTCACATATGTTTTTATAAATATAATTATTTATTTTCTGTGCAGCCCTTATGCTTTGGTACCAGAAACCTGAATATTGTGTTCCCTTTTTTTACCCAGGATGTAACTCTGCATCGTTCACTGGAAGCACACATAAATACTAACTTAAAACTAAGTGCCTAGTTGCTCACTGATTACTAATGCATCACACTTTCAGTATTCATATATTCAGTTTCTAACAGTATGCAGCTTATTCTGTATCAGTTTTATTTGTATGGTTTGTAAAACTGCACATGTGTGTACTGTGGTTGACGTTTTGACTTATCTTTTTGCACCTGGAAAGAAAAGTGTTTTCGTAGGTGGGGCACAGTATATTCAAGACTTAGTTTATATTCCTTCATTACTCATGTAGATATCTCCTTTCATTTTGAGTGCAAATAGCCACTTATATAAGTGTACATCGTTTGTACATAGTATCACAGTGTGTAGCTACTTTTCTGTATTTCTTAGCTTAGTTCTTTCTAATTTCCTAATCTTAGTTTAGTTCTGTAATGTACACATTTTATTTATGCTATGCTGTGTGCATACATAGATGTTGTCAACCTTAAAGTTAGCTACTGCATGTGCACAGTTCAGTCCTCACACCACTTCACCAGTTCCATGCACTGCATCTAAATTGGACGCCTACTGCGCCTTTAACAGTACAGTGTCAAATTAAGCAATTTCTCACACTTGGTGAGGGTAATGTTTCCAGAGCCTCTCTAGCTTGTAAGCATACAATGAAAATCTTACATAAATAAAACTTACATCCTAATAAGGCAACACACATGAAATGGGCAAAATGAAATCTTTCCTTAATACTGAACATCAGTCATAATATGAGGGTGGTTTGAAAAGTTCTTGGAACAGAATAGAAAAAAGTACTTACATCTCTGAACCTTCTTTCAGTTTTCAGTGTTGTCTCCTTATAGATTAAAGCACTTGGCCCAACAATGTTCCAGTGTCTTGATCCCATCTCGAAAATGAGTTTCCTCCAGGCCTGTAAAATAGTTATCAACTCCAGCTATCAATTCTTTTGTTCGAAGTGAATCTTCATCCACCAAGAAAATTTTTTCAGTTTTGGGAAGAGATAGAAGTCTAACAGAGCCATATCAGGTGAATAAGGTGTGTGTGGCAACAATTCATACCCTAGTTCATGTAATTTTGCTATGGCAACGGCACATGTGTCGGACGCGCATTGTCTTGATGAAAGATGACCCTCTTCCTTGCTAAACATGGCCTTTTTTCATATATCTTTTGTTTCAATTTGTCCACGAGGTTAGCTTAGTATTTTCTTGTAATTGTTTGTCCAGTATGGACATAATCTACAAACAGAATCCCTTTCACATCTCAGAAAACTGATGCCATGACCTTTTCTGCCAAAGGAATTCTTTGTTTTCTTTGGTGGCAGAGAATCAGCATGTTTCCACTGCTTTGACTGTTCTTTCATCTCTGGGATGTAGTAGTGACCCCAAGTCTCATCTGTCGTCACATACTGGCACAAAAAAAATCTCATTAGTTTCTCCTAAAATGGGCCAAAGATTCTTCCGATAGCTCCATTCTCATGCGTTTTTGACCCAGCATCAAGAGTTGTGGATCCCATCTTACAGATAATTTTTTCATTTCTAATTCTTCAGTTAAAATGTGATTTATCCTTTCAGATATCTGGAAAGCATAAGCAATTTCATACACTTTCAACCAGCAATTCTCCATGACCATCTTGTGATTAGATTAGATTAGATTAGTTTTTCGTTCCATAGATCCATGCTGAGGAGATCCTTGTGGATGTGGAACATGTCAACATTTTTTTTAAGGTAAAATAACGATATTAATAGTATGAATATATACAATACATCATTTGTTTCTATTAAAAAATTCGTCTATGGAGTAGAAGGAGTTGGCCACTAGTAATTTTAAATTGACCTTTATTTGTAACTAAATTTTTTATGTTTGCTGGCAAATTATTGAAGATGAGTGTTCCTGAGTAGTGGACCCCTTTTTGAACTAAAGTAAGTGCTTCTAAGTCTTTGTGCAGATCATTTTTGTTCCTGGAATTGTATGTATAAACTGAGCTGTTTGTTGGTAAAAAAGATATATTATTTAGGACAAACATCATTAAGGAGTAAATATACTGAGAGGCAGTAGTTAGTATACCCAGTTCTTTGAAGAGGTTTCTACATGACGTCCGTAAATTTACTCCACAAATAATACATATTACACGCTTTTGGACTCTGAAAACTTTTGTTTGACTTGAAGAGCTACCCCAAAATATTATACCATATGACATTATGGAATGAAAGTAGGCAAAGTATGCAAGCCTTTTCACTTTTATGTCGTCTATGTCTGCTAACACTCGAATTGCAAATACAGATTTGTTAAGGCGTTTCTGCAGTTTTGTGGTGTGCTCCTCCCAACTGAATTTATTATCAAGTTGTAATCCCAGGAATTTAAGACTGTCAACCTCTTCTATCTGCTCTTCTTCATACTTTATGCATATGCTGGGTGGAAACCTCTTACAGGTCTGGAATTGCATGTAGTGAGTCTTTTCAAAGTTTAATGTCGATGAGTTGGCTTTAAACCATTTATTAATATCCATTAAAATATCATTAGCAGATCTTTCTAGGACTACACTCAACATACTATTTATTGCAATACTTACATCATCTGCAAACAAAACGAACTCTGCTTCTGGCACTGTAACTGATGAGAGATCATTAATGTACACAAGAAAAAGCAATGGCCCTAAGATGGATCCTTGTGGGACACCACATGTAATTTCTTCCTATTCTGATGATGACTGATGACTTAATTCACTAGTCCCTTGTACTGACACCCTTTGTTTCCTGTTAGCTAGGTATGACTTGAACCATTTTGCAGCACTGCCCGTGACACCATAGAATTCTAATTTATTTAAAAGGATATTGTGGTTCACACACAATCAAATGCCTTTGACAAATCACAGAAAATACCTGCTGCTTGTAATTTGTTATTTAATGAATTAAGTACATATTCACTGTAGGTGTAAATAGCCTTCTCGATATCAGAACCCTTCATAAATCCAAACTGTGTTCTTGATAATATGTTATTTGTGGTCAGATGGTTGAGAAGCTGCCTGTACATTACTTTTTCTAAATTTTTGAGAATGCTGGCAAAAGTGATATCAGTCTGTAGTTTGATGGTATCTCTTTATCCCCTTTCTTGAACAGAGGCTTAAAATCTGCATATTTTAGCCAGTCTGCACTTTTCCAATGATTTCTGGAGTAGTGACGCATCTTGGCTAACCCCTGTGCGGATCATCATCTAAGCTCTCCTGATCAAATTTAAATTCATGTGTCCACTTGGCAACAGTTGAATATGAAGGAGCAGAGTCCCCTAGTGTATTCTGGAAATAGGCATGAATGTCCTTTGCTTTTATACCTTTCTTTATGAAGTACTCAATCACTGCTCCAATCTCGAATTTTTTCCATCTTCGCAAATCACTATGCGTTAACAACAACACAGCCATGTCACCGCCACAGCTCTCTTCCAAGAGCACTGATGTGGCATGTGTTTATGGGAAACCATCCAATGAATATCATGTGAACAACTTGTGCTAGCGCTGACCTCTCGTGGTGATTCCAAGAACTTTTCAAATCACCCTCAAAAGTATATGTAAGTGGGCAGTTTGTCATCTCTTATATGCACTATTATACATTGGTCCAAGCCATTCTACATCAGTGTCAAATTCTGTTTAGACGACAGATTCACATAAATCATTGTGTAGGTAGAGCCCTCTCTCCTCACCACTGTTTAAGTATATGAACTTACAGGCTCGTGGGTGAGGGATTTTTCATATGGGAAATTACCCTGTGTACAGGAGTTGCCACTTGTGATTCAACTCAACATACTTTGTCAATTTTTGGTGAGTCCTGAGAAGTATGGTTTGTCCTATATGGTATTCTTCAGGGCATCCTACTTTCTTATCACACAATTGTTTTTTGTATCTACCTTTTCTTCAGTGCTAATCAGTGCCTGACGTATTTTCTCCACATGTGATATTTCCTTCCTAGGGACCTTGGGTAGAGGTTTTTACCAATTATGTACTTGTCTTTTGTCAAACAGCAATTTTGAAGGTCTAAAGCCAGCTGAGCTATATGGGAGATTGCTAACATCTTGCTGGAATGGAGTAACATATTCGATCCACCTCGTGTGTTTGTTAAGACTGTAAGTGTAGATAAATATGTGAAATCCATTTAATATCCTCTCTGTAGGACTTGCTTCTGGGTGAAACCTTGATGTAAGTATATGTTTAATGTTGTCAGTGTTCATATGAACTCTTTCCAACCGTTACCTGCAAAGTGTGACGCGTTGTCTGTCATGAATATTTCCAACTTGCCTACTTTGGGTAGATAATATGTTGTAAACCTTCTGATGATGGTTCTTGCAGCCACTGACAGCACAGCATACAATTTGACATACTCGGAGAAAACATCATATAGAGCAACGGCATATCTTACACCTCCTTTTAATCATGGATATGGTCCAGCTGTGTCCATGGAAACTATCTCAAAGGGTCTCAGAATATACTTGTTCAGCTTCAGATTGGGTCCCACTAGTGAAACTGATTACCTTGGGGGTAAGCCTGACATTTGTGTCAGTGATTTCAAATAAGCAAGCTCCGTGCTCTTGTGAGGATGCTTCTGTACAGACAATAATCCTGGGTCATGCCAGGATAATGAAAGATGTTGGCACTCAAAAGAGCTTCTTTAATGTTTTCAAAATCAGTTTGGCATTGCTTGGCCCATAACCAGGTGTGGTTCTCCCATAGAAGATTAAATAGAGCATCACTATTTAAAAAGATACTGTGGCATAATTTTCAAAGAAAGATACTATTTTAAGATATCCCTTCAATTGTTTCTTACTTTGGGGTACAGGACAATGTCTGATAGCATCAAGCTCCTTAGGGTCTGGAAGTATGCCTTTCCTTACAGAAATGCGACTTCATTAGGTTGGCTGTGACTCTGTATTCTGATAACCTATACAGGACTAGAGCCAAAAGCCTCGTGTTCTGAGCACATGGTGGTAGCTGTCAGCAATTCATTAAGATACACATTGGCTCTATTTAACAATTCAGTTCCTTAGACTCAATCTAAAGTAGATAAATATACACCTACACTGGCGTTTAAATCAAAAGGGAGAACACAGAATTTATAGTTTCTTCACCCACATACAAAGGCAGTGTGTCAATGGCTAATCTTCATGCCATGTTACTTGCCAGTATGAGGTACTTATCATTATGGAATTTTAGAAGTTGTTCTTCCAGGTTGTCAGGCTGTGTTCTGATAGGCATAACAATTTTATTTATTCCTTATCCATTGAGCACAAAGCAGATGGTACCATCTGATGTGATAGTGGCCAAAGTGGGGATACAGTATGGAGATAAGGATCCTTGCATACTTTCTCAGTTTAGCAGTCTATTGATGTCTTTCCTCACAGCCTCCTTCTTACACATGGAATGTGGTAAGACAAATAGGAGAAAGTTTCATGTGGGTACAACTCTATTTTGTATTTGTATCCTTTGATTATACCAGAGTGTTGTTCAAAAACATGAGCATAACATGTTAAACCTCCTGCACTTGTTCCTTTTCATTCTTCAGTAAGACACGCTGACACACTTTCCTTGGTATGCATGATCTCAGGGGCTATTTTCTCTTCCTGTAATTGCTCAATTCCCTGTGTGTTTACAAATATGATGGTAGGATAGACGAATTTTATTCAAATCCCAGCAGTGTGTTTTGGTTAGCTTACTCTGGCGTTTGACTTGACTAGGTCTATTGATTATCATTGGTCATTCAGAATGAAATGACACTTCCCCTTACCAATGTCAATTTGTGCTTGGTGCTTCCTAAAGATGTCCATGCTCACAAGACAGTTTACAATTAGCATTTCAACCACAAGAAAAATGAAGCTATTAATGTGAATAGGAATCCACGTCCACACTTTTATGCCTTTATATTTACCTCCTATAACTGTTTGGATTTTACGGTTTTGGACTGAAAGTATTGCTGTGTTTCCTCATTTTTGTAATTTGTTTAACAAACCCAGTGAAATTATACGTGTGGTCGCTCCAGTGTCCAGCGCTATAGGTACCCACAAACCAAGTATCTGTGCATTGATTACAGCCTGTACATTTTCTTCATTTTCATCTACACAGTTGGTAATATCATCCTCAAACAGGTCATCTTTGACATCACCTCAGTTCTTGTATATAAGAAATAGCTTTTAACTAGTTCCATGCCCCCACCCCTATTACTGGTCATTGATTGGGGGACTATCGAGACTGGTTCGAGTTTTCTGAATTACCCTAAGCACTGACCTACTCGTTAAGGGCAACATCAACAACGTGCACATTATGCATCTGCTTTCACCAGTTAGTATCTTGTGTGACTCTTGATTTGAAATTTTGTTGTCTCTGGTTGCTATTCAAAATGTAATTTTGCCTGTAGTGATTATAGCCAGGCGGCAACATTTTGTCTTGTTGCCCGGTTGTGGGTCCGCCCTTGCCAATTGTCATTCAGGTCATTGCCCCCAGTCTGTGGTGCATTGTATGCTTACTGACTGTAACCTGTCTCCCCCTTAAATCCTGACTGATTGAAATTCAGTCAATGGTTATTTTTATATCCTCAGTAGAATTTTTGTCTCTTTCCATTTCCAAATTTATTCCTGTTGGTATTGGTGCAAGGGGAATACAGCTCCCAGCTGCATTGGATGTTATTGCCATTCCCACTGTATTTTTCATTGGTTCCTGTAGGATCTGCCTGTATGCTGTGGCTTTGAGGCTGAGCAGGATGTTCTTCATAGATAAGACAAATGGAATCCAGAACTGAGTGGAAATTCTCTGTATTGTCCTCAGGAGTGGTGATTAGTTGATAGCCGGTAGTCAGTTTGTCAAAATTTTTAGGACATCTACTTGTGATACCAGGTTTGTCCAGTTATGGGTTATATTTCAATACTTTAGAGCCTTCCATCTTTACTGCTGAATGGTGTCAGGTTATACACTTCGCGCATCAGTTTCTCTTGTAATGCAATGAACCAGATCTTGTGTAGGAATGCCATTCAAATTGTTCATAAGTGTGGTATTTTTTCTACCATGTCAGTGGCTCCAGCAAGACATCAGTTTGTATATGTTGTTGTTGTTGTGGTCTTCAGTCCAGAGACTGGTTTGGTGCAGCTCCCCACGCTACTCTATCCTGTGCAAGGTTCTTCATCTCCAAGTACCTACTGCAACCTACATCCTTCTGAATCTGTTTAGTGTATTCATCTCTTGGTCTCCTTCTACGATTTTTAACCTTCACACTGCCCTCCAATACTAAATTGGTGATCCCTTGATGCCTCGGAATATGCCCTACCCACCGATCCCTTCCTCTAGTCAAGTTGTGCCACAAATTTCTCTTCTCTCCAATTCTATTCAATACTTCCTCATTAGTTATGTGATCTACCCATCTAATCTTCAGCATTCTTCTGTAGCACCACATTTCAAAAGCTTCTATTCTCTTCTTGTCTAAACTATTTATCGTCCATGTTTCACTTCCATACATGGTTACACTCCATACAAATACTTTCAGAAACGACTTCCTGACACTTAAATCTATACTCGATGCTAACAAATTTCTCTTCTTCAGAAATGATTTCCTTGCCATTGCCAGTCTACATTTTTATACTCTCTACTTCGACCATCATCAATTATTTTGCTCCCCAAATAGCAAAACTCATTTACTACTTTAAGCATCTGATTTCCTAATCTAATTCCGGCAGCATCATCCGATTTAATTTGACTACATTCCATTATTCACGTTTTGCTTTTGTTGATGTTCATCTTATATCCTACTTTCAAGACACTGTCCATTCTGTTCATCTGCTCTTCTAGGTCCTTTGCTGTCTCTGACAGAATTACAATGTCATCGGCGAACCTCAAAGTTTTTATTTCTTCTCCATGGATTTTAATTCCAACTCCAAAATTTTCTTTTGTTTGCTTTACTGCTTGCTCAATATACAGATTGAATAACATCGGGGAGAGGCTACAACCCTATCTCACTCCCTTCCCAACCACTGCTTCCCTTTCATGCCCCTCAACTCTTATAACTGCCATCCTGTTTCTGTACAAATTGTAAATAGCTTTACGATCCCTGTATTTTACCCCTGCCACCTACAGAATTTGAAAGAGATCATTCCAGTCAACATTGTCAAGAGCTTTCTCTAAGTCTACTAATGCTAGAAACATAGGTTTGCCGTTCCTTAATCTATTTTCTATGATAAGTAATAGGGTCAGTTTTGCCTCACATGTTCCTGTTGTAAAGGCGACCAGAACGGTCGCGGTGTAGTAGTGACGGAAACGCGGCAGGACCCGCGGAGCGGCCCGCGAACAACAACATAATGGGAGAGGACGGACACAACCAACGCAGGACTTTACGACACAACAAGAACAGACAACAGAGTAACAACCAAACAAGACAACCACGTACACTGGAATAGGAACACGAAGTCAATACACTGTGTGAGACGATATGTCCTGAGACGCAATGCGATGTTACACTGCAGGCTGAGTGCAAGGCAGGCGCTTAAGTATGCTATTGGAAGCACCGCTATTGGCCGCTGGGACCACGTGTTTCACTGTGACTTATTAAACTGATAGTTTGGTAAATTTTACATCTGTCAAGACCTGCTTTCTTTGGGACTGGAATTATTATATTCTTCTTGAAGTCTGAGGGTATTTCGTCTGTCTCACACATTTTGCTCACCAAATGGTAGAGTTTTTTCAGAACTGGCTCTCCCAAGGCTGTCAGTAGTTCTAATGGCATTTTGTCTACTCCCAGGGCCTAGTTTTGACTTATGTCTTTCAGTGCTCTGTCAAACTCTTCACGCAGTATCATATCTCCCATTTCATCTTCATCTACAACCTCTTCCATTTCCATAATATTGCCCTGAAGTACATCCCCCTTGTATAGACCTCTCTATATACTCCTTCCACCTTTCTGCTTTCCCTTCTTTGCTTAGAATATATATACCTTGTATATAACCTATCAGAAAGTGTATATTCTGCACTTCAGTCCAATACCTTGGCAAAACGTTCCCGAAGTCTCTTATGAACATGACTGGGTTTGTTCACTTACCTTCAGAAGAAAAAATCGGAAACTGCCTGTGTTATAGTAAGCCTTCATCGACAAGCAAGGTAGAAAGGCATGCAGAGCTATCTGCTCCTGATGTGGCGTTGTTTTGATGTATGGAATAATGTACCGAATAACTCTGTGTGACAGGTACAGAAGTCAGCAGTGCCTGCTGCATGTTATAGTTGTGATCTGTTTTACCTGACACTTTAGGGCTCAGTTGTGGACACATTTTTGGATTGTTTATCCTGTCACATGCCACCTGAAAGATTTGTGTTGAATGTTCCCTTTCCTTTTCAGTGCTACTAACGATGTTAGTCAGTGATTTTTCTTCCAGTGCTTTCAACCTCTGATCTATTTCAGCTCTTAGCTCTACTTTCTGTACCTTCATCACTTTCTCGATCACATCTACATAACTCTTGTGTTCCTGGACTATCTCCTGAGACAGGATACTGCCTTGTCTTGCATATCAGCCTTGGCTCTATCCTTTGTTTCCCTAATGTCTTTATTTGTCCTGTCTTGTTCCTTTCTCATGAAATAAGTCCTTAAACTTGTGCTACCTAGTATCAATGACAGGTCTTGCACTTGTTCAGGTAGAGGTTTGTACACTATTTGGAAACCATCAAGGGTACTTGTCAGTGTATTTATATTCTGCCACAATTGTGACTCCTCTTGCTGCAATTTTGTCTGTGCCTCAGATACCTCCTACACATTTTCTGTGAACTGTTCGTGTGTCTTCTCTACTGATTATACTTTTTGGCTTAAGTTATTTATATCAAGTGACAAATCAGTGAACAGCTGTGTGTCTTTCCCCAAACTTACAAGTTTATCCAAAAATTCACTTAAAAGATCAGCACACAAATCTTTTGCCAAGTAATTGATCTGTTGTGTCAGTTTTGAAAGCATCAAGATTTTATTTTGCTGTTCAGGTAATTCCTTTTGTGTATCTGTCTGTTGTTTTGTAAAATCATTAAAGTTTTTGTTTTGTTGTCTTGAAAAGTTGTTAAATTTTTCATCAATACTTTGTTTCAGTGTTTGTTTTTGCTCTTCCTTAAACTCATTCTTGAAAACATTGAAGTTTTGTTTGAATAACTGTTGTAAATTTTGCACCATGGTCGGGTTTCCCAGTGTGCACTATGCAACCAGTTTAATCTTGTTTGCATCAGGTGTAAGAGTGGCTGTCACAGAATAATTTAATAAATCCACACTGCACACATTACATTTTCACCAGAGACAAAATACTCCCTGGAGAAAAACATGACCCTGTTTCATCTACTGTTATCATCATCATATCATTTTGAATGATAATGTTACCATCATCTTTGTTGATGCTAATTCAAAAATGTAATTGGTCTTTGTCACTACTACCAACATTTCCAGTTTTGATATCATTAGTTGCCACATCTGTGGTGGCTACATCTTGTGCCTTGCTATCCGGCAGTGGACTTGCAACAATGTGCCTATCTTGTGTTTTCATTTTTTTATACTTTTAGAAAATGACAAAATAAATCAATATTTTTGAAACTGAAATATTCTGTTTGTAATACTGAAGACTTCACTACAATACCTACTCATTGGTGCCACAGTAATGTGTATCAAAATACATTTTCAGCATAGCTAAATTGTATGCACACATTTATCTCTCTAAAATTAATTTTCTGTCCTAATGTCTGTGTATTGTACAAGAATGCTTCAGTTTGGGAATTGGATAAGGAAAGGTACTGTGATCACTATTGGCAGACATGCTGCTAAGCACAGTCATGCATGCAGTGGGTTGTGAATTTTTGTACCTTCTTCTTGGATTTTTCATACATTCCAGAATTAATTCTCCAATTGATTAGGTTTAATCTTTTGCACATCTCATGATTTCCATCCTCATTGTGATAACATAGTATCCCATTCATGAAGCAGAGAAAGACAACTGTTAGTATAATAGAAAATTTACAGAATTATATAATTATTTTAAAATACTACAAATATGCTAATTATCTCACAGTGGTGATGTCCCAGTATAGGACATCAGTTATAGTGCTTAGGGAGAAAGGTAATGTGAACTGTTCAGAGCTGATGTATTTATGGTAATGCGCCTTTAGCCACACCAAAAATTGTAAGTACAGAAACACATGGAGGTATGGATGCATGCAGTTTAAGAAATGTAACTGCTGTTCTGGAACACTGATTCAAGATTAAATCCTTTTAGTGTTGGTGTATGGCAAATTTACCTTGTCTCCGCAATGATGTACAACTATGCCAGCATGACTGCATCAGATATTCTCTCTTTGTGTTGACTTCTTCTCTGAAGAGATCCATTTAAAAATGCAAGTTCTCGTCACAGCAGGAGATGTAGATTAGGATTTAGCTCCGTACAGGAATGACAACTTGCAACTTTCACATATTATAACGTGTAATTAACATGACATTGGGAGAGTGGAAGTACTGAGATCAATGGAAAAAAGAAATTGAGGTGCATAAAAAACTGATATTGTAGCTTCCAGCTTTCTGTCAGCTTACTCAGGTAAGTTCATACCTGTCTACAGTGTCTTTGCTGCATGAGGATGAACTGAATAATAATCATTACAATCTTTGTTTATATGTGTATGTCATTTGAAGAGCCTACACATGACATAACTTGTCAAACAAAGCAAAAGTTTTTAGATTGCAAAAACATGTAATAAGGCTCATTTTTGGTGTAAATTCAAGAACATCATGTAGAAATATGTTCAAGGAACTGGGTATTCTAACCACTGCTTCTCTGTTTATTTATATCCATATTACCCCATGCTAACTTTCGAGGATTTCTTAAACTAAAACCTTGCATCGCCATCATTCCCCAAAACGCTCACCATGCAAGCTAAGCTTAAATCCACTGAAAAAAAAATGGATTCACCATCCAAAAACTAATCCCAACATTATAATCCTACCTGCTGGCAAAGATTCTAGCATTATGTTTTTGAACTGGAAGCATTACCTGATGGAAGTACTCTGCTAGCTGTCATATTTGTCCATCTACAAATCCTGCCACAGTGACCATATGCCAGAAATCCAACAGGATCTCCAGTCTCTCCTCAAATCCTTTGCCACATCCAAGAACCTTTCCCTGTAGTCTATGTATCTCCTCATCCCTACCACTCCACACACTGCTAGCTTCTACACGCTTTATAAAATCCATAAACTGAACCATTCAGGACTCCCCAATGTGGATGGTTACTTTCCCACCACTTAGAGATTCACTGCTCACATAGACCAACAGTTTTAGCTTATTACCAGCAACCTACACTCCTATCTAAAAGAACCAACCGTTTCCTCCATCTACTCTTCAGAATTCAGGTTCCTTTACCATGTGGTGCCCTGCTTATCACTATTGATGTCACCTCCATCTACACTTAACATCCCTAATGCACATGGCCTTGCTATTTACTATTGAATGATGCCTTTCCCAAAGCCTGACAGATTCAAAACCTGCTACCTCCATCCTCATCACCATGACCAACTATATCCTCACCTGCAATTACTTCTCCTTTGAAGGTATTACCTACAAACAAATCTGGGGTACGTCAGTAGGCACTACATGGTCCTAGCCAATGCTGACCTATTCATGGCCCATATAGAGGAATCCCTCCTAACCATCCAGACTCCCAAGCCTCTCACCTGGTTCAGAATCATTGATGACATCTTTGTGATCTGGACCGAGGGTGAGGAAACAGTATCCACATTGCTCCAGAACATCAACACTGCCTCCCACATTTGTTTCACCTGATCCTCATCAACAAACCAAGCCTCACCTCCACCTCAAAGATGGCTACATCAGTACCTCTGTTCATATCAAAGCTACCAATGACAAGCAATACTGCCACTTTGAGAGCTGCTACCCATTTCATCCAACAAATCCCTCCCATACAGCCTAGGCACCCATGGCCATCACATCTATAGTGACAGGCATTTCCTCTCAAAATATACCAAGAGTCTTATTGAGGCCTTCACATACCGTAATTACCCTCCCAATGTTGTACAGAGACAGGTATCCTATGCCTTATCTCTATAGTCTTCCACCATCTCCCAAAGTCCCCTGCCTGGCCACAGAGGAGCATTCACCTAGTAACTCAGTACCACCCAGATTCTCCACATTCTCCACCAGGATTTCAACTACCTTTCATCATGCCCTGAAGTGAGGAGTGTTGTACCAACTATCGCTCCCACACACCACCACAGTGGTAATCTGCCAACTCACCAAACCTTCACAATATCCTTATCCATCTGTATTCACCCCCTGCTCCCAACCCCTTGCCTCATGGTTCATATTCCATCAATACACCCACAATCCTTTAACTTCTCTCCTTTTCCACTCCCCCCACTCCCCTCTCCCATTTATCTAACTTCCCAACTGCACATAGCTGCCCTAACCTCTCCCCACCTTGTTCCTGTATGCTTCCACAAGTGCACTTTATTGTCTCCCACCCCTGCCCTGCTCTCTCTCCCCTCCTGCCGCAGCTTCCTCCTTACCCCTACCAATGAAACTGCTTCTGCCACCAGGTGCAGTTGATCACAGTGTGGCCTTGGCAACCAGAGACAGTGGTCACCTGTGTGTGAGCTGTGTTTGCATGAATATGTGTGTGTATACATTGTGTAATTCAGAAGAAGGCCTTTTGGCTGAAAGCTTACTTGCTTAGCAGTCTTTTTGTTGTGCCTGTCTGTGACTCAACTTTTCCACTATATGGTAAGTAGCAATCTTCTTTTCATAATTTTACATTACTCAATTCTAGATTTTACATTGTTTAATGACACTACTCACATAGCCTACAGGCATATGGACAACTGTCCTAATTGTTGAAAGAGAGATCCAGAATGATGGTATGGATTTTTGTAAGCAGAGGAAAGGCCCTTTCTTCCCATACTGTTCAGTAAGTTTTATTTGACCCACAGTTCTGGATGACTTTTCTGAAATCTACACCTTTTCGTAAATCTCTCTAGCCCTATTCCTTCACCCCTCTTCCTTCCCCTTCTGCTGGGAGAAGGAGCCACTGGCTGCAAAAGCTTGCATAAGTATAATCCTTTATGTGCATGTTCTGCTGCTGCTTGGTAAGTAGATCTTTTGTCTATCCAATTACATTATTATTATACACCTTGAAGCCAGCCGGAGTGGCCGTGCGGTTCTGGGCGCTACAGTCTGGAGCCGAGCGACCGCTACGGTCGCAAGTTCGAATCCTGCCTCGGGCATGGATGTGTGTGACGTCCTTAGATTAGTTAGGTTTAATTAGTTCTAAGTTCTAGGCGACTGATGACCTCAGCAGTTGAGTCGCATAGTGCTCAGAGCCATTTTTATACACCTTGAAGATTAATAGAACACATCATTTATACTCTGGTACTTTATCGCAAACTGAATTCTTGTGATAATCAGTCCACCTTCTGGATAATTGCTATGGACATACAACATAATGTATACCTTTCGATAATGGTGAAAATTGTCCTGCACACTTACTTATACATGCATAAGATTAAAAACTAAAATTTGTTTTTATACAATACAGTACCTTTAATATTTACAAAAAAGGGGGAAAAATTAAAGGACACAAAATTATAACAAGCAAATAAGCAAGTCGGTAAAACAATGAAAACAATCAATTACTGACAAAATTATTTAATATAACAATGAAAACAATCAATTATTGATGGATGAGCTAGGCTGTTTTATAATAACTTGTTTTACCAGAAAAAGCATAAAAATGTTGGTACTATTTGAAGTAAACAGTTTCTACTTCTGTGGGGATTCATGGGGCCAACCAAATGTTGCTGAAAACAAAATTTCCCAGTTTGAATAATTAGCAAATGATCAATGTCTTGTAGAAGCAGCAAGCATTTTTGAGATCAGAGAAATGTGGACCACTAAACTTTTGTACTCAGTTTTGGAAATAACATTGATTTAGGCCTCAAATATTCTGGAACACCAGCAGTTTGATTATGAATAATTTCTGAAATAACACACTTTTGAAAAAAGTTAAGTGTTTGTGGAGAAAAGGAGATGAGGACTTCTAATGAGCTATATTAATTTATAAACAAACAGATATTTTTGCAATAAAATTTCAACTCCATGTGTTCCTTGACAATTTTAAATTGTAGATATTTCTTTACAGAAATATTTTCAGTTAACCTAACTATAATATTATTGTTAGTGATTGAGAAATTATGCAGTGAATAACAAGTCTCCTAAGAAATGGCATCAATAAGAAATTACCTTTTTTGTAACTGTTATATCTCTGTTCTGCACAAATTGGAAAAAAAAAGAAAAAAAAATGGGAAAAATTAAACTGACATCAGGAATGGTATGAGTACAAGTAGGATGGTTCACCTTTATATATTACAGTGATGGTTTGTTCCTTTAGAGCTAACTTATTTCAGTATTGAGTAAGCAACTTATTCTAATGTTGAATATGCATCTGAACTATTTACTCTGGTCAGTTTTCAGAAGATAAAATTAGTATTATTTCACATAATGGCTCGTCACAACCACATCTTACAAAACTGCAATGATTCCAGTCAGTTGTTTTGTAATTAAAGTCTCCAATATGATTGGGGAACATAAAGAAATTGATTTGAGTTTTCCTCTAAAGCATTGTTTAAGACAAATGAAAATGATTATCTGCATCATGGCATATATCTGCATTATGGCATATTTTGAGGTCTTACATCCTTATCTTCAGATAGATCAGTAGATCACATTACAATTTTGTTTGTTCGACATACCCAGTCATCTCTTTTGAACTCAATTTTCACACAAAAAGGTATTATCTGAACATGTTATCATAAAATGGATTTTGAATAAATAATAAATTTGATAGAATAATTAAAGCTATTTATAAGATGTTCCAGCAGACATAACCCAGACAGTCATTATAAATATACATTTTCATCTTTAGGTTGCACCTAAACACAAAGCAACATTATAAATAGTTCAGAGATTGTACTGATGTAGAAGTATGGTGCCTTGTATGCATTCATTACCAGCTTACATTCCAAGTCTGAGATACAAATAGGAAATACATGTTTAAATCTTAACAACTTTTTTGCTTAGGAATATTATTATTATAAAAATGTAAAAAAAATACAAAAAATAAAAACAAAAAAATATGAAAAAACTAATTAACTTTTAAACCACTCAGCAAATAGCAGAAGCACATAGTTTTTTAGAGGCACAGACAAAAGAGAATGAAAAATTTGCTAACTATCTGAAGAAATCCTTTGATGAGCTAGAGTACAAATACACACACACAAACTTGTAGCAGGATATATTGAAGACATAACCATGTAAATCCTGATAATGAACATTTGGAGATATTACATGCACAGCTTAATGTCCACATTTGAGAATCTTAAAAGCTAAAGGGATTACTGAAATAAAGTGTAAATAAGATCATGAATGAATATACTCATCCTTGACCTTCAGAACCTGTACTCCATACCCCTTACCTCATGGCTCATACCCCTGTAATAGACCTAGATGCAAGACCTGCCATATACATCCTCCCACCACCACCTACTCAAGTCAGGTCACAAACATATCCTATCCCATCAAAGGTGGGGCTACCTGTGAAACCAGTCATGGGATCTACAAGCTAAGCTGCAACCACTGGGCTGCATTCTATGTGGGTGTGACAACCAACAAGCTGTCAGTCCACATGAATGGTCACTGATAAACTGTGAACCACCCTGTCGCTGAGCAGGTTGGCAAGCATGATATCCTTCGTTTCAATGACTTCTTCACAGCCTATGCCATATGGATCCTTACTCTCGAAACACCAGCTTTTCTGAATTGCACAGGTGAGAACTTTCCCTGCAATACTTCCTTTGCTTCCATAACCTTTCTGGCCTCAATCTTCATTAGTCACTGTCATCACCCATCCAGCGCCTTCCCTGTTCCCATTCCTGCACTACAAAGCCCTCATTCCACCATTGCACCCAGTATTTTTAATTCTCTCATTATCCTCTACCCTTCCCCCCTCCCCATCTCTCCCCTGCCCTCCCTCTGCCTAACTTGCAGCACTTCACTGCCTGCCACCCCTACCCTATTATAGCTCTCCCTCCCTGCCCCAGCCTCCTCCTTACACCAACCCAGTCACCATCCCCATCATGCACTGATACTGCTGCTTGCAGTGTAGTTTTAGTTGGCTGAGACTGCAGTTGGGTGTGTAAGTTGCATTTCAGCATCTTCGCTTTGTGGTGAGTAGCAACTTTCCTTTTCATAATATTGTTAGATTACTTACAAATTGATGTACATAAATATATCAGTAGAATTACTGAGAATCTAAAGATAGAAATGTGTTGTAACATCATTGTAACTAGAAATTAATTTATAGAAACAATCAGTGAATTAAAGTTAGTGCTTCACGAAACAATAACAGCAACATTTTATAGACAAAGAAAACAAGATTGAGCTAAGTAAGAAAAAGATACCATTACAAAAACAAAAACTACCTGAAACTGACAGTAAAATTCTACAGCATTTAAAACAAAATATTGTAAAAGCATTATTGAAATTCATGAGGAGGCAAAAGATGTAGAACTGTTTAATAGTTCCTAATGCGCCAAAGGTCGGCCACTTGAAATTAATGGATCACTGTTTGAAGTAAATGTAACAGTATCAGGCTCAGGCAACTTAAATGAATCCATGATGATGTGCTGGAACAGAGAATGTTAAATGAATCTGAAAATTTAATAGAAAATGAAATTTACCCAAAGCATGTAGAAAATTCTCAGCCAAAAAATGGTGTGAGGATTTTTGACTAAAAAATAGCAACCTTGCTAGTAATTCCCATGTATTTAAACCTCATGGCAATATCCTTACATTATAATTCAAAGAATTCTGGAAGGATAAAGAAGTTTAGGGCTGGGGAGAAGTCACATGTGGAGTACCTCAGGGTTCAATTTTGGGTCCACTCTTATTACTTATATCTGTGGATGATATTAGACATAACATTAAACAAGCAGAACTAGTCCTTTTTGTGGTCAATAGTAGGTTTATAATAAGTCCCATTAGCAAGAAAGCAACAGAAAAGATTGTAAATGATATTTTCAAGAAATTATGAAGTGGTTCTCAGAAAATATGCTCTCCCTAAATTTTGAAAAAGCAGTGTATTCAGTTCTGTACAACTAAAAGAGTCATCCCAACAGTTAATGTATCAATTCAACAGGAATCAGTAAATAGAACATAATGCTCAAAATTTTTTGTGTACATATTGAGAAAACTTGAACTCAAAAAAACATATTATTGAGCTTCTCAAACAATTAAGTCTAGTTACTTTTGCTATTCATATACTTGCTAGTCTTGGAAATACTAAATCAACCTCCCAACAACTTCTGCGTATTTCAACTCAGTAACTCAAGAATGTCTACTGGCATAGTTTTTGGGTAACTCATCATCTAGAACGAAAGTATTGATTGCACAAAAACGAGGACTAAGAATAACATCTGGTGTTCACTCATGGGCATCATGTAGGTACCTCTTTAGGAAGCTAGGTATTTTAACTATGCTGCCACAATAAATGTATTCGCTGGTGAAATTCCCCATAAATAATCTATCACAATGCGAGAAGAACAGTGATATCAATAATTACAACACTGGAGGGAAAAATTACCTTCAGTAAACATTATTAAAGCTGTCTGTGGGTCAGAAAGGAAATCAATATGCAGCAACAAAAATCTTTCAACATTTTCCTAATAACATAAAATGTGTGACAAGTAACAAAGCAAGTTTGAAATCTAACTTAAAATCATTTTTCCTTAACAACTCTTTCTATTCCACTTACAAATTTCTACTTAAACACTGCTAGGCAGTAAATAAATAAATTAATAAACAAAACTTGTTTTAAGTGTAGTTACATGAGTAGGACTAAAGTTAATAGTAATGTTTGTTAATGTTAACACAAATTATATACAGATATCCTGTAAAACTCACTCATTCAAGATAATTTTGATATAAAAATTGTTCAGTTGATATATGGGATTGCTGCTACAACCATCCTGTGATTGTGCACATAGGGAATATCTTTTTATAGGCCATTTGGAACAAGAATCTGAAGAACGAGCTGTGCTGCATGCTGAACAATTTTACATACAAGAAGAATTTTGTCACCATTTTAAGGAAAGTAATGGCCTGAAGTGTAACAACAGAAATTAACTATTTAATTCTACAAATATTAGTTCCACAGTCTTACAATATTTTTATCCTCTTACAATTTTGTTTGTTCTGTATGCAAGTTTTTTGACTGTTGTACCCGTCTGAGTAAGGGAGAGAGAAAGAGAGAGAGAGTTAGTAAGTTTTCTCATTAATGTTACTTTGAGAGAACTAGTGGTTAGCACAGACAGATTATTATGAAAGAAAATAAAGAGCTAGTTAGAAAGTATCAACTACTTACTCATAGTACTTACTACGAGTATGTCAATAAGAGAACTCCAAGCCCTTATGGTGAGTGTAAGTTTATACAATAACTTGGTTTTCCTATCCTTATAACTAAAAACTGTTAATATAGTTTTTATTTTACATTTATTTTTTGTAAGTGTTTCACTGGTTGGTAGTTTTAAGAAGAAGGGGTTGTTCTTATTTTTGTAAATCTTTCACTAGCTTATCTGAAAGCAGTGGAGGTATCAGAATGCAGTGATGATGCTTTTAGATATATTAGAGATTGATTAAAAGGAAGGTCAATTGTGGAATTATACCCATTTGATGAGAAAGAGTAACATATTAGTTGGCCTAGTAGGATTAGGCATGGTGGAAGGATAAACACTTCCTATGGGGAATGCAGTAATCATTGTGAGTATTGATTGTCTGTCTTTTGTAGTGTCAAAACCATAATTCTTCCCATTACTCCCAATTCTTTTCATTTTTTTGTATACAACGGTACTGAAATCTAAGCTTAATAGGCTTAATAATTAGCAGATAAACAAGAGTATCAGAGAATTCCTGATGGTGTTGAGCCACAGTCATCAAATACTTTTTAAGAGAGTAAACTGTCCTTCGACTGTCTGTTATTATATTTATCTTTTGTGCTATACAGATTTTGGCTTTTCTGTCATTACCAAATACAATGCTAAAAGTTGTTAGACCATTATTAAGTCATATCTGTTAAAGCAGGACTTTTAGCATTTGTGATGAAGCAAGCTGGGATATTTATACTTCCCCTCTTGATTTGCCATCTGCCTCCTCAAAATTCAATTTTTCACTTTTAACTAATTACAATTAACATATGTGAGTGTAATCTGCATTTTCATAAAAGGGAAATGTTGGCCCTCAGTTTTAAAGAATATAACACCATATCTGATTTTGTGCATAGTTTTAGGTATTTAATTGATTTTTTAATTTATTTTGACTATTCCTAGTTAGTATCTTTTGTTGTAAGGTGAAATCAGTAATTGTTTCATAACTTAAATTTTATTGTTGACTTATAAACAAATATAAATTCAGTACTAATTGTAAACATTTGGAGGAACAACTAATAGTATTCTTAAAGGATTTATTTGGCTCTATTCGAAAACATGTTAGTAAAGCCAGCCTTAACAGTTTTGTCAAAAGTATTGTTTGTGTAACATTATTTGTTAATTTCATGATATAAACAAATAATTTGGCTTATCCTTTGTAGTAGAAGAAACTGTTAAAATGAACAAATTTTTCAGTTACTTTAATGAGTTAAGTTTCAATGGTAATTTCTGTTAAGTTAACTTCAAACAATGTGTAGTTTCAGTACCTATTATTGTGAGGATGTATAAGGGCCTGATTTTTGCTCCCGAGACAGTCAGTCTGCGCCCGGTTTCAGATGAGAAACCTGTGTTGGTTAGAACAACAACACTGCTGTGATTTAACTGTGAAAATAAGTGTAACACAATTATGCCATGTTTTACAACAATGACAGTGTCTGCTCCATATGTACCTTTCCATTCTTCAAGAATTTCTATTCTTCAAGGTTTTTACTGTCCATAGATGTACAATAGTAAACTATTGCAGTGGTATGTGGATGTTCACCTGCAGCCTATTAATGAGGCTTATCAAAAGTTAAATAATAGTGTACTGGCCTTGTAACTGTGTGATACTGGGGGGTTGTGAAAAGTGAAAGTAAATAACCATGAAACAACTGTGCATCTGAAGCTACATCATTTACAGTAGATAGTAGTTTCACTTCCACCCCTGTTTTTTCAGCCAGTACTTCAACACTGAGAACAATCGACTAAGAAACAAAGCAGGCGAAGGTCATCACACATTGAACTTGATAAAGGCATAAGAGCTGAAATCTGTATCTTCAAAAGATAAATATAACAATACACAGTCAAATGGCAGTTTAATCTTTTCAAAAATATACTGAAGAGTGAAGTGAATATGTATCATGTGGCTGAGGGATTAAGTGACAAATAATGTGAATGCAATTACCAGGAGGAGGTCAGTAAGATAGCACAGGGCTAAAGGAATAAATTAGTTACTGTTGTCATTAATGGTATAGTATGAGCCAAAATATCGTGGGATCAGTGCTGTCCTTTTCCCTTTCATGCAGATGTCTCTGAGGGGACAGAGTAGCCTCTTTAGTGTTATAGCAACCCATTACATATTGTAATTACATTAAATATAATGTAATCCCATTTGAGATTCTGTGAATGAATGGACATGACTGCTAACATTTGAATAAGTTATTTTACATTGCACCATGCAGAGTTTTAGGTCAAATTTTACCAATGCTATGTGAATAGCAACTGATACTCGAAAGCAAGGGGTAATATGCACATGAGGTAAGAACATGGCTGGTAGTGATATAGCAAATGAAAGTTTTATTAGGATAAAGTGTTATTGTTCATCTATGAGCTGGATAATGTTGCTTACAGGTGCCTTTATAATTAGAAGCTCAGCTTACTGAAGTAAAGGAGCCTGTAAAATACAAAAGTAGACAGTTGACGTTCAGTTTATTACACAAAGGTAGGTAAAATGCTGCATTCTGGCTCTAGACGGGCCAATCAGGTCCAGCGGACCACTGCTTTATCCTCTGCCAATGATGGCATTGCATACACTATTGAGGGACATGTGGTCAGAACACTGCTCTCCCAGTCATTGTTGCAGTTCTGGACTTCGGAAACATTACTCAGTTGCCCTCACGAGGCTGAGGGCATCCTGTACATCCTTCCAGCATGGAAAGATCTTTGTCAGTACTAGGAATTGAACCTGGGTCCTCCACATAGCAATTGACCATGTTTACCACTCAGCTACAGAGGTGGATGATCATTTTACTATGGGAGTTAAAACCATAAGTCCACTCTTCTGATAACGTATGTGCATATAAGTAGAGAAATAAAGAAAGTCAGTCATGTTGTGCTAGAAACCAAACAAATTAACATGTCATTCAACTTGAGAATAACACCAGTCTCATTTTTGGTTGCAAATACAACTGTACTTCAGTGCATTTGTACAAAGAACAGTCCTGGGTGGGCACAACTTAAGCTTTTGAATTAGATAAAAGTCACTTGTAAACACTGTTAAAACTAGCAAATGTTATTAACACTAACAAATGTAATGTACAAAAAAAATTTAAGAAAGCTTAGTGATTATATCAATTTTTAATTTTTCTGACTAGAATGGATGAATACTGTTGATAACTGTAGGTATTATGTCAGTTTTATGAAATATGGGATCATAAAAATGTAATAAAATATGAAGTGAGAGTGTTCCTCATAGTAGGCAACAGAACTCTTGGCATATGGTGTGCATTTGTTCATTAACATTAAAAAAAATTGTGAATATCCAAATGCAGAAATGCATTAATGTCTTGCTGTGAGATTATATGTTTAATGGTAGAGCAGGCTGAGGTCAGTTGAGTAGCATATTATAATTCTGAAATGAATTACTTAACTTACACTAGTATACCAGGTGTAGAAGTATGAAAGCAGAATTTTCCTATAGATGATACCATCAGCGTTAGGTCTGTTAGACTGCATCTGCAGTGCCATCTACTTCCTGTAATGGCTGATGATGAATATCAATACACAGTAACCCAAGTTCCATACATCGATCTCTGTTTCAAACTTGTAAACATGTTGAGTTTTGTACCTATGAACTATGATTTGTGGACAGCATTGGTTTTCTGTTATCATTTAAAGAAAAATGCTGCAGAAATGCGTCAAATTCTTGTCAAAGCTTTCGGCGAACATTCTCTTGGGAAAACACAGTGTTTCGAGTGGTTCAAAAAATTCAAAAGTGTTGATTTTCACGTGAGAAATGAGATGTGTGGAAAACCTCTGAAAAAGTTTGAAGACAACCAATCACAGGCCTTATTGGATGAAGATGATATTCAACAGGAACTCATGGATCAATTGAATGTGACTCAGAAAACCATTTCTCTTTGATTGAAAGTTATGGAGAAAGGTGCAGAAATTGGCAAATGGCTTCCACATGAACTGAATGAAAGACAGCAAGCAAATCAAAAGACCACTTGTGAAATCCTGCTCATCAGATACAAAAGAAAGTTGTTTCTCCTTCGAATAGTGACAGATGATGAAAAATGGATATATTTTGAGAAACTTGAGCATCGTAAATCATGGGCGAATCCAGGCAAAGTGTCAACATCCACTGCAAGAGCAAATCAATTTGGAAATAAGACAATGCTCTGTGTTTGGTGGGATCAAAATGGTGTCACCTATTACGAGCTGCTAAAACTTGGTGAAACAGTTTTAACACTGATTGATCACTACCAACAGCAACTTATTGATTTAATCTCAACATTACTCGAAAAACAACCAAAATATGGAGAAAAGCAACACAAAGTCATATTGCTCCATGACAATGCCCCATCTCAAACAGCAAAACATGTCAGGGGAATGATCGAGGTGTTCAGTTGGGAAATATTAGGGCATGCGACTTATTCTCCACATTTGACTCTGTCCAATTATCATCTGTTTGCATCACTGGGATATGCTATCACTAAACAATGCCTCAGTTCATATGAAAATGTACGAAAATGGCTTGCTGACTGATTAGCTTCAAAAGAAGAACTGTTTTTTTGGCGTGGCATTCATAGTGTGCCGGAGAGGTGGGAGAAATGTACGAATACCAATGGAGATTATTTCGAATAAAATATTATTTATCAGTTTCAAACAATAGATATGTAATTATTGCAACCAAATTCTGGTTTCATACTTCTACACATGGTAGCATGTTGTAATTGATTTGTTTGGTGTTAATTATGGATTATGAAGTTACTTATGCTGGTATAGCATACTGTAATTGGTTTATTTTGTTTTAATTTGGGGGGAGGGGAGCAGGGAGTGGGGGGGCAGCTGTATTGTGAGAGAAATTTTGGTCGCACTACTGTCTTTGCCCTTCCGCATTAACCATGGACCTTGCTGTTGGTGGGGAGGCTTGCGTGCCTCAGCGATACAGATGGCCGTACGGTAGGTGCAACCACAACGGACGGATATCTGTTGAGAGGCCAGACAAATGTGTGGTTCCTGAAAAGGGGCAGTAGCCTTTTCAGCAGTTGCAGGGGCAACATTCTGGATGATTGACAGACTGGCCTTGCAACATAAACCAAAACGGACTTGCTGTCCTGGTACTGCGAACGGCTGAAAGCAAGGAGAAACTATGGCCGTAATTTTTCCCGAGGGCATGCAGGTTTACTGTATGGATAAATGATGATGGCATCCTCTTGGGTAAAATATTCCAGAGGTAAAATAGTCCCCCATTCGGATCTCCGGGCGGAGTCTACTCAGGAGGACGTCATTATCAGGAAAAAGAAAACTGGCGTTCCTCGAATCGGAGCGTGGAATGTCAGATCCCTTAATCAGGCAGGTAGATTAGAAAATTTAAAAAGGGAAATGGAAAGGTTACAGTTAGATATAGTGGGAATTAGTGAAGTTCGGTGGCAGGAGGAACAAGACTTTTGGTCAGGTGAACACAGGGTTATAAACACAAAATCAAATAGGGGTAATGCAGGAGTAGGTTTAATAATGAATAAAAAAATAGGAGTGCGGGTAAGCTACTACAAACAGCATAGTTAACGCATTATTGTGGCGAAGATAGACATGCAGCCCACGCCTACAACAGTAATACAAGTTTATATGCCAACTAGCTCTGAAGATGATGAAGAAATTGAAGAAATGTATGATGAGATAAAAGAAATTATTCAGGTAGTGAAAATTTAATAGTCATGAGTGACTGGAATTCGAGAGTAGGAAAAGGGAGAGAAGGAAACATAGTAGGTGAATATGGATTAGGGCTAAGAAATGAAAGAGGAAGCCGCCTGGTAGAATTTTGCACAGAGCATAATTTAATGATAGCTAACACTTGGTTCAAGAATCATGAAAGAAGGTTGTATACATGGAAGAATCCTGGAGATACCAGAAGGTATCAGATAGATTATATAATGGTAAGACAGAGATTTAGGAACCAGGTTTTAAATTGTAAGACATTTCCAGGAGCAGATGTGGACTCTGACCACAATCTATTGGTTATGAACTGTAGATTAAAACTGAAGAAACTGCAAAAAGATGGGAATTTAAGGAGATGGGACCTAGATAAACTGACTAAACCAGAGGTTGTACAGAGTTTCAGCGAGAGCATAAGGGAACAATTGACAGGAATGGGGGAAAGAAATACAGTAGAAGACGAATGGGTAGCTTTGAGGGATGAAATAGTGAACGCAGCAGAGGATCAAAAAGGTAAAAAGACGATGGCTAGGAGGACTCCTTGGGTAACAGAAGAAATATTGAAGTTAACTGATGAAAGGAGAAAATATAAAAATGCAATAAATGAAGCAGGCAAAAAGGAATACAGACATCTCAAAAATGAGATCGACAGGAAGTGCAAATCGGCTAAGCAGGGATGGCTAGAGGACAAATGTAAGGATGTAGAGGCTTATCTCACAAGGGGTAAGATAGATACTGCCTACAGGAAAGTTAAAGAGACCTTTGGAGAAAAGAGAACCACTTGTATTAATATCAAGAGTTCAGATGGAAACCCAGTTCTAAGCAAAGAAGGGAAAGCAGAAAGGTGGAAGGAGTATATAGAAGGTCTATACAAGGGCGATGTACTTGAGGACAATATTATGGAAATGGAAGAGGGTGTCAATGAAGATGAAATGGGAGATATGATACTGCGTGAAGAGTTTGACAGAGCACTGAAAGACCTGAGTCGAAACAAGGCCCCGGGAGTGGACAACATTCCATTAGAACTACTGATGGCCTTGGGAGAGCCAGTCCTGACAAAACTCTACCATCTGGTGAACAAGATGTATGAGACAGGCAAAATACCCTCAGACTTCAACAAGAATGTAATAATTCCAATCCCAAAGAAAGCAGGTGTTGACAGATGTGAAAATTACTAAACTATCAGTTTAATAAGTCACAGCTGCAAAATACTAATGCGAATTCTTTACAGACAAATGGACAAACTGGTAGAAGCCGACCTTGGGGAAGATCAATTTGGATTCCGTAGAAATGTTGGAACACGTGAGGCAATACTGACCTTACGACTTATCTTAGAAGAAAGATTAAGGAAAGGCAAACCTACATTTCTAGCATTTGTAGACTTAGAGAAAGATTTTGACAATGTCTCTCTTTCAAATCCTAAAGGTGGCAGGGGTAAAATACAGGGAGCAAAAGGCTATTTACAATTTGTACAGAAATCAGATGGCAGTTGTAAGAGTCCAGGGGCATGAAAGGGAAGTAGTGGGTGGGAAGGGAGTGAGACAGGGTTGTAGCCTCTCCCTGATGTTTTCAATCTGTATATTGAGCAAGCAAAGGAAACAAAAGAAAGAGAAGAAAAAAAGTCTTTGAGGTTTGCCGATGACATTATAATTCTATCAGAGACAGCAAAGGACTTGAAAGAGCAGTAGAACGGAATGAACAGTGTCTTGAAAGGAGGATATAAGATGAACATCAACAAAAGCAAAACGAGGATAATGGAATGTGGTCGAATTAAGTCGGGTGATGCTGAGGGAATTAGATTAGGAAATGAGACACTTAAAGTAGGAAAGGAGTTTTGCTATTTGGGGAGCAAAATAACTGATGATGATCGAAGTAGAGATGATATAAAATGTAGACTGGCAATGGCAAGGAAAGCGTTTCTGAAGAAGAGAAATTTGTTTACATCGAGTATAGATTTAAGTGTCAGGAAGTTGTTTCTGAAAGTATTTGTATGGAGTGTAGCCATGTATGGAAGTGGAACATGGACGATAAATAGTTTGGACAAGAAAAGAATAGAAGCTTTCAAAATGTGGTGCTACAGAAGAATGCTGAAGATTAGATGGGTAGATCACATAACTAATGATGAAGTATTGAATACAATTGGGGAAAAGAGGAGTATGTGGCACAACTTGACAAAAAGAAGGGACCAGTTAGTAAGACATGTTCTGAGGCATCAAGGGATCACAAATTTAGCATTGGAGGGCATCATGGACAGTAAAAATCATAGAGGGAGACCAAGAGATGAATACACTAAGCAGATTCAGAAGGAGGTGGGTTGCAGTAAGTACTGGGAGATGAAGAAGCTTGCACAGGATAGAGTAGCATGGAGAGCTGCATCAAACCAGTCTCAGGACTGAAGACCACAACAACAACAATAACTGTCTTTGCTGCATGAGCATATAATGTAAATATTTCTTTATATAACATATTTAATGAATTGTTACTCTTTATAATAATTACCAACTTCGAATGTTCCATATTGAATGGCGGTACACTGGTGCAACAAGACTTCGTATATATTGCTAGGAGCTAACCATAGCCACACTGCTGAGAGTGACAAGTTTAGCCCACAACCACATATTGTGGGGAGATATTTCTGTACTGTTCTCATTCGATGCATTAATATTGTAATGAATTTTTAGAACAATGAAAAATAATACAGGGTTTTCACACAAAATCTCACTGATTTTCAGATTCAATGAATACAAAAATTAGGACATAGATACTTGTGGTTTGGTGTTCATGTAAAGTAACTCAAGAGGTTTTGTGCAAAAAATCAATACATTTCTTCATGGACTAATTTTGTTACCTGTAAAATGTCTATCCTGTACTTAATCTCATCCCATGCGTGTACAAGCATGTCTGGATGGTGGAGGATCTTACATCTTCAAATCTTCTACAGAGATATCCAAGGCAACATACTGATGAGGGGAGTGCAGTGTCTTTCACATAAACCCACAGGATGAAACCCTAAGGGATTACTTCCAGAGATCACAGTATTCATGTGGTTGGTCCAATCATATTGTATCTGTCACTGTGGATGTTCAGTGCAGAAAGTCATGAACATGTAATCTCCAGTGAAGTGGTGTACCATTCTGCTGGAAGGTCACATTTGGTTGAAGGGTAAGAAGTGGAGGTACAGGAGATTGTTCAAGCATGTACAGATAAATAGCTCCAGTTACTGTTTGCTCAGTGAAGTAAAATGTTCAACAGTGCTGTCTCCCATCAGTGCACACCATACACTCACCTTCCGAGAATCTCTGACATGTCCCTGAAACATGAAAAATGTAGAGGTTTTCTGAACCCAGATGCAAATGCGCCACCAAATAACAGTCTACATGTGTGGAAGGTTGTTGCTAGATAGTTTTGGTTCTGCTCTCTCTTGCGGTGTAGTCATTACTGATAATTATCTTTGGTGGAGGGGTGTGGGGCTACACAAAACATTTTGAATTGATTTATAATGCTGCAAACTGAAAGTGTCTTTGTTGCACAGGTCTGTTGGTTTTGCATTTTTTTTAAACAAAAAACAGTCGCATTTTTAAATTGTGGAGATTTCATGTGGACACCCTTTATATCCAAAACTAAACTAAACTCCGTCCAAACAGGCCTTGGAAGGGCCAACGGTACCGACTGGTTGCTGTGTGATCCTCAGCCCACAGGCGTCACTGGATGCAGATATGAAGCGACATCTGGTCAGCACACACTGCTCTCCTGGCCATACGTCAGTTTACGAGACCAGAGCCGCTACTTCTCAATCAAGGAGCTCCTCACTTTGCCTCAGAAGGCAGACCAGATGATCACACATCCAAGTGCTAGCCTAGCCCGACAGTGCTTAACTTCAGTGATCTGATGGAACCGGTGTTACCACTGCAGCAAGGCCATTTGTCCCTTTATATCCAGGGGGAGTTCAAAAAGTATGTTACTCATTATGATGACAGGCCAAAAACTTTTATTGAATGCTATAGTACACTATAAAGTGACTCACATACACAGTCACCAAGTATCTGTAAACAATGGTTGGAGCAATCTACCAATTGTTAAATTCCTCCATAATAGAAATTTGCTTCTTTGTCACAAGCCATTTGATAGTTGCAATGTGAATGTCAAAATTGTTGCAAGATCTCTCTCCACCCACACCCTTGACATTCTTTCACCTTGCCCAGGGGAGCATTGCTGTTACTTAATTAATTTTCCATGCATCTGTTCTTTATGGTATTATGCATTTACATTAGTGTTGCACAGGATGAACTGGCATTAATAGTTGTGTCCTTTGCCATAATCTCTGGGTTTACAACTTCTTCACATTTGAAGAATATGGCATCTGCAAGCTTCCCTGTTGATGGACAACTTTGCTTTCTGCAGTGAAGGCAAAGAGCTGTCTCACCATTCTGCAGATGCTCTGTTTGTTGCAGGTGTGAAATGATGGATCCATGCATTATCACCCATAATGATACAGCTCAGGAAATCATTGCCTTCATGGATTAATGTTCAAGAAGTCCAATGTCACCATAAAACTTGCACCTGTGTATCCAAATGCCAGGGATCATGGAATCCAGTGCAAGCACAATTTCCAGTATTGCAGACAATCGCAGCCTGTTGAATGTAAGCTGCCTGATGAGATACACATCTCCTGAGCAATTTCCATGGGACTCATTCTTCAGCTGCAGTCAATCAGTTCCTTGATTGTTGTTGTGACTGATATTGATGGACATTCTTTCCAATCAACATCACTAATGTCTGTGAGGATTTGGTCAAAATGTTGGTACCATTTCACTGCAGCTTAATTTTACATTGCATTTGGTACATATACTGCCAGAATGTTATGGTGGACCTGTGCGTGGTTTTGACACTTTCCCCACAAGAATTGTACTGTCCTGCAGACTTTGGAGTACATTATCATTTCTGTAACTCAACTCACTGTGATGCACTTGTCATCCATACAACAACATAATCTGCCTACAAGAAAAGCAGAACATGTACTCTTTTTTGACAATGTGCCACTCCTGGCATGCAGTGGTGTTAGCATGGGACGACACACATTCTGAAGCTGAATGAATGTAATTTGTTGGAAGTCTAAATTAAACAGTATATCAAGCATCAAAAAAATTTCATTTCCATATATTCGTGAAAGCAGCTTTGAAATGATGAAACAGTTTCTATGTGCTTGGCACAGCTGCTTCTCATGTCTGCAGTGGGATTTAGTAAATGTCTCAACAGCAATGCCTCTTCACAGCTCTACAGATGGTTATTTTTTTCACCTATAGACATTCATTCTTTGCAGTTGAAAGCTGTCAAAAGTGCTGCCAGGTGTCAGGGACTTCCTTAAGTTGACGCAATTGTAGGAGTTGCCTTAGTAGTAAAGAATAAAATATATTCAAACTTCATAATATGGCATTTTGTCACGCATCTCTGTGTTTATGATGTTGTGTCTGCTGATCTAGGTGTCATAAAATGATATAATTTTGTAGGTACATTCAGTGGCATATACTGTCTGCAAGATGCACTGCAAATAGAGTTGGTAGCAACAGAGTAATAAATTTAAAGGTCATGGATAATGTGGTAATTTTTCACACATCTCAGTGTTTATAAGATCATAGCTCCTGAACTATGATTCCTAAATATAATTTTTCAGGTGCGTTTAGTGGCCTATGTGGATGCTCTGTGTCAGACTCATCAGATTCGTTGCAAATAGAGTTAGCAGCACAAAAGTCACAAATTTAAATGTCATGCATGATTCGGATCTGATTGTTTATGATGTTACATCTCCTGAACTATGATGGATAGGTGTCTCTTATTCTGACAACAAGTGTTGCTTGACAGTGAGGGAAATGCTTACCAAGTTTTGTCAAAATTGGTCCAGTGGTGTAGGAGGAGATTTGGAACATATGCACATACATACATTTTTTATAATATGTATGGATTTTGCTACAAACTCGATATTACCGTGGACAGGCATAAAAATAATTTTCGGTGATTAGGATATCACAGAAGAAAACCATGTAAAGTTTGCAGCCATAATTATTGACAAAAATTTAAATTGGAAGATACTCATAGCACTTGCAATCTGTATTTTGTCAGGTGCAACAAACATGGACCCCAGAAAGATAAATTATCACTGCTAATAAAATATCACTGCTACTTGGAGTCAGTTATTCATTGTGGCATAATCTTCTGGCAGAATTCAACAAATGCTCCTAGTAACATGAAAGAAATTAATTAGGTATGTGCCTATCACCAAACAGAGAGTATCTTGTCCTTCCCGTTACATGTATTGGGTAAGGCTTTTCATGTATAAAAAACAACATTTACTTTAAACCTTCCATTTGAAGTAGAATTTCAGCACTCATCACAGAGAGAGTTTTAAACTTCCAACACACAATTTAGAACTCTATACCCAAACATGAGTGTATATGGGGTTATTAAAAGAAATCTGTTTTCCAGAAAAGTGCTTGTTTTTGTACACTAGAGCTATCGTGAGTATATTTCAGTTTATCCCAGTTATTTACATAAAATACAGTGACATTTTTTATTGTGCCTGAAAGTGTTTTGCTTGAAAACTTGATATTTTTTTCTGAACTACAAATCAAATAATTTGAAAAATGTATGCAGTGAGAATCAGACTTAAAAAAGAGTATTGGAAAGTGGAACAGAAAAACGAATATTCAAATAGTGGAAATTATACAAGAATAATTGCAAAATGAACATGAAGGTATGAAAATCTCCTTTTTATGGGCCCCAGCTCATGTATGATTAGTTTACAATGATACAGGAAACCAGTTGATGAAGAAGGGCAATATTTCTGCTCCCGTGATTAACATCAGAATACCATCATCTGATTGCAAGTCATGGATACAGAAACTGGCCAAGGAAGGATGAACAGAGGATTGGTGGCTTTCCATTTGTCATAAATGTCAATCCCACAAATAATTAGAAGCAATCCCCCCCCCTCCCCCCCCCCCCTGAAATTGTAATAATATTAGGCAAGCAGAAAGCTGATAGCAATGTTTAACCGAACATGAAGGAAACGTGGTTTAATTCCCTCCAACTTATGTCAAATAGACATTACAGATAACCCTTTCTGTGACTGTCAGAAGAAAGAAGAAGGAGAGGTGGCCCACTCACTGTTTTCCTGCAGTTTCTGTGACGCATACCAAAACTGTTTGCTGTGAAGCCTTGTGAATTTCAAGGTGTCTCTTCCAACAAGTGCACCTCTTTTATTGTGTGACTAAGATCCTCTAATATACAAGGCTCATTTTTATTTTGTAGGAGATAATAACATGTGTCTATGTAATGTGATTTACTATCTGTGGTTTTATATTCTTGTTAATCTCCAGGTGTGTGCTTACCCATCTTTGTTGAGTTTTCTTTTATATTCTATTTGGTCAATAGTTGATATGTGAAGATAACTCAGCTATGCCATGTGGATACTGTAAACTAATTATAATGCTATTCGCTATTACTCTGTATGTATGGTATTATATTTGTAGCAAGCAGTTGGCGGGGAGGCAGAGAGAGAGAGAGAGAGAGAGAGAGAGAGAGAGGGAGAAGTATGTCATACACGCATTATTATTTTATTGCAGGTTTGCCATATTTTACCAACAAACATTCTCGCGATGGACTTTCTATAGATATTTTTCCTCAATTGAGAGGACTGGGATGCTACTCTGTTACCTACAATGGATATTTAAAAGTATCTTCACCTTATCAGTACTCAGAAACTACACTAACCACACATCTTTCATTTATGGTGAGTGAAATTTTTTCTCATAGTTTTATTGCATTTGTTATACTTGTAAGTAGGTATATCTTAATCCAAGTTTGAAGAAGACAAATGTCACTGGTGTTCAGTGGCTTTGTGACATTAATCTCATACGTACTAGTTTGTAAGTCTGAATAGCACCACATTATCATTTCTGCATATCAAACAGCCAGTGCAAGAATGTCTTTTGCAACTATATTAAATCAACATAATTTAACAAGTGTGAAACCAGTAGAATACACAAATGACAGGATAATGAAGATTCGGCTGAGGGCAATTAATGGAGTGAAGGACCTCAAGTATATGCATCAGAGGCAGGAAATAAAGAGCAGAATATCAGGTAATTCCTAGAAAAATCAGAAAATGAAATTGCAAATGCAGAAGTGATATTGATGGGTGACTTAAATGCAGAGGTTGGAAAGAATGGGGAAGGATGAAATAATTGAATTGGTCTGTATGGGTGTGGGAAAAAGAGGAAGGAGAGAAGTTGACTGATTTTTGCCGAAGAAATTTGTTGTATCAGGAAGGAAAATAGCCAAAACATAAAAATACTATGGGTTGGGAGAGAAAGGGATGAAAGTGGCCATTGACTTCTTTCTGGTGGAAAAGCAAAATCGTAGACACCTGATGGATGTAACTGATTTCCCGGGAGAAGCTTTGTATGGGAACAGTCCAGTAGTGGTGACTAAAATGAGGATGGGTAAATGGAATCAATAAAGGCCCAAGAAAAATTCAGGCAGTTACTTAAGCTTAAAATTGCAAGTACTGATTGTGGAAGTTTTGATGGACAAGGAGACACCATGTAGGAGTAAGCAGGTGATGGAAAAAGCAAAATAGAAAAAGAAAGCATGGTATGAACAGAACAGAGATAAAAAAGAAGAAAATAAAAGGAAATACCTGGAAAGTAAAAACAAATGTAAGAAAGTGGTATGAGAGACAGGAGGAAAAGCTTGGATGGCTTTACATGAGAGATGGAATGTCTATGTCTACATCTACATGGTTACTCTGCAGTTCACACTTAAATGACTGGCAGAGGATTCGTCAAACCATTTTCATACTACTTCTCTACCATTCCACTCTCGAATGGTGCATGCGAAAAAGGGACACCTAAATCTTTCTGTTTGAGCTCTGATTTCTCTTATTTTATTATGATGATCATTTCTCCCTTTTGAGGTGGGTGTCAACAAAATATTTTCGCGTTCGGAAGAGAAAGTTGGTGATTGAAATTTCGTAAATAGATCATGCTGCAAAGAAAACTGCCTTTGTTTCAGTGACTGCCACTCCAGCTCGTGTATGAAATCAGTGACACACTCACCCGTATTGTGCGATAACATGAAACGAGTTGCCCTTCTTTGCACTTTCTCGATGTCCCCCGTCAATCCCTCCTGGTAAGGATCCCATACTGCACAGTAATGTTCCAGCAGAGGACGGACAAGTGTAATTAATATAGGATGTCTCTTTAGTGGGTTTGTTGCATCTTCTAAGTGTTCTGCCAACAAAGTGCAGTCTTTCCAATTTAAGTTGCTTGTAATTGTAATTCCTAGGTATTTAGTCGAATTGACAGCCCTTACATTTATGCGATTTATCGTATACCCAAAATTTATTGGATTTATTTTAGTACCCATGTGGATGACCTCACACTTTTCTTTGTTTAGTTCCAATTGCCACTTTTTGCACCATACAAAAATTCTCTCTAGATCATTTTGTAATTGGAATTAATCGTCTAATGATTTTACTGGATGGTGAATTACAGCATCATCTGCAAACAATCTAAGGGGGCTGCTCAGATTATTACCTAGATCATTTATGTAAATCAAGAACAGCAGAGGGCCTATGACACTACCTTGTGGAATGCCAGATATCACTTCTGTTCTACTTGATGATTTACTCCACTCACAAAGCCAGTCACACAACTGAGATGATACTCCATATGCATGCAATTTGATTAATAGTCGCTTTTGAGGAACAGTATCAAAAGCCTTCTGGAAATCTAGGAATATGGAATCAATCTGAGATCCCTTGTCGACAGCACTCATTACTTCATGGGAATAAAGAGCTAGCTGTGTTGCACAAGAATGATATTTTCTGAATCCGTGTTGGTTATGTATCAATAAGTCATTTTCTTCAAGGTGATTCATAATGTTTGAGTACAGTATATGCTCCAAAATCCTACTGCAAGTTGAGGTCAGTGGTATGGGTCTGTAATTCAATGGGTTACTTCTATTTCCTTTCTTGAATATTGGTGTGACCTGTGCTACATTCCAGTCATTAGAAACAGACCTTTCGTCAAGTAAGTGGTTGTATATGATTGCTATTGTGTCTGCATGCTCTGAAAGGAACCTGATTGGTGTACCAACTGGACCGGAAGACTTGCCTTTCTTAAGTGATTTGAGTTGTTTTGCAACACCTGAGATATCTAATTTTATGTCACTCATGCTAACAGCTGTTCTGGTTTCGAATTCTGGAATATTTACTTTGTCTTCTTTCATTAAGAAATTTTGGAAAACTGTATTTAGTAACTCCGCTTTAGTGGCACCATCATTGATAACATTTCCATCGCTATTGCGCAGTGACAGTATTGACAGTTTTTTGCCACTGGTGTACTTTAAATACGACTAGAATTTCTTTGGGTTTTCTGCCATATTTTTAGACAATGTTTCACTGTGGAAACTATTAAAAGCATCTCACATTGACGTCTGCACTAAATTTTGAGCTTTCATGAAGCTTAGCCAGTCTTGGGGATTTTGTGTTCTTCTGAATTTGGCACGCTTTTTTTGTCGCTTCTGCAACAGTGTTCTGACATGTTTTGTGTACCACGGTGGATCAATCCTGTCTCTTATTAACTTATATGGTATGAATCTATCTATTGCTGTTGATACTGTATCTTTGAATTTGAGCCTTATCTGGTCTACACTTTCATAATTAGCTTGAAAGGAATGGAGACTCTCTCTTAGGAAGGCATCAAGTGAATTTTTATCTGCTGTTTTAAATAGATATATTTTGCATTTATTTTAGTGGTTTTGGTTGATGTGGTTTTAAGCCTCAGTACAATGACCTTGTGTTCACTAATCCCTGTATCCATCATGACACTCTCTATTAGATCAGGATTATTTGTAGCTAAGAGGTCAAGTGTGTTTTCACAACCATTTACAATTCGTGTGAGCTCATGAACTAATTGTTCAAAGTAATTCTCAGAGAAAGCATTTAGCACAATTTCAGATGTTTTCTGTCTTCCACCGGCTTTGAACATTTATTTTGCCAACAGATCAAGGGTAGATAGAAGACTCCATCAATTATAGCTGTATGAGTGTTGTAATGAGATTCAAGTTTTCTTTGAACCGTTCAGCAATTAAATTATGTTACTGGTGGTGAATGGATGCTGTATGGAATTGCAAGGAGGAAGAGGAAGGAAAGAACTTGCACAGAGCTGGCGAAAGGGGAAAATGGAGAGCTAAAAATGCAACCAGGGGAGATAACGAAAAAATGGAAAGAATAATTTAACAGACTACTAAATGTGAAAAACAGCAATGAAAAAGGAACAGAAATATGACAGGCGGACCTATACCTGGAAGAATAGAAATATATTGCAATGTTATAAGTAGAACTAGCAGTTAGAAGAATGAAAACAGGAAAGGCACCTGGGATAGATGAAATAAGTGTGGAGACAAAAAACGCAGCTAGATCTACTGGGATGCAGTGGCTATATAGAATGCTAAGATGTAGATGGACTCAGAATGTGTGCCTGAAAAATGGGGGAAGTGAATAATAATTTCAGCACTCAAGAAGGGAGACAGAAAAGTATGTGATAACATTTGAGTGATCACGCTTGTATCACAAGTAGCAAAAATAAGGGAGAGGACACTGGAAAGAAGACTGAGGGAAAATGTGGAAGGTCAGTTAGAAAAGGAGCAGTATGGCTTTTGACATGCTAGACCCTATATTTAGTATGATGCAGTTGATGGAAAGGTATTGGGAGTATGGGAAAGATCTGCTGATAACTTTTCTGGACTTAGTGAAGGTTTGCAATAATGTCCCCAGAGTAAAGGTATGGCAAACCTTGGAGAGCTGGAGAGAAAGAGAGTGGGAAAAAAACAATTGAGATTCTTCAAGCAGTGTATGACTTAAGTTTTAGCCCTGTCCAGACCAAAGTTAGAAGTACTGATTGAATTAGGAATTTTATTTGATTAAGACAAGGATGTTCGGTGTTACTGTTATAATTTGTAATGGTAATGGATGAAATCGTGAAAGAGAAAAGAATCTCATAGAGGAAGGATGGTAATGTTATTGCTATTTGCCAAGATATTGTGGTGTGGGAAACCAACAGTAAGGATGTACAAGAAGAAATAGGTATCTTGAATTAAAAAAATTGAGAAATGTGGAATGAAATGCCATATGAAGAAAAACAAGATTATAGTGCTAACCAGAGGAGACAAAATAGGGATGGACATTATTAAAGGACAGGATATTGAAATTGGGAGTAACTTTAAATGTCTAGGAACTGTGATAATGCAAAAATTGAGGCAAAATATAGCAAACAGAGCAATGTGTTTTACCAATGTGTGGGCCTTGGTCTATGGAAGGGAGATGCCAATGTAGTGTAAGAAAGTGCTCTGCAAGGCACACTTTACACTCATGCTGACATTGAGTCATAAATTGCAGAAGAGAGAAAGAAACTTTGTGATGACAGTTGTACGAAGGTGGAGGTTTCCGAGAAACAATATGCTGAAAATATGGTTAAACTTGAGAACCAAATCGATCATATTAAAAATGATTCAGAAACTGAGGTAGAAACAAAGTGTGCAGTAGTAGTAGATGAAAAACTGGTAATAATTAGCTGAAATAGAGGAAAATGGAAGAGGTACAAAATCTAAAGCATAGAGAAAGTGACAGTGTGTCTGATAATCATTTTGGTAAGCAGGATGTAGGTTGCAGTAAGTACTGGCAGATGAAGAAGCTTGCACAGGATAGAGTAGGATGGAGAGCTGCATCAAACCAGTCTCAGGGCTGAAGACCACAACAACAACAACAATTACAGTAATAACTTTTTGCGCTTCCAGGCATTACAATTTTTCTGTTTTGACCTTTATTGGAGGATTTGTTATATTTACTTTTGCTTACACTATTTGTTGTTTCACTGGCTAAGTCTAGTGCTGAAAACGTACTCAATGTAACTGGTGCACCCTGTCTAGTGCTTTGTTTTTCACTTTCTTGATGGTTTCACATTCCGTTTTTGGAATTTACTGCAGTCCACATAAATTTATTTGTAGTTTTGACATATTCTGTGTTTAAAGTACATGTTACATTTGTTTCATCATAAATAACACTTTTTTGATTGCAAATAACATTTAACAATGTCAACAAGGCTGTTTTTTTCTGGCTATTTTCTGCCACTGTTTCACTGCTTTCACTAGACCACAAACATTTTACACTTAAGAGTTTTTTTTTTTTTTGTTTTCTTGTTTCAGGAACTCTATTTCTTTCTTGATAGTTTCCATAACACTATTTAATAGCTCGATAATTTCGTTTTTTGTGTGTACCACTTTGTTAAGATCTTCATGTTAGTCACACGCACAATGACCATAGGTCCAACAAATATTCTCATTTATGAACTTCAGGTTTACGTTCACACACCTCTCATGTAACCAGAAGTTGCACATCACACACGGGATGCCCTTCATCTCACATTTTTTACATTTTTTACACGACGAGTTATTGTAAAATTGTTTTTCTATTGAGACTGATGCAGCACTGCACTGACCTACGTGTGCCATCTTTGTGTAACTTGGACAAAGTAAATGGCCTCCTAAGTAAAGAAAAGTTAACAGAGATGTATAAAGTCAATGATGTCGACCAAGAAATTGACATATTTATGACACAAGTCATTTAGAAGAGGCTTTTACACAAAAAACAGTAAGCTTAAATAACAGTAAGGAACATATGAACTTAAGCACACCAGCTGTAACAACCTCCTGTAGAAATAAAAGAATACTCTTTTAAGTTACGTAAGCAAAGTAATGACACCCCCTAATTATTCAAATACTATAAATCTGTATATGTATCTTAAGAAGTGTGATAATAAAAGCTAAAAGGGTGTACTATGATTAGTACATTGACAAATCCAACAACAATGCAATGCACATAAACACAGAAATGAAACACAAAATTGAAATGCTAACTAAGCCTGAACGGTAGTGAGCACTTTCCTTTTCAAGCATAACTGACAATTGGTTAAAATAACCAAAACATAAATTATCACCCAGTAAACTATAAAAATCAGGTGTGCAAATAGTCAAGATTTCATTACTACAGTCTGAAGACAATGTTTAAAAAAACTCAGAATGTTAAAAAAACTTCTTTTTCAGTTAGCATTGGTGGAATTCCAGCAACTGTAATCAAGAATTGTGCACACACACACACACACACACACACACACACACACACACACACACACACACACACACACTATTGCTGAACCACTAACTCACCTCTGTGACTGTAATGTAATTCTTGTGTAAAGTTCAAAAAAGCCAGTCACAAGCATGGAAATCATTTTGGTGTGTGGATTTTTGTGTAGAAAATTCTTCCACAATGACTGTAAAAGCCTCAGAAACAGTGAAGCTTGAGATGTGACATCTTCAAAATTGAGAATTAAGTTTCATTATGAGGCTTGTGAGAAAAGGATAGACATCAAACATTTTCCAGGGAAAAGATTAGTGAGGATTTGTTGTATGAACAAGATCACATGGTAAGTAAACAGGAAGTTGGTCACCCTGTAATAACAGCAAGTGTGCAGGGTATACCTGTTAAGTGTTTACTGGACAGTGGTAGTGATTTGAATGGCATTTCACAGGCATTTTTTAATCTGTTAAGAAGACAGAGGATGTAGTAGTAATGTATGTTTCTGGAATAAAAATGATTAGTGCTGCCAGTAAGCTATGAAAGAGTGTGAAACAAGAGGTTCTATTAACTGTGGAATTGGTTGGACGGCTGGTGGAAGTGCAATTTCTTGGTGATTCAAAATCTCAGCAGTGATGTAATATTTGGGACTAATTTCTAGTGCAAATAGCAAGTAGGGGATTCAACATTCTGTGTTGGATTCATTATGTGGTGATAATGCTTAACCCAGCTGCATGTCTCATTTTTCATGTTTCCTGAGGCAGTCAGACTCTTTTCCTATCCTATCTGTAGTTTATAAGCGATCAAAAATATTTTATCTTTATCTTCTAGTTTCATTTGATTTTGTTCAATAGGAATCTTTAGTACAAGAATATCTTAGAAAAGGTTTCTCTAATGTTATCTCTTTATATTACATTGTGTTAGTTATAAGTAATGGAACCATAAGAGGATAGAAGAAAGTTAATTGGTACAATCGTTAAAGACTTTCTGTCAAAGAGGTAAGTTAAACAGAAAATGAAAGGTTTCAGCATATGTGGAGCATAATTAAAATCTGAAGTAATCAGCTGATGGGTGTAGCAGCACTGGCAATATGCAGTAAAAAACCAACTTAAATACAAGATCTTAATATTAATTGGCGTATAATAGAAGTGTTTTGCATTCAGTGCAATCAGTATGTTGAGATAACTATCTACCTATAGAAGTGTGCAATGGTACAGCCTTGTCTAACATAAAGGAATTACAACTTTAAACATTGTTGTCTGGAGTAAAGTGTGGAAAGAATAAGCGAGATTTGTATGTATATTGCCCTTGTGCCTAGAATGTGAAGCAAATAATAGTTTTTCTAAGTGATAATTTTGTCTGATCAGTAATGAGAGTTAAGTTAGCCTTAGCATAAGTGTCTGTTATTGTGGAGTGTTTTTCAGTAGAATCAATTTTGAATTAGATAAACAGAGGAGGTGTTTATATTTGTTAGGTAATAAAGCAATAATGAAATAATAAAATAATGAATAATGTTAGGGTCTTAATGGTTAGGGAGCCTGTCTCTGCAGTAGGGATACTTTTTGAGAATGCACTCCACTAGCTAACAAGGAAAGAAATGTAAGTAAAATAATGGAGCTGACAGACAAGATTGAGTAATGAAAAAGATAACTGTATACCAAGAAATGTGGTGTAACTGTAATGATGATCTAATTGTGAACTAGGCAACATTGGGTACTGTGTATATTGTGCAATTCATAACACTGCAGCTAGGAATGAGAGCTTGACAGAAAGAGCAATATTTTAGTAAGTACAAGTCATATAATGCTGCATTATCAGACCTATAGGTTATCAGAAAACTGTTATTTGTGTTCTGACGAATTATGAGCTTAAAGTGGTAATACTGGGATGAAGAAAGGTAATTTTGCTGATTAATGGACAACTATGGTGCTAGACTGATGTGAACATTCTGGCAGGTCATTTATTTGGTAACATTTTGTGAGGATTTAATTTTCTGTTTGAATGAGAATAGTACTAACAGTTGAGTGGAGAAGTAGGGCAAGGATTTGATACAACTTCCATCCCCTTAATTTTGAGAAGAGTAGTAATGAAGTTATGTTATGGTGACTCCATTCATTTGTTTTTTTCATAATGTAATGATTATTACATCTATGCCACTGCACATATTGAATTTTTACTAGAGATAATGTACATATTTTAGACACTAAGGTGATAGATATGTTGCAAGTGGGAAAGAAACAAAAGTCTTTCAAATTTACCTAGCTTCAGACAGTTATGACATAGAGTAATGTTTTGTAGTGTAATGTGCACTTGATTTAAAATTTTTTCCACTCCGCACCTATCACACTTTAGTCAAATTTGGTGCTAATTATTGTAATGTTATGAGAACTATTTAATGTATTTATTTATGATGTAATGACTATCGTTTACCATTAGTGTGAAACAATTTTCTTAGTCTTAAGTTGGAAGTAAAAGTAAGTGTATCAAAGTAGCGTATTTTCTCTAATGTACTGTGGTGGAGGAGAACCATCTCCAAGGGAATTGATAGCAATGCATTTCCTCACTAACTGCCACTTGGACCTGTTGAAGGCTTGGACAACTTGATGAAAAAATGTGTAAAAGCTCAGTAAAAGTATGAAAGTGCTTGTGAAAAATACACTCCTGGAAATGGAAAAAAGAACACATTGACACCGGTGTGTCAGACCCACCATACTTGCTCCGGACACTGCGAGAAGGCTGTACAAGCAATGATCACACGCACGGCACAGCGGACACACCAGGAACCGCGGAGTTGGTCGTCGAATGGCGCTAGCTGCGCAGCATTTGTGCACCGCAGCCGTCAGTGTCAGCCAGTTTGCCGTGGCATACGGAGCTCCATCGCAGTCTTTAACACTGGTAGCATGCCGCGACAGCGTGGACGTGAATCGTATGTGCAGTTGACGGACTTTGAGCGAGGGCGTATAGTGGGCATGCGGGAGGCCGGGTGGACGTACCGCCGAATTGCTCAACACGTGGGGCGTGAGGTCTCCACAGTACATCGATGTTGTCGCCAGTGGTCGGCGGAAGGTGCACGTGCCCGTCGACCTGGGACCGGACCGCAGCGACGCACGGATGCACGCCAAGACCGTAGGATCCTACACAGTGCCGTAGGGGACCGCACCGCCACTTCCCAGCAAATTAGGGACACTGTTGCTCCTGGGGTATCGGCGAGGACCATTCGCAACCGTCTCCATGAAGCTGGGCTACGGTCCCGCACACCGTTAGGCCGTCTTCGGCTCACGCCCCAACATCGTGCAGCCCGCCTCCAGTGGTGTCGCGACAGGCGTGAATGGAGGGACGAATGGAGACGTGTCGTCTTCAGCGATGAGAGTCGCTTCTGCCTTGGTGCCAATGATGGTCGTATGCGTGTTTGGCGCCGTGCAGGTGAGCGCCACAATCAGGACTGCATACGACTGAGGCACACAGGGCCAACACCCGGCATCATGGTGTGGGGAGCGATCTCCTACACTGGCCGTACACCACTGGTGATCGTCGAGGGGACACTGAATAGTGCACGGTACATCCAAACCATCATCGAACCCATCGTTCTACCATTCCTAGACCGGCAAGGGAATTTGCTGTTCCAACAGGACAATGCACGTCCGCATGTATCCCGTACCACCCAACGTGCTCTAGAAGGTGTAAGTCAACTACCCTGGCCAGCATGATCTCCGGATCTGTCCCCCATTGAGCATGTTTGGGACTGGATGAAGCGTCGTCTCACGCAGTCTGCACGTCCAGCACGAACGCTGGTCCAACTGAGGCGCCAGGTGGAAATGGCATGGCAAGTCGTTCCACAGGACTACATCCAGCATCTCTACGATCGTCTCCATGGGAGAATAGCAGCCTGCATTGCTGCGAAAGGTGGATATACACTGTACTAGTGCCGACATTGTGCATGCTCTGTTGCCTGTGTCTATGTGCCTGTGGTTCTGTCAGTGTGATCATGTGATGTATCTGACCCCAGGAATGTGTCAATAAAGTTTCCCCTTCCTGGGACAATGAATTCACGGTGTTCTTATTTCAATTTCCAGGAGTGTACTATATATTGAGCAAGTGAAATTTTCTGCCTGAAGCTGATGATTATGAGACTGGGTGCTAAGTTGCTATGTGAAAGTGTTTACTAACAGATGGAATTCTTCCTTACTTTTCACGTTTAATAGAATATTCATCATGGGAGAATGAGTGCAGTTACATGTATGAACCAAGGTTAATTACACGTCTTAACACAGAAAGGACTGGAAAATTTCTCGTGAAATAGACCAAACAAACAAAGTTTTATGTTAATGGGCTGCTAATCATGGAACTGAAGTATTGGAGGTGTGTGCATCAGAAGAAATTGAAAGAGTAAAATCATGCTGAAAATTCAACACACAGTGACATTGATCAATCTGAACCAACCTACCTAGCATCCTTTATGAATTTCATGTGCTGTTTCTGTGGCACTTACATCATTTGCACAAAGCAAGGTTTGATGATCTTGCAGGTGGGGTTTCACACTAGCATGGCATGGCCCATCTGTTCAAGAATTGTCTTCTCCTCTCACAGCCTCTGCACCTCTAACGAACAAGTCCATGTACTATGGCTTCCAGTGAAGAAACGTTTCCTATGGCTTCTGGTGAAGAAGTGCTTACCATTTCTCCCAGTGAGGAACTGTCTGATACTTTTCTCTCCTGATCCTTCTTGGTGTGAGCCTGCCAACTGCTATTTTGGCCAGTCTGAGATTGCCTACTTCATTTCGCCAATACTAAAGTTTCCAAACAGCAACATATCTGTAATTCTCTTTCCAACAACTTATGGTGCCACATTGTAGCACCTCACCATTCACAAAGATTCTGAGTACCAATCTATCAAATGGCATCTCACAGAAAACTTTGTCTTCTTATTGTTTACATTCAAGGCATCAGCAGCTCTTCAGCAGTAGACAAAAGACTCATTTGATGAGGCGCCCTATGGTCACTGCACAATATTGTAATGTTTTCGCACAAGACATGATCTGTCATTTGGAGAAAACTCTGTATTCGTATTCGCCAGATGACGAGGAGAGGGTGAGTTGCTGAACTCAAAACACAAGTTCATTCTTTTCCTGGCATAGCTAATTTTGTCAAAGACACATGCCGCCCTCTGCTGTGGTGACTGCAACAGTGGGCAGCCGCGCACTGGACTCAGTTGGCTGGTGTTACCATCCTGCAAGCGTCCATTCAGCTGCCTCATCCACTGAAGGGAGGCCAAGGTGAACAAAACTTTAAGGGCCATGTTTTCACCCCCCCCCCCTGCCCCTCGCCCCTCCAACACACACATACACACTAATATCATAATGAATTCTGCATGCTCTTCTGAATTAAGAGAAGTTAAAGGAAATGCTCTACAGTTATCACCCACATCCATGGATATACAGGTACAATTCTTTTGTATATATATCGGAATTTATTGATTAATTAGACCTATCTTATTGATGGATTAAGTGTGCTGAGTAAAATGAAGAATGAAACACAAGGATGGCTACTTCCTGATGCGTTTCAGTCTAATCAATCATCACCACCATATCTGTGCCTGTCATCTGTCAGACAGCCAACTGACTTTTCCATGATGGCTCTGCCATCTCCTTTGTAGTAAAAAAGAGGAACATGGTTCCTTTGCTGGCAAAATGGTTCAACCACAGCCACACAACAGAGTATCAGGGGTTGCCCTCCTGCACCCACAAACCAACCGCAGTTCATCCTACCTGTGACAACTACTATGATATATGAGGTGGCCACTGTGTCACTGTTGCCAGCACTAGTTTGCCTCCACTGGCCATGTTATTCAAGCACCCAGTATACTTCTGCCAAATGGCCTACACCACCTGACAGCTTGCCAGGCAGTCTGCAAGTGTGCAAGTTTGAGTTCCAATTCATGAGTTCAGCATCAACATGCAGCAAGTGTCAGAGTGCAGCGCAAGCCAGTCGCAACCGAGAAAGCAATATAGTGTAGCAGACACAGACTTTGCCTACAGCAGTGTTTCCTTACTGTGGCAGACTGTATACTCAAAAGATCAGGGCATTCTTTCAGCTGCATTCGTTCAGCAGCTGTTAATTTGCTTTTCAGGATGTATTGGCAGGATGTATATTCTCTGTGTCACTAATAAAGTCCTCGGTTGTCTGGGCACACCTCTCTTTTGTAGTGTGCATCACCTGCACAACAGGTTAATACAGTACTTTCATGGTTTTGCTCTACATTCAGGTCCCCACCCATTAGTGTCGGTTGTTTACTTTTACCTTATTTGCTTTCATGTGTCTCTCCCTTACATTTTATGGAATGTGGCTCATTATTTATTTCTCTGTCTATTGTTTCCCATATATGTTTGGACCTTTCTTCTGTTGTGCTTTTCAATTCTCTGCTTCAGTGATTTTCTGTACATCAAACAGGAAGCAATTTGTGTGCCCCAGCTGTCTGTGTGTGTAGTGTAATACACGGGAAACTGTTTCTAAATGTTTGTCAAACGTATAACTGAGTCAGTGCGGTATTCAGCTAGTCAGACATGAAAAGCAACCTAAAAAACACATCCAGGCTGGCTGGTACACTGGCCCTCTACATTAATTCATCATGTGGGTTTGATCCAGTACTGGCACACCTCCCTGAATCGCAGAAGTCACGTGATAGAAGGCACAGCTACATAGACAGGTGTATCATAATTCATTAGTTTGATGAATATGTCATTCATTAACTTCCCCTTACAGTTTTATCATCAAGTGTAACTTTCAAAATGTAAATTATTATTCTTATACACACTTTGGCTCAAAAATTGCTTTTTACACTTATCTGCCAGTAACTCATATTTCAATGTAAATTTTGTATGTTGTGTGAAGTAAAGTATTGAGGTCTATTTTGAAAATAAATGTGATATTTTTCCACTATGAAAGGTACCTGATATGATATTTGGTCAATTTACTGTTTAGGAGTAGTATTGTCTTCAAATAGAACCAAACCTCACTCTGCATTTACAAATTTTTGAATAGATTACAAGGGCTAAAACTTTGATCTTTTGTTTTATTTTAACAGCATCATCATATGCAGTGGAAAACATCAATTTTCCGAACTTTAATTCATCAAGAACATATGCACCTGTGGTTCTTATTTACAATACAGTCACAGGTTCTGATGCTTAGAGAGTGTCTGGATATAGGTATCATATTTATTACTCTTATAGTTGTACATGAATGTTTAAACATATCATGCAGTTTTCTTGCAAGCATGCTGTTAAAAATACATTTTAGAGGAATACTGGTTAAATAATTCAACTAGCTGTGCATCTTCTGAAACACCCATTATTATTATTGTGATTTTTCATGCTCCACATGTTGTAACCAGAGATATAAGTGACAACAATATTATAAAAGAAGATTTAGTGACAACGGTGATTTCTTACAGAAATGTGTAACAAGTATAATATGCAGTGTCAACTCTAGAACCTCTTATAAACAAATTGAAAGATTTGCTTTGACAGTATAGCATACTACAAACAGTCTCATAGTAGGGCTGTGTTTATTACTCTTTTATGAATTAGTTATCAACAGTGCATGACAGTACAAAAGAACAACAACATTCATATATACAGGGTGATTCAAAAAGAATACCACAACTTTAGGAATGCAGGAATGCAGGAATGCAGGGTAATTCAAAAAGAATACCACAACTTTAGGAATTTAAAACTCTGCAACGACAAAAGGCAGAGCTAAGCACTATCTGTCGGTGAATTAAGGGAGCTATAAAGTTTCATTTAGTTGTACATTTGTTCGCTTGAGGCGCTGTGGACTAGGCGTCAGTGTCAGTTGATGCTAAGATGGCGACCGCTCAACAGAAAGCTTTTTGTGTTATTGAGTACGGCAGAAGTGAATCGACGACAGTTGTTCAGCATGCATTTCGAACGAAGTATGGTGTTAGACCTCCTGATAGGTGGTGTATTAAACGTTGGTATAAACAGTTTACAGAGAATGGGTGTTTGTGCAAAGGGAAAAGTTCTGGACGGCCGAGAACGAGTGATGAAAATGTAGCATGCATCCAGCAAGCATTTGTTCGCAGCCCAGGAAGATCGACTCGCAGAGCTAGCAGAGAGCTGCAAATTCCACAATCAACTGTATGGAGAGTCCTACGAAAAAGGTTAGTTATGAAACCTTATCATCTGAAATTGGTTCAAGTACTGTCTGCAGCTGATAAGATTAAAAGAATCGATTTCTGTGATTTTATCCTTGCTCAAATGGAAACAGATGAATCTTTCGTTTCAAAGATTGTGTTTAGTGATGAAGCAACTTTCCACACTAACGGGAAAGTCAACTGTCACAATGTCTGTATATGGGGCACTGAGAATCCGCGGGAAACAACTCAGTATGAACGTGACTCGCCTAAGGTGAACGTTTTTTGTGCCATTTCAGCCAATAAAGTTTTTGGTCCCTTTTTCTTCGAAGGTGCTACTGTAACTGGACTACAGTATCTGGAGATCTTAGAGAATTGGCTGTTCCCTCAGCTTGAACAAGAAGCACAACAATTCATATTTCAGCAGGATGGAGTGCCACCACATTGGCGCTTATCTGTCCGTAACTACCTGAACGTCAACTACCCGAGGCGATGGATCGGCAGCCAGGCAGCCCGTGACAGAGCACTTCATCACTGGCCTCCAAGAAGCCCTGATCTTACCCCCTGCGATTTTTTATTATGGGGGTATGTTAAGGATATGGTGTTTCGGCCACCTCTCCCAGCCACCATTGATGATTTGAAACGAGAAATAACAGCAGCTATCCAAACTGTTACGCCTGATATGCTACAGAGAGTGTGGAACGAGTTGGAGTATCGGGTTGATATTGCTCGAGTGTCTGGAGGGGGCCATATTGAACATCTCTGAACTTGTTTTTGAGTGAAAAAAAAACCTTTTTAAATACTCTTTGTAATGATGTATAACAGAAGGTTATATTATGTTTCTTTCATTAAATACACATTTTGAAAGTTGTGGTATTCTTTTTTAATCACCCTGTATAATACTACAAGGAGATGTGACTTACATTACCCATTGGTTAACTTTTATTTGTGACAAAACGGAGTAAGGTCCTTAGCCATAAAAATCATTAACCAATTATCCCATGATGTAACTGAAATCATTCCATCTTGACAAATTATTCTAACCTGTAGAAGAAATTTTTAATGTGTAATAATATAATGTATTTGTACGTGAGTCCATAAGGTGGAACATTTTTAGGTAGAAATTATTGTGTGCTAATAAAAAAAAAAAAAATGATAGCTTAAGATTAATGTTAAAGACAGTCATGTAAATTCTCAGTCTGTTGCTATACTTTTCATTGCAACTGTACTTGCAAACTGACATGCTCAACATCATAGTGAGAACTTGCAATTATGGTACATGAAACCTGCAGGTAACCAACACAGTTGTCATTCACAAGAATGTAGGCAGTAGCTAGTGCAATTTGAAGTTTCCTGTGGTAGTCCAAACTCTTACTTGTTATGGAACTCACAATGCTTGTTTGTTAATGCCAGCATGAATGTCTTCATCTCATAAATAACACTATCTGTAGTGTATATGTGGGTGGCCAGAGTGAATGCTAGTGAAGGTGTACAATTTGTTATGGGTTGTGTACCCAGCAACTTTTTATTTTTGTTCATGTGGGTTACTAGGGTCTGTTGACATGTTCATCAAAAGATTTCAGGGAACCAACATATCTTAACTGTGGTCCCTTGAAGTACACAGTATTCAGTTTATCAGTTCACCTGTATATTGTATACAGTAACATCTCCATGGTGGCATTCCTGCCGGAGCACAGTGTCAGTGCAAACCAGATGAAACTGTTGTTGAGGTCATTGCTGCTACTCTCTCTTTATCAGCCCAGAAACATTGTTGCTTGTTTCACAAACCCACCCACACACCCTCACACACACACACACACACACACACACACGCACACACACACACACACACACACACACACTCTGTTTGATTACGCCTAAAACATGGCAGTGATATTGAGGAATTCATTACTGATGAGGGAAAATGCCTCTAGGGATGGGGCATGGCTGCTCATTTGCATAATGGAAGAAGTACGATGTATGGATTCCTATTTTTAGTGTTTGCTGAGAATGCTTAGAGAAAATAGGAAAGGTGAATTACACACAGTGTACCTTCAAATAAAATATTCAGTATGTTAATAGAAAAGATTTGTACTTTACAGTCTGAATCTCTTGTCTATCTTCAAAGCAACAGATAATATTTTTGTTGGAGGAGCATGCAATTTCCTCACCATATCTTCACTTTGGATGGAAACATCTAGCCTGCATGCAATCTCAATAATCAGAAGTGAAGGAAATTGTGCATTGCTGATTCAATGGGGAACTGTGTCCAAACTGTGCTTAGAAATAGACAAGTGATGTAATTCAGTCTAAACAGGGTAATGTCCATTTGGAAGAGACATTGTGAGTGAACCTAACTAGTTAAACAGAGTAGCGATTGTCACTAGGGAATATATTACGGACAATAATTAATGACAGCAACTACCCACTGCATCTGATACAGGGCAACACAAGCTCATATTGCAAAATGAAAATAGTTAAAAATACAGGAGAGGAAAAGACAGATAAGATAAAAATCAATCATGGAGAGTGGAAAAGTAGCTCTCATTCATAGACTATTTTTAATATTATTACACGATGTGTCAGAAATACCTGAAAGATCTGAAAATAAAACAAAAATTCATGGAACTGAAAATATTTATTTATAAAAGTACATGCTTGTTTTCATGGAGAATTAGTGTGTATCACTTTTTCTTGATAATAATGTTTGGAAAATGTCAGCTATGCTGTATAATGCGCTCATGTAGTCTGGCTGAAAGAGAGAACATAACACACTGCAACGTATCATTTGGAATTTCCCAAATGCACTCACAAAGTGGATCCTTTAGCTTGATGATACTGGTCGGGCATTGCTGATAAACTTTCTCTTTAAGATGGCCACCAAAAGTAATCAGATGCTGTCAGATCAGGTGAACAAGCAGGCCAGTTGATGTCCTCAAAGTGAGAAATGACTGCCTGCAAATATTTCATTGTGGACTCCCATGGAAAGATGTGCAGTATGAGATGTTGTTCCATCCTTCTAGAACCATTTTGCGCCAAGACTTCATTGTTACACTGTGGCCTAAAAAACAAAAAGAGAGAGAGAGAGAGGAAATAGTACACCATAATGTTGCTTTTGCACTATGCGTAGGATACTCCAGCAATTCACATGGGTTGTGTGCAGCTCAGAACCAACAGTTATGGTTGATTACATTTTCAGACCAGTGGAAATTGGTCTCATTGAACATCAGTAACCTGTTCACAATGTCCACTTTCACTTGCAGAACTTCCAAAACTTAATCTAATCATTACTGATGACAAATTAGATACCATATTTAAATGTGGTTCTATGTACAGAAATATTCATCTGAGCTGAAAGAATTCAGTACTGGGTGTAAGACTGGCACTAATAACAACAGACATACTTATCCAATTTGTCACTTTCTTTTTTTTTAACTGGCTATATGAAATGAAATTAAACCTGTTAGGACACTTTAATTACGCAAAGACTGGCAGGCATGTAAAGGTCAGCAACTCTTTTTCTAATTTTGGGCCCGCCCGGTTGACCGTGCGGTCTAATGCGTGGCTTTCTGAGTGGGAAGGAGGGCATGCTTCCAGGCACAAATCCACCCAGCGGATTTGTATCGAGGTCCGGTGAATCGGCCAGTCTGTGGATCGTTTTCAGGCAGTTTTCCATCTGCCTCGGCGAATGCTGGCTGGTTCCCCTTATTCTGCCTCAGCTACACTATGTCAGCGATTGCTGTGCAAACAAGTTCTCCACATATACGTACACCACCATTACTCTATGATGCAAACATAGGGGTTACACTGGTTTGGTGTGAGACATTCCCTGGTGAGTCCCTCGTCCACCGGGGGCCGACCCGACAATAACCCTGGGTTTGGGGTGGGGTGAGGTGTGGGGGTTCTAGGTCCCCGGTTAACATAACATAACATAACTCTATAAATGTAGATTTACAGATGAGCAATGGGCATATCACCATATAAATTCAATTAAAGAAAAACAAAACAAAACAAAACAAACTGTGCAGATGATAAGTTTACAGTAGCAAAGCAGCAGGTGCTAAGCTAATGTCAAGTAAAGTCCATTGCTAGTAATGCCTAGTGGCATGATTTGTTAGTCCTTTACAATTTTGGTGGTGATAGCCTGAAGTTTTCATATCTGTTCATTTTACACATTTATTTTCATACATAATTTGACTTTCATAGTTTACTTTGTGTGAGACCATGTGTGGCAGAGAGACCTGACTCAAATGCTCACATTCTAATATTGTGTAATTTCAAACATTTGCAAGTACCCCACAAAAATTATACTGTGTCACATATTGGTGATTTGTAAACAAAATTTGTGATTTTTGAAACTTTTGACAACTGTACACCCTTCTTTGGTCAACTTTGTTCAAAAACAATTTTTTTCCAGAAATTATTGAGCTACACTTGTATATTCTGTAAAAATTGGTAGCAATATCTTCTTAGGATATCATATCACCATTATTGCTGTGTTGGTAACTGTTTGTCGCTAGTTAACACTGTTGACATGTGCCATACACTAAAACTGTTGTTGACATTGTTACACAGATTTGTTAATGGGTGCAACCTCAATAGAAGTTCAAGAAAGAAGGTTGTATTCAAGAAATTTGTAAATTTTATCCATGTTTTTCTTTCATTATGCACACAAACCACTTGCTTGGGTGTTCTGGTTTCAGATGCTGAAGGAAACCTGCATCCTTATAGCATAACACATCTTAAAATTACATCAATGTCAGTTAGGCTAATTCAGATTTAATCGCTTAGTGTTCAGGTAAAGATAGCACCAGGCAGAATGTTGTCAAGTGATTAAAAACTGCTTGAAATGGTGTCTTGGGTCAAATACCAAGAATCATCTACAGATACTAACGATACTTCAAGTACTATCCTCTACAATGAATACCACCTCTCGTGCAGGAAGTACATGATCTGTCACTACTCATCTGCTTGACTCTGAGTGGCTTGTTAATGGTAGGTTCTGTGACTTGCTAGGCCGGGTCTGCCATTAGTTGTGCCTTATGGATGAGAACTGTAGGGTCACCTGCATGGGTTAGGAGCACACTATACATTGCAGGCTGCTACCAAGGTGACGTTCCATCAAATCCAGATACACAATAGCTGCAGGAGACTCCAAGGTACTTGTGTCAGCCCCAAACGTGTGATCTGTGCAGATGAAGCAATTAAAATCACAGTGATCAGCTGCCAAAACATTTGCAACAAAGTCCCAGCATTTGAAGCAGTCATGGAAAGTTTTCAATTTTGTGGGCTTCATACATCTGATTTTCAATTTGTTTATTTTATTTATTTAATCTTGTTGGTATACATCTTCCTGATGTGTGTTTACATTTTCATCTGTTTTGAATATGCATTTTATTGTCAACAGTCGAAAAGATCATATGTGTTTTCCTGTGCTCATTGATTTTTTCTTTGTGAAAAATATGGATGAAATAATTTGCATTAAATTTTGCTTGAAAATGGAATAAAATGCAGCACTTCATTTGAAATGTTGTCTTTGGCTTTAGGCAAATCTACTATGATTAAGGTAAGAGTTTACAAGTGGTCTAAATATTTCAGAGATGTTTGAGAAGATGTTGAAGACAATAACCATCCTAGAAACCCTAACACATCAGTTACTGATGACAATGTGTGAGAATTAAAGAAAATGTCAATAAAATCCTTCTGGGCTGCTGACCACATTGTCAATGTATAAAATTGTCCAACATTTCGGCCACTTACAACAGTGACTGAAATTTCAAACAATTTTATATATTGACAATGTGGTCAACAGCCCAGAAAAATTGATAGTGACAACGACTGCTGAAGCCTATGCTTACAAGTAAAGAAAATGTAAAATCGTCGAACCACCATCAGAGATGTTGCTGATGATATCAGCATATCCTTTGGCTCATGCCAAGTAATTTTTTGAAAGTTGAGTGTGTGAAACTTGTAGCAGCAAACCTCATTTCCAATTTATTGAATCTCAACGAAAAACAATTCTATGTGGACACTGCTCGGTAATTGCACAATGAAGCTGACAATGATCCAGAGCTCCTAAAGGAGGTTATAACAGTTAAGGAAACATGCATATAGGGATATGACGTTGAAACCAAGCCAAATCATCCCAATGGAAACTACTGAAGAGCCAAGACTGAAAAAAAATTTGACAAGTTCGATCACTTGTGAATGTTCCTCTCACTGTTTTCTTTGATACAGTGAATAGTGCATCATGAGTTCTATCCTATGGTTGTACTGCAACCAGGAAGCTATATGCCATTTGCATGAAGCAACCTAAGAAAACTATCAGGATTGTGGCAAAACAACTCATGGAAATTGCATCAAGTTAACTCTCCTGCTTACATCTCAATGCTTGTTCATGAATTTTTGGTAAAAAGAAAACCCATTATGTTGCCCCAGCCACTGTATTTGGCAGCACCTTCTTTCTATTATCAAGTCTGAAGAGAATCATGAAAGGATGTCATTTTGCCACCATTGATGAGATAGAAACAGAATTGCTAAATGACCTGGACACCATAATGAAAAGTGATTACCAGAAAGGCTTCCAAGATTGGAAAAAGTGCTGACAAAAGTGTGTTGTATCTAAAGTGGATAAAGTTGATGTCAGTGAATATCTACAACTACATTCGTATTTCTCAAGTCACCACACAGTGTGTGTTGGAGGGTACCCTGTACAAGAACTAGTCATTGCCTGTCTTGTTTCACTCGCATGTAAAGTGAGGGGAAAATGATAGTGTGTATGCCACTGTATGAGCCCTAATTTCTCGTATCTTATCTACGGGGTCCCTATGTGAAATGTATGTTGGTGGTAGTTGGATAATTCTGCCATCACCTTCAAATGCCTGTTCTCTAAACTTTTTCAGTAGTGTTCCTTGAAATGAATGACTTCATCCTTCCAGGAATTCCTGCTTGAGCTTCCAAAGCATATATGTAACACTCGCATGCTGATTGAGCCTACTGGTAACAAATATAGCAGCTTGTCTCTGAATTACTTCAATGTCTTCTTTCAATCCAACCTGGTGTGGATCCCAACACTCGAGCAGTTCTCAAGAATAGGTTGCACTAACATTGTACATGCTGTCTGTCCTTTACAGATGAACTACACCTTCCTAAAATTCTTCCAGTAACCAAAGTTGACATTTGCCTTCCCTATCACAAGAAAAGTAAAAGGAGAAGAAAAAGAAAAATTCCCATTATTTTTGATCACACCTCATATGTTAGGCCTACTGAAAAGAAAGTTGTGCATGGGGAAAGGGGGGGAGGGGGTCCACTCTTCTCACTGGTTTGATACGGCCTGATCAAATTCCACTGTTTGGGATATATTCCATCACTGTCGCCTACTACAGTTTTCAACTTCTGCAGCTCACTGAAGTACTATGGAAGTTATTCCTTGATGTATTAGCATATGATCTACCTCATATACCCAAGTATAAGATGACCCTGAATATAAGGCAACAAACCTTCCCCTCACCCCTCCCTCCCCCTTCTTAAAAAGGTCCATGACAAAAAATTATTTTTAACATTTTCTGATTGATCAAAATTACAAACTGTTTTATTGTCATAAAATATGTGCCAAAAGGTTAACATTATACCTATCCTAAACTTATGACATTTAGTGATTGTTTGTATTTTGATAATACTAGGAGAAAAAAAGAACTAACAGAAATGATTGATGTTAATTTTCAGACTGTTTCTGTTCTACCTTTTTTACTTACTAACACTGTGGGCCATTATATGATTATTTTTAATCATCATCATCATCATCCTAATAACACAACTGTGAAAATTATGTCTTCTTGGTCACAAATATTTAGCTGTTTTATTCTGAATATGTTGCTGTTTTTGAGGTGGCTGTTATGGTGGGACCTGACACTGCAGCTGTTTTTGTTCCGAATACATATTGGATTTCTCTTCTATACTGACGTGAGAACCTCACAATGCCTCTTGCTTCCAAACACATCACCTACATGCCACTCTCACATTATCTGTGTAGAACCAACGCATACTCCCCCTTTTGTTCCTGTCATACATCATGGTGAATGTTGACAACACTGCGGCAAGTAACTTGTGAGGCGCCACTGGTCCCTATCTAGACTTTTATTGTCTCTTGCAGAAATGAATACTATTGTTGCGTATTTTCCCAATTTTAAAGTTGATAAAGCCAAAGTACATGGTATAGTTTCCCATGGTTGACAATACAATGAAATTTGCTACTTTCTCACTGCTCCCATCCACTCAGTCTTTGTGGATCTCGGCCAAACTGGTGTCACTGTTCCCCTTCCAACCCTTCCATAGTGCTGAGCTTGAGCAGATGCAGAAAACAGACTGCAATATCCTCTAGTGTGCAGGTCTCATGCAAGAACACCAACTGTACTTGTCTGGCAACATCTGTTGGTAATATCTCCATGATGGGTTTTGTGCTGTAATTTTTTCCCACAATAACAATTGCAGTCAGTTTAATATGATTTATTTCCTTTTTAGCCATTTCATTCTGGATTAATTTTCCTTCTTGTTACAACTAAATGTTCTAAAGCTTATTGAAAGTTGGTAACATTTTAACCAATATTCTAGTACATGAACAGCAACTAAATCTCCCATTTGCACTATACTTAGTAAAGGATTAAAGTCTCTCTTAACTGAATAAAATATTAGTCTGTTTTCTGAATCAACTAATGTCTTTGAAGGGCAGCATTTCCATTTTTGAAAGTTACCTTTACTTAAAAATAGAACAAAAGTTCGCAAGATGATGGAATTTAGTGTTATTTCCTTCTGTGTTTCCAAAATTCTCAAATTTTAATCAGAGCATTAAACTACTGTCGTGGCTACTTCATAATTTGTTGTGTATCTCTTGAACTAGAGCTGCACAAGTCAACCTCACTTTATTGTTCAAGCAACATTGATACTATATCAAGTGCTTCACTGTATCAGAAATGTAGGAATGCAAGTATTATTTGCCAAACCCTGCCTTCCTTAATTCTTAAAAATAAATCTGCACATGTTCTCAATAGCCAAAGCTTCATCTCTAAATGTAACACAACCCCTATAAATGTAAGACAACCCTACATACTCTACTAAACAACATAAAAATGTTGACCTCAGTAGCAATTATATAATCTGCGAAAATAAGATGACCCTGTAATTTTCGAGTAATGAATTTCGGAAAAAATCTCATCTTATTATCAGGCAAACACGGTATCATCTGGTTCCTGTTCTCTGTAGGCTCCTCTCCTTGCTAGTTCTATGGAGAAAATCTTATTAGTCAGTCTGATTTTAAACATCTTTGAGTATAACCAAAATGCAAACCCTACAGTTCTCTTCTCTTCTAGTTTTGGACAGTCTGTGATTCAGTTCCATACTATGCCTACTCCAAACATACATTCTCAGAAATTTTTGTTCCCCAAATTAAGGCCAATGTTTGATGTTAGTCGACTTCTTGTGGCCAATAATGCTCCCTTTTGCTGTGCTGGACTGCTTCTTATACCCGTGCTTTGTCTGTAATGAGTTATTTTGCTTCAAAGGTAGAAGAATCGTTTCATTAAAAAGGGATTAAAAACAGTCTTGACCCCAATAAAATATTTATTTGCAATCGTTTCTGGTTTTAGTATATTCTGATCATAACTGGTAACTATTGGAAATAAATATTTTGTTGTAGTGAAGGCTGTTTTTAATTTGTTTTTAAAGTATGTAAGCCAGACAGCTGTCTTTATCTACAGGAAATGTTATCAAAAATTTGTAAGGATTGGTTCATTTCATGGTCTCCAATTTTGTGTTATGTTTATCTCTTTCTCTTATCTCATTTCTGTTACTTTTCATTGCTTTTGTCTATCTTTCATTTACTCTCATTACATTGTTGTTGTTGTGGTCTTCAGTCCTGAGACTGGTTTGATGCAGCTCTCCATGCTACTCTATCCTGTGTAAGCTTCTTCATCTCCCAGTACCTACTGCAACCTACATCCTTCTGAATCTGCTTAGTGTATTCATCTCTTGGTCTCCCTCTACCGATTTTACCCTCCATGCTGCCCTCCAACACTAAATTGGTGATCCCTTGATGCTTCAGAACATGTCCTACCAACCGATCCCTTCTTCTAGTCAAGTTGTGCCACAAACTTCTCTTCTCCCCAATACTATTCAATTCTTCCTCATTAATTATGTGATCTACCCATCTAATCTTCAGCATTCTTCTGTAGCTCCACATTTCAAAAGCTTCTATTCTCTTCTTGTCCAAACTATTTATCAACCATGTTTCACTTCCATACATGGCTACACTCCATACAAATACTTTCAGAAATGACTTCCTGACACTTACATCTATACTGAATGTTAACAAATTTCTCTTCTTGAGAAACGCTTTCCTTACCATTGCCAGTCTACATTTTATATCCTCTCTACTTTGACCATCATCAGTTATTTTGCTCCCCAAGTAGCAAAACTCCTTTACTACTTTAAGTGTCTCATTTCCTAATCTAATTCCCTCAGCATCACCCGACTTATTTCGACTATATTCCATTATCCTCGTTTTGCTTTTGTTGATGTTCGTCTTATATCCTCCTTTCAAGACACTATCCATTCTGTTCAACTGCTCTTCCAAGTCCTTTGTGTCTCTGACAGAATTACAATGTCATCAGTGAACCTCAAAGTTTTTATTCCTTCTCAATGGATTTTAATACCTACTCCAAAATTTTCCTTTGTTTCCTTCACTGCTTGCTCAATATACAGATTGAATAACATCGGGGAGAGGCTACAACCCTGTCTCACTCCCTTCCCACCCACTGCTTCCCTTTCATGCCCCTGGACTCTTATAACTGCCATCTAATTTCTGTACAAATTGTTAATAGCCTTTCGCTCCCTGCATTTTACCCCTGCCACCTTCATAGTTTGAAAGAGAGTATTCCAGTCAACTTTGTCAAAAGGTTTCTCTAAGTCTACAAATGCTAGAAACATAGGTTTGCCCTTCCTTAATCTAGCTTGTAAGATAAGTTGTAGGGTCAGTATTGCCTCACGTGTTCCAACATTTCTACGGAATCCGAACTGATCTTCCCCAGGGTCGGCTTCTACCAGTTTTTCCATTTGTCTGTAAAGAATTTGTGTTAGTATTTTGTAGCTGTGACTTATTAAACTGATAGTTTAGTAATTTTCACATCTGTCAACACCTGCTTTCTTTAGGATTGGAATTATTATATTCTTCTTGAAGTCTGAGGGAATTTCGCCTGTTTCATACATCTTGCTCACCAGATGGTAGAGTTTTGTCAGGACTGGCTCTCCCAAGGCCGTCAGTAGTTCCAATGGAATGTTGTCTACTCCGGGGGCCTTGTTTCGACTCAGGTCTTTCAGTGCTCTGTCAAACTCTTCACGCAGTATCATATCTCCTATTTCATCTACATCTGCATCCTCTTCCATTTCCATAACATTGTCCTGAAGTACATCGCCCTTGTATAGACCCTCTATATACTCCTTCTACCTTTCTGCTTTCCCTTCTTTGCTTATAACTGGGTTTCCATCGGAGCTCTTGATGTTAATGCAAGTGGTTCTCTTTCTCCAAAGGTCTCTTTAATTTTCCTGTAGGCAGTATCTATCTTACCCCTAGTGAGATAAACCTCTACATCCTTACATTTGTCCTCTAGCCATCCCTGCTTAGCCATTTTGCACTTCCTGTTGATCTCATTTTTGAGACGTTTGTATTCCTTTTTGACTGCTTCATTTACTGCATTTTAATATTTTCTCATTTCATCAATTAAATTCAATATTTCTTCTGTTACCCTAGGATTTATACTAGCCCTTGTCTTTTTGCCTACTTGATCCTCTGCTACCTTCACTACTTCATCCCTCAAAGCTACCCATTCTTCTTCTACTGTATTTCTTTCCCCCATTCCTGTCAATTGTTCCCTTATGCTCTCCCTGAAACTCTGTACAACCTCTGGTTTAGTCAGTTTATCCAGGTCCCATCTCCTTAAATTCCCACGTTTTTCTGGTTTCTTCAGTTTTAATCTACAGGTCATAACCAATAGATTGTGGTCAGAGTCCACATCTGCTCCTGGAAATGTCTTACAGTTTAAAACCTTGTCCCTAAATCTCTGTCTTACCACTATATAATCTATCTGAAACCTGTCAGTATCTCCAGCCTTCTTCCATGTATACAACCTTCTTTTCGGATTCTTGAACCAAGTGTTAGCTATGATTAAGTTGTGCTCTGTGCAAAATTCTACCAGGTGGCTTCCTCTTTCATTTCTTAGCCCCAATCCATATTCACCTACTACATTTCCTTCTCTCCCTTTTCCTACTACCGAATTCCAGTCACCCATGGCTATTAAATTTTTGTCACCCTTCACAATCTGAATAATTTCTTTTATTTCATCATACATTTCTTCAATTTCTTCGTCATCTGCAGAGCTTGTTGGCATATAAACTTGTACTACTGTGGTAGGCGTGGGCTTTGTGTCTATCTTGGCCACAATAATGCATTCACTGTGCTGTTTGTAGTAGCTTACCCGCATTCCTATTTTCCTATTCATTTTTAACCTACTCCTGCATTACCCCTATTTGATTTTGTGTTTATAACCCTGTATTCACCTGACCAGAAGTCTTGTTCCTCCTGCCACCGAACTTCACTAATTCCCACTATAACTAACTTTAACCTATCCATTTCCCTTTTTAAATTTTCTAATCTACCTGCCCGATTAAGGGATCTGACGTTCCGTGCTCCGATCCATAGAACACCAGTTTTCTTTCTCCTGATAACGACATCCTCTTGAGTAGTCCCTGCCTGGAGATCCGAATGGAGGACTATTTTACCTCCGGAATATTTTACCCAAGAGGACGCCATCATCATTTAACCATACAGTAAACCTGCATGCCCTTGGGAAACATTACGGCCATAGTTTCCCCTTGCTTTCAGCCGTTCACAGTAACAGCACAGCAAGGCTGTTTTGGTTAGTGTTGCAGGGCCAGATCAGTCAATCATCCACGCTGTTGCCCCTGCAACTACTGAAAAGGCTGCTGCCCCTCTTCAGGAACCACACGTTTGTCTGGCCTCTCAACAGATACCCCTCCGTTGTGGTTGCATCTACGGTACGGCTATCTGTATCGCTGAGGCACGCAAGCCTCCCCACCAACGGCAAGGTCCATGGTTCATGGGTGGTGGAGGGGCGGGGGGCGGTGGCGGGGGGGGGGGGGGGGGGGGGGCAGGGGGGGGGGTGTCTCAGTACATAGAGTGCACTAATTAGACTGTTCATTCCATCCATCATGCCCTGCAATTATTCCTTACTTCCACTGGGGCAGCTATGCTGTCAGCAGATCTTCTCATTGATATCATTTATCCTTGACTTTTATTCTCACACCTGAAATTTTCTGCCGGCTGAAGTGGCCGTGCGGTTAAAGGCGCTGCAGTCTGGAACCGCAAGACCGCTACCGTCGCAGGTTCGAATCCTGCCTCGGGCATGGATGTTTGTGATGTCCTTAGGTTAGTTAGGTTTAACTAGTTTTAAGTTCTAGGGGACTAATGACCTCAGCAGTTGAGTCCCATAGTGCTCAGAGCCATTTGAACCATTTTTTGAAATTTTCTTTTAGTTCCACAATTGTTTCTTCAATGTATAGGTTGAACAGTTACCATGAGAGACTACTCCTATGTCTTATAAACTTTCTAATCCGAGTACTTCATTATTGGTTTTTTAATCCTATTTTTCCCTCTTGTTTATTGCATGTATTGCATAAAACCAGTCCAGAATGAATTTTCACATGACAGTGGAGTGTGTGCTGATGTGAAACTTCATGCCCACATTAAAACTGTGTGCCGGACTGAAACTCAAACTTGGGACATTTGCCTTTCGTTGCAAGTGCTCAACCAGCTCAGCTACCCTTGTACGATTCACGATTTATTCTTTACTTCCATCAGTACCTCATCTCCTGCCCATGAAAGGGGAAGCTCCCTAGTTTGAGTTTTGGTCTGGCACACAATTTTAAACTACTAGTAAGTTATGTATCAGTGCACACTACAGAAGTGTGAAAATTTATTCTGCAAACATCCCTCAGATTGTGGCTAAACCATGTTCACGAGTGCTATTCCCACAAGTTTTTCAGGGGAACTTCTGTGAAGATTGAAAGATATGTGATGATGTACAGTGGAATTAAAGCTGTGATGACCAGTTGTGAGACAGACTCTCCTGCAAAGTGAAAATCCATTCTGGAAACATCCTGCAGACTGTGACTCCAGAGGCCTTGTTTTGATATAGGCCATTCAGTGCTCAGTCAAATTCCTCTTGCAGTATAATACCTCCCACTTCATCTTCATCTTATGTTCTCTTCCCTCTCTATAATACTGCCTTCAAGATTGTCTACATTGTACAGAATTTCCATAGGTTCCTTCCACTTTTCAGCTTTCCCTTCTTTGCTTAGTACTGGTTTTCTTCAGTGCTCTTGATATTTTTATAGAGCTGCTTCTCCTTCCTCCAAAGATTTCACTAATTTTCCTTCTGGTGGTACCTGTCTTTCCTCTGATTATATCTTCATCTATAGACTTACATTTGCATTTTCTGCTTAGTCATTTTGCTCTTCCTGTCAGTCTCGTTTTTTTAGGCTTTTGTATTGCCTACTTCATTTTTATATTTTCTCCTTTCATCAATTAGGTCATCTATGATATCTAAGGATTTCTACTATCCCAACAATCTCTCATTCTTTAAGCTTAACCAGGTAACATCTTCTTAATGCCCTAACTCTTTTGCAAATTCTTCAGTTTTAATCTATTGTTTATAACCAATAAATTATGGTCAGAGTCCACACCTGCCCCTGGAAATAGCTTGCATATGAAAATCTGATTCCGAAATCACATTCGTGGAATCTGTCTGAAACCTTCAGGTGCCTCCAGGCCTGTTCCGTGTATTCAGCCTTTTTTCATGGTCTTTAGCCAAGTATTAGCAATGATTGAATTATGCTCTGTGCAAATTCTACCAGGTGTCTTCCTTTTGCATTCCTTTCTTCCAGTCCATATTCACTTACTCTTTTTCCTTCTTGTACATTTTCTACTGTAAAATTCCAGTTCCTCATCACAGTTTAATTTTCACCTTCGTTAACTATCTGAATAATTTCTTCGACTCATCATACATTTTTCCCATCTCATCATCATCTCTGTAGGTAGTTGTCATTTAAAGTTGTACTGTTGCGATAAGTGTGTGCTTGGTGTCTGTCTTGGCTATGATAAGGCTTTCACTATGTTGCTCATAGTAGCTTACACAGATTTCTATTTTCTTATTCATTATTACACCAAGTCGTGCATTACTTCTAATTGATTTTGTATTCATAATCCTGCGCTCACCTGATTTGACATTCTGTCCATTCTGCCACCAAAATTCGCTAATCCCCACCATATTCAACTTCAACGTATCTATTTCCCTTCTAATGCTTTCTAATCTACACTCCTGGAAATGGAAAAAAGAACACATTGACACCGGTGTGTCAGACCCACCATACTTGCTCCGGACACTGCAAGAGGGCTGTACAAGCAATGATCACACGCACGGCACAGCGGACACACCAGGAACCACGGTGTTGGCCGTCCAATGGCGCTAGGTGCGCAGCATTTGTGCACCGCCGCCGTCAGTGTCAGCCAGTTTGCCTTGGCATACGGAGCTCCATCGCAGTCTTTAACACTGGTAGCATGCCGCGACAGCATGGACGTGAGCCGTATGTGCAGTTGACGGACTTTGAGCGAGGGCATATAGTGGGCATGCGGGAGGCCGGGTGGACGTACCGCTGAATTGCTCAACACGTGGGGCGTGAGGTCTCCACAGTACATCGATGTTGTCGCCAGTGGTCGGCGGAAGGTGCACGTGCCCGTCGACCTGGGACCGGACCGCAGCCATGAACGGATGCACGCCAAGACCGTAGGATCCTATGCAGTGCCGTAGGGGACCGCACCGCCACTTCCCAGCAAATTAGGGACACTGTTGCTCCTGGGGTATCGGCGAGGACCATTCGCAACCATATCCATGAAGCTGGGCTACGGTCCCGCACACCGTTAGGCCGTCTTCCGCTCACGCCCCAACATCGTGCAGCCCGCCTCCAGTGGTGTCGCGACAGGCGTGAATGGAGGGACGAATGGAGACGTGTCGTCTTCAGCGATGAGAGTCGCTTCTGCCTTGGTGCCAATGATGGTCGTATGCGTGTTTGGCGCCGTGCAGGTGAGCACCACAATCAGGACTGCATACGACCGAGGCACACAGGGCCAACACCCGGCATCATGGTGTGGGGAGCGATCTCCTACACTGGCCGTACACCACTGGTGATCGTCGAGGGGATACTGAATAGTGCACGGTACATCCAAACCGTCATCGAACCCATCGTTCTACCATTCCTAGACCGGCAAGGGAACTTGCTGTTCCAACAGGACAATGCACGTCCGCATGTATCCCGTGCCACCCAACGTGCTCTAGAAGGTGTAAGTCAACTACCCTGGCCAGCAAGATCTCCGGATCTATCCCCCATTGAGCATGTTTGGGACTGGATGAAGCGTCGTCTCACGCGGTCTGCACGTCCAGCATGAACGCTGGTCCAACTGAGGTGCCAGGTGGAAATGGCATGGCAAGCCGTTCCACAGGACTACATCCAGCATCTCTACGATCGTCTCCATGGGAGAATAGCAGCCTGCATTGCTGCGAAAGGTGGATATACACTGTACTAGTGCCGACATTGTGCATGCTCTGTTGCCTGTGTCTATGTGCCTGTGGTTCTGTCAGTGTGATCATGTGATGTATCTGACCCCAGGAATGTGTCAATAAAGTTTCCCCTTCCTGGGACAATGAATTCACGGTGTTCTTATTTCAGTTTCCAGGAGTGTACCTCCCCTGTTATGGGATCAAATGTTCCACATTCTAACCCATAGAATGCCAACTTAATTTTTCCTGATGACAACATTCTCTGATGATAACATCCTCCTGAGTAGTACGAGTTAGAAGATCTGAATGGGAGGATAGGTTAGCTCTGAAGTATTGCATCCAAGAGGATGCCATAATCATTTAACCAGAGAATAGAGCAACATGTTTCTGGTAAAAGTCAGCCGTTCGCAATACCAGCAGAGCAAAGCCATGTAGGCTGATGTTACAAGACTAGATCAGTCAGTCTTCCCGGCTGTTGCCCTGTAAGCACTGAAAAGGCTGGTGCTGTTCTGGAATCACATGCGTGTCTGACCTCTCTACATATACGCATCTGTTGTGGTTGCACCTACATTATGTCTGCCTTTATTATTTAGGCATGCAAGCTGCACCACCTCAGCACAGTCTCTCATTCATGGGGCATATATAAGGGACACATTAGTAGTTGTGAATTACAGTATCTTTTACCCATCAAGATAACTGAAAAGTCTTTTACAAAACCATTGGCTATAAGAATTTATGTATGAAACATTGATGTGTTTCTGGGTTTGATCTTCAGCCTGAAGACTGGTTTGATGCTGGTCTCCATGCTAGTCTATTTGGCACAAGGCTCTTCATTGCTGCTTAATCACTGCATCTGACATCACTTGTGTATGCTTGGTGTAGTGAAGCTTTGATTTCACTGAACAAGTTTTACCACCTTGCTTCTCTCCTTTATCAAATTAACTATGGTACCTTGTTGTTGTTGTTGTGCTCTTCAGTCTGAAGACCAGTTTGATGGAGCTCTCCATGCTACTCTACCCTATGCAAGCCTCTTCATCTCCAAGTAACTACTGCAACTTACATTCCTCTGAATCTGCTTGCTGCATTTATCTCTTGGTCTCCCTCTATGATTTTTACACCTCATGCTTCCCTCCAGCATTAAATTAGTGATCCCTTGATGCCTCAGAACATGTCCTACCAGTCTATCCTTTCTTTTAGTAAGGTTGTACCACAAATTTCTCTTCTCCCCAATTCTGTTCAGTATCTCCTCATTAGTTACATGGTCTACCCATATAATCTTCAGCATTCTTCTGTTGCACCACATTTCAAACACTTGTGTTCTGGTCTTGTCTAAACTGTTTATCATCCATGTTTCACTTCCATGCATGGCTACACTCTATACAAATAGTATCAGAAAGGACTTCCTGACACTTAAATCTATACTCAATGTTAACAAATTACTCTTCTTCAGAAATGCTTTTCTTGCCATTGCCAGTCTACATTTTATGTCCTCCCTACTATGACCATCATCAGTTATTTTGTTTTCGAAATAGCAGAACTCATTTACAGTTTTAATTGTCTGATTTCCTAATCGAATTCCCCCAGCATCACTTGATTTAATCCCACTACATTTCAGTATCATCATGTTCATCTTATTTCCTGATTTCAAGATAACGTTCATTCCGTTCAACTGCTACTCCAAGTCCTTTGCTGTCTCTGACAGAATTACAATGTTATTGGCAAACATCAACATTTTTATTTCTTCTCCCTGGACTTTAATCCCTTCTCAAAATTTTTCTTTTGTTTTCTTTACTGTTTGCTCAGTATACAGACTGAATAACTTTGGGGATAAACTACAACTCTGTCTCACTTGCTTCTCAACCATTGCTTCCCTTTTGTGCTCCTCAACTCTTATAAATGCTATCTGATTTCTGTACAAATTGTAAGTAGCCTTTTGCTCCATGTATTGTATCATTGCCACATTTAGAATTTGAAAGAAAGTATTCTAGTCAACATTTTCAGAAGCTTTCTCTAAGTATACAAATGCTATAAACATATGTTTGCCTTTCCTTTACCTATCTTCTATGAGAAGTTGTAAGATCAGAGTGTGCCATTATCATTTCACCATAAAGTAGAGCTGCATTCCCTGGAAAAAATTATGGCTATAATTTCCTTTTGCTTTCAGCCATTTGCAGTACCAAAACCGCAAGGCCATTTTGGTTGATGTTACAATGCCACATCAGTCTACCATCCAGACTCTTGCCCCTGCAACTACTGAAAAGACTGCTGCCCTTCTTGAAGAACCACTCATTTGTCTAGCACAATAGATACCCCTCCATTTTGCTTGCACCAACGGTATGGCTATCTGTATCACTGAGGCATGCAAGCCTCCCTAGCAATTGTAAAGTCCATGGTTCACAGGGGGAGATAACTATAGCGGGTGCAAAAAAACACACATGACTGTTAATTTTGTCTGCTAGGTCATTAATACACAATATGAATAACATGGTGTTCTATTATACTTTCCTGAGGCAGACATGAATTTTATTTTAGTTATGTTGATGTTCTTCATCAAAGACAACACACTTTGTTTCCTCTACCAAGGAATCCTCAGTCCAGCCACATATTTTGTTTGATTTGTGTTTTCCATGTTTGAGTTCTTTGGAGTCCTTGCTGATTGACATGGAAGAGGTCAATCTGTTTGAGGTACCGCATTATGGCAAGAATGTAGAAACGTGCATGTGCAGGGGAAATCCAAATGCTGCCTATAGGAAAATAAAAGAGACCTTTGGGGACAATAGAAGCAGTTTTATGAATATCAAGAGTTCAATAGCAAGCCAGTGCTAAGCAAGGAAGGGAAAGCTGAAAGGTGAAAGGAATATATATGGGGTCCATATAAGGGCAATTAAAAAATTGAGGATAATGTTACAGAAAGATATGAAATGGAAACATGATGAAAGAAAAATTTGACAGATCACTTGAAGGTGTAAGTGGCAAGACCCTTGGCATAAATGAGATTCTCTGAGAGTTATTGAGATGCTTCCATAATGAAACTATTCCACCTGGTGTGAAAGTTATATGAGGCAGAAGAAATACCCTCAGACTTCAAGAAGAATGTAATAATTCGAGTTACAAAGAAGCCAGCTGCTGACAGGGTATGAATGTTACCAAATCATCAGCTTGATGAGTCATGGTTGCATAATATTGACATAAATTGTTTACAGAATAATGTAAATGCCAATCTTAGGGAAGATCAATTTGGGTCTCAGACAAATGTAGGAACATGTGAGGCAACACTGTTCATATGCCGTATATTAGAAGATTGATTGCAGAAAGGGAAACCTACTTTGACAGCATTTGTACATTCAAAGAATGCTTTTGCTAATGTTGATTGGACTGTACTCATCGAAATTCTGTGGATGACAGGGGTAAAATTCAGGGAGTGAAAGGTTATTTATAACTTGTAGAGAAAGCAGACTGCAGTTACAAGCGTTGAAGGACATGAAAGTAAAGCATCAGTCAAGAAAAAAGTGCGACAGGGTTGTAGCCTATCTCCCATGTTATTCAATCTGTAGACTGAGAAAGCACTAAAGAAAATCAAGGGGAAATTTGGAAAGAGAACTAAAGTTCAGGGATCAGAAATAAAAGCTTTGATATTTGTCAATGACATTCTAATTATGCCAGAGATGCAAAAGAACTTGGAAGAGCAGATGAGTGGAATGGAGAGTGCCTTGGAAAGAGACTGTGTGATGGGCATCAATAAAACAATGTTAATGGATTGTATTTGAGAAAAATCAGTTGACACTGAGGGAATGTGGTTAGGAAATGATACATGAAAAGTAGTAGATGAGTTTTGCTAGTTGAGCAGCAAAATAACTAATGATGGTCAAATTAGAGAGGATGTAAAAATTTAAGTGTGAGGAAGTTTCTTATGAAGATATTTGTATGGAATGTAGTATTGTAAGAATGATAAACAGTCCAGATAAGAAGAGAGTAGAAGTAGTTGTTGTTGTGGTCTTCAGTCCAAAGACAGGTCGGATGCAGCTCTCCTTGCTGCTCTCTCCTGCACAAGCCTCTCCATCTCTAAATAACTATGCAACCTACATTCTCTTGAATCTTTTTACTGTATTCATCACTTGGCCTACCTTGACAAGAATGGCCCAAATAATACTGCATGATTCATAGGATTAAATCCTTTAGACAAATTTAGAAAAGCCCCAATTACTTTGTTTCCTTTATCCAGTCTGTTCAGCACTTCATGGAAAGAGCTTGCTACTGATGTTATTGTGGACCATCCTTTTCGGAACCCATGCTGCGAGTTGTGCAAGAGATTGTGTTTTCAGAAGAAGGATTCCATTTGCTGTAGAATTACTGTTTCAAACAGCTTGCCAAGTGTTCAGGTCATTGAGATTGGCCTGTAATTTTTAAAAGTTCAGGTTAGGTCCCCAGGTCAGTTGAAATGTTGTTTATTACGTGTGTAGTAGGTTTTCTTAATTCATTTTTGCATTCTTTAAGTAATGTAGATGATATGTCATCCCAACCACTAGATGGTTTTATTTTGAGTTTTGATATTATTTTCATGACCTCATATTATGTTAGACTCCTTAGGAAAAATGAATTACTCATTTCAACTCAATAGTTTTGTCATGGGTAGTTCTCCCAAGGCAATCATTGGTTGCAATGGAATGTCGTCTACTCCAGCAGGCTTATTGTGATGTAAAGGTGTCAGTGCTCTGTCAAAGTCTTCTATAATATTATATCTCCTACCTCATCTTCAATTTATGTCCTCTTTGCTTTCTATTATAATGCCATCAAGTTCATCTCCCTTGTATAGACCCTCCACATACCCCTTCTGCTATTCGGCTTTCCCTTCTTAGCTTATGACTGCATTTCTTATGAGCTCTTCATTTCTATAAAGGTGCTTAACTTTCCTCCAAAGGTTTCTTTAATTTTTCTTTAGGTGGAATCTATTTTTCTCATAATTACTCCTGCTTCTGTAGACTTACATTTGCCCATTAGCCACTCCTCCTTAGCCATTTTACACTTCCTCTCATTCTCATTTTGTAGAATTTTGTACTGCCTTTTGCCTGTTTCATTTGCTGCCTTTTTGTAGTTTCTCCTGTCAACAATTAAATTCAATATCTCCTGTAATATCCAAGGATTTCTACACTATATCATCTCTCAAAGCTACCCATTCATCTTCCACTGTATTTCTTTCCCCTGTTCTAGTCAGTTGTTGTCTAATGCTCCCTCTCAATCTCTCAACAACCTCTCCTTTAAACTTAGACAGGTTCCATCTCCTTAATTTCCTAACTTCTTGCAGTTTCGTCAGTTTTCATCTACCATTTTTAGCCAATAAATTGTACTCAGAATCCTCGTCTGCCACTGGAAAAGATTTACAATAAAAAAATCTGGTTCTGGAACCTCTGTCGTACCATTACATAATCAGTATGAAACCTTCTGATGTCTCCAGGTCTCTTCTGTGTATGCAACCTTCTTTCATGATGCTTCAACTAAGTGTTGGGGATGATTAAGTTACGCTCTGTGCAAAACTCTACCAGGCAACTTCCTCTTTCTTTCTTTTTTCCCAGTCTATGTTCACGTACTATTTTTCCTTGTCTTCTTTTTCCTACTGTCGAATTCCAGTCCCCCATTACAATTAAATTTCTGCCTCTGTTAACTAACTCAATAATGTTTTTATCTCATCATACATTTCTTCAATTTCTATCATCTCTTGAGCTATTTCTGCATGTAAACTTGTACTACAGTGGCTGATGTCAGCTTCATGTCTGTCTTGACTACAAAAATGTGATTACTGTGCTGCTCATAGTAGCTTGCTTATGTTCCTGTTTTGTTATTCATTATTAAATCTACTCGTACTATCTATCCATCTATCACTTGAGCCTTGTCCTGCAGTTACGCAGGGTCAGCCATCGTTAATTGGATTTGGCGTGTTAATGTGTAAGGGGTGGCTGGGTGCCCTTCCTGCCGCCCCCCCATACCCCCTGGGATGGAAATAGTGTACACCAACTGTCTGCATCGAGTGGAATCCATAGAATAGTGCAAATGTGTTCAGATGTCTGCTTGCCGTGTAACTGAGGTGGAACATGGGGACCAGCTCAGTATTTACCTAGTGGGATGTGGAAAACCCCCTAAAAACCACATCCAGGCTGGCTGGCACATTGACCCTCATCATTAATCCACCAGGCAGATTCGATCCGGGGCTGGCGCGCCTACCCAAGTCCAGGAAGCAGCGCGTTAGTGCTCTCGGCTACCCTGGCGGGTCATTAAATCTACTCGTATGTCACCACTATTTGATTTTGTATTTATAACTCTGTAATTCCCCCCCATGAACCATGGACCTTGCCGTTGGTGGGGAGGCTTGCGTGCGTCAGCGATACAGATAGCCGTACTGTAGGTACAACCACAACGGAGGGGTATCTGTTGACAGGCCAGACAAACGTGTGGTTCCTGAAGAGGGGCAGCAGCCTTTTCAGTAGTTGCAGGGGCAACAGTCTGGATGATTGACTGATCTGGCCTTGTAACAATAACCAAAACGGCATTGCTGTGCTGGTACTGCGAACAGCTGAAAGCAAGGGGAAACTACGGCCGTAATTTTTCCCGAGGGCATGCTGCTTTACTGTATGATTAAATGATGATGGCGTCCTCTTGGGTAAAATATTCCGGAGGTAAAATAGTCCCCCATTCGGATCTCCGGGCAGGGACTACTCAAGAGGATGTCATTATCAGGAGAAAGAAAACTGGCGTTCTACGGATCAGAGCGTGGAATGTCAGATCCCTTAATCGGGCAGGTAGGTTAGAAAATTTAAAAAGGGAAATGGATAGGTTAAAGTTAGATATAGTGGGAATTAGTGAAGTTCAGTGGCAGGAGGAACAAGACTTCTGGTCAGGTGACTACAGGGTTATAAACACAAAGTCAAATAGGGGTAATGCAGGAGTAGGTTTAATAATGAATAGGAAAATAGGAATGCGGGTAAGCTACTACAAACAGCACAGTGAACGCATTATTGTGGCCAAGATAGATACAAAGCCCACACCTACTACAGTAGTACAAGTTTATATGCCAACTAGCTCTGCAGATGACGAAGAAATTGAAGAAATGTATGATGAAATAAAAGAAATTATTCAGATTGTGAAGGGAGACGAAAATTTAATAGTCATGGGTGACTGGAATTCGAGTGTAGGAAAAGGGAGAGAAGGAAACGTAGTAGGTGAATATGGATTGGGGCTAAGAAATGAAAGAGGAATCTGCCTGGTAGAATTTTGCGCAGAGCACAACTTAATCATAGCTAACACTTGGTTTAAGAATCATGATAGAAGGTTGTATACATGGAAGAACCCTGGAGATACTAAAAGGTATCAGATAGATTATATGATGGTAAGACAGAGATTTAGGAACCAGGTTTTAAATTGTAAGACATTTCCAGGGGCAGATGTGGACTCTGACCACAATCTATTGGTTATGACCTGTAGATTAAAACTGAAGAAACTGCAAAAAGGTGGGAATTTAAGGAGATGGGACCTGGATAAACTGAAAGAACCAGAGGTTGTACAGAGTTTCAGGGAGAGCATAAGGGAACAATTGACAGGAATGGGGGAAAGAAATACAGTAGAAGAAGAATGGGTAGCTTTGAGGGATGAAGTAGTGAAGGTAGCAGAGGATCAAGTAGGCAAAAAGACGAGGGCTAGTATAAATCCTAGGGTAACAGAAGAAATATTGAATTTAATTGATGAAAGGAGAAAATATAAAAATGCAGTAAATGAAGCAGGCAAAAAGGAATACAAACGTCTCAATAATGAGATCGACAGGAAGTGCAAAATGGCTAAGCAGGGATGGCTAGAGGACAAAAGTAAGGATGTAGAGGCTTATCTCACTAGGGGTAAGATAGATACTGCCTACAGGAAAATTAAAGAGACCTTTGGAGATAAGAGAACCACTTGTATGAACATCAAGAGCTCAGATGGAAACCCAGTTATAAGCAAAGAAGGGAAAGCAGAAAGGTAGAAGGAGTATATAGAGGGTCTATACAAGGGCGATAGACTTGAGGACAATATTATGGAAATGGAAGAGGATGTAGATGAAGATGAAATGGGACATACGATACTGCGTGAAGAGTTTGACAGAGCACTGAAAGACCTGAGTCGAAACAAGGCCCCCGGAGTAGACAACATTCCAGTAGAACTAATGACAGCTTTGGGAGAGCCAGTCCTGACAAAACTCTACCATCTGGTGAGCAAGATGTATGAAACAGGCGAAATACCCTCAGACTTCAAGAAGAATATAATCATTCCAATCCCAAAGAAAGCAGGTGTTGACAGATGTGAAAATTACCGAACAATCAGTTTAATAAGCCACAGCTGCAAAATACTAACACGAATTCTTTACAGACGAATGGAAAAACTAGTAGAAGCCGACCTCAGGGAAGATCAGTTTGGATTCCGTAGAAATACTGGAACACGTGAGGCAATACTGACCTTAAGACTTATCTTAGAAGAAAGATTAAGGAAAGGCAAACCTACGTTTCTAGCATTTGTAGACTTAGAGAAAGCTTTTGACAATGTTGACTGGAATACTCTCTTCCAAATTCTAAAGGTGGCAGGGGTAAAATACAGGGAGCGAAAGGCTATTTACAATTTGTACAGAAACCAGATGGCAGTCATAAGAGTCGAGGGGCATGAGAGGGAAGCAGCGGTTGGGAAGGGAGTGAGACAGGGTTGTAGCCTCTCCCCAATGTTATTCAATGTGTATATTGAGCAAGCAGTAAAGGAAACAAAAGAAAAATTTGGAGTATTAAAATCCATGGAGAAGAAATAAAAACTTTGAGGTTCGCCGATGACATTGTAATTCTGTCAGAGACAGCAAAGGACTTGGAAGAGCAGTTGAATGGAATGGACAGTGTCTTGAAGGGAGGATATAAGATGAACATCAACAAAAGCAAAACGAGGATAATGGAATGTAGTCGAATCAAGTCGGGTGATGCTGAGGGTATTAGATTAGGAAATGAGACACTTAAAGTAGTAAAGGAGTTTTGCTATTTGGGGAGCAAAATAACTGATGATGGTCGAAGTAGAGAGGATATAAAATGTAGACTGGCAATGGCAAGGGAAGCGTTTCTGAAGAAGAGAAATTTGTTAACATCGAGTATAGATTTAAGTGTCAGGAAGTCATTTCTGAAAGTATTTGTATGGAGTGTAGCCATGTATGGAAGTGAAACATGGACGGTAAATAGTTTGGACAAGAAGAGAATAGAAGCTTTTGAAATGTGGTGCTACAGAAGAATGCTGAAGATTAGATGGGTAGATCACATAACTAATGAGGAAGTATTGAGTAGGATTGTGGAAAAGAGAAGTTTGTGGCACAACTTGACCAGAAGAAGGGATCGGTTGGTAGGACATGTTCTGAGGCATCAAGGGATCACCAATTTAGTATTGGAAGGCAGTGTGGAGGGTAAAAATCGTAGGGGGAGACCAAGAGATGAATACACTAGGCAGATTCAGAAGGATGTAGGTTGCAGTAGGTACTGGGAGATGAAGAAGCTTGCACAGGATAGAGTAGCATGGAGAGCTGCATCAAACCAGTCTCAGGACTGAAGACAACAACAACAACAACAACAACTCTGTAATTACCTGACCAGAAGTTCTGTTCCTCCTGCCACTGAACTTCACTAATTCCCAGTATATCTAAGTTCAGCATACCCATTTCTCTTTTTAAATCTATCTGCCCAATTAAGGGTTCTAGCATGTCATGCTCCAATCTATAGCATGCCAGTTTTGTTTATCCTGATGACAGCTTTCTCCTGAGTAGATTTTGGAATTTGGTGATACAGAAGAACACTAAAGATTAGGTAGGTATTGTATAATTAATGTGGAGATACTGAATCTAGAAAGAAGAAACTTATGGCAAAAATTGCTTAAAAGAAGTGACTGTTTGATTGCTCCTATCCTGAGGCATCAAGAATAGTCAGTTTGGTAGTGGAGAAGAGTCTGTGCCAGTGTCTGTGTGTGTGGGAGTGGATTGTATCAATGGATGTAGGCATCAGAACAGTAAGCAGATTCAAGTGGGCATAGTTATTCATGGGATAGACTAGCATGGAGAGTTGCATGAAACCAGTCTGTGGACAGAACACGACAACAGTATCAATAAGAAGAACAAGTTCAGGTACCCTACAACACTTTGATGTCAACAAAATTGGATGGCAGTTTTGTTGATCAGTTGTGCTATGCTTCTTGCAAACTGTTGTGACCTATGCTTTCTTCCAACCTCAGTGCACAGTTTTTTCTTTGGGACTCTATGATCTTTTATGACTAAAAGTATCAGTACCTGGTGCCTAGTTTAATTTTACAAATTTCAGATTTTAATAATCTATGCAGTGGTGCAAGACTGAATGTGATGTGGGTCTTCTGCTTTCTCCTTTGTGTAGGATGTTTCAAAAATGGAGGTTATCATTTGTTCTTTTGCTTCACCACCCCCAATTTCAATTCTGGTGTGTTATCCATGATTCTCTGGATTCTGACTTAGGTGCCAGTGATAGTGTTTTATGAGAGCTGATTCAGTACAGTTTTGCTACAGTTCTCATCAAAGCCATCACACTTTGCCCTTTGGATAGCTATATGTTTTTCATTCAGTGTATGCTTTGTCTTACAGCTATGATGCAAGACTCTCATTAATAGAAGTTTTGCTACAGTTTTTCATGAGCTCTGACACAGGTTTCAATATGGACAACCTACAAGAGATCAGATCTCTTTGTTGCCATTAGATCCAATGGAAGGCTTAACAGCTTGCTGATTCTGAGCATGAGCGCTTGCACTTGCTCATGCTCTTGCTCGCAAGCAGACCCGTTATGGCACAGTGGGGACTGAGGGAAATAAGCACACACTGTGTGGTCATGTCAATATCAAGAAAGCACCAACTGTGAAATAGGAGAGGAGAGGCTTTGACAGTGGTGCCTCTAATAACAGCAATTGCGAGTCAGCACTGTGTAACGCCCTTTGTGTCTTCACACAAAATGTTGATGTTTAGTGTATCATGACACTGAATACTTTCAGAAAGTTCATTTCATATAGGCACTACTTGTCTTACCATGTTAAACAATACAGAAATGGAAAATGAGAGAGATTTTAAAAGTTAAAAGGAAACTCTCTGATGAAGAGGAAGAAAATTCAACTGAGTGTGTCATTAGGATGAGATGCAAAATTGCACTACTTTTAGCGAAGCCGTTAGATCCTTTCATGGACGGAGATTTAACAAGAGAATGCTTGGTAATTGCAGCTGAACTTTTATATCCACTTCAGGTAGAAAATTTTGGATGGCGATGTTATCAAACATGTCAATCATGCACCCACACAAGTTATGGCAAATGGTGTTCAGTGCTAGCTTACTAGTAGAAAATATAGATACCAGCGAAGTGAAATTCTTAGTAGTGTTGAAGAAAGTGTAGAAAGTATAAGTTTGTCATAAGATTTATTAGTTTGTGTGTCTACCAACGGGGACCTAGTCATGTGCAACAATAAAACAGGAGTTGTATTGCAACTGAATCGGAAAATGAAAAAGCTTGCAGTCTCCAGTTTCTGCTGATCAGCAGCTTCATGTAACTGATCTGTAGTGCAACAGTAAATATAAGAACAGCCTAGATTTATCCAAGTGTTTTCCTCAGGATCGACTTTCTCATTTATTTAAGTCCCCACAAGGTTCCTCACCACATTCACTGTGATCGAGGACTCTTTGCTCACAGACCTGACTCAGCACCTGCTCACAGATCATGTTTCCTTGAAGCAAGTATTTAGATGATGGCAGTATTGGAGGGCAGCGTGGAGGGTAAAAATCATAGAGGGAGACCAAGAGGTGAATACATTAAGCAGATTCAGAAGGATGTAGGTTGCAGTAGGTACTGGGAGATGAAGAAGCTTGCACAGGATAGAGAAGCATGGAGAGCTGCATCAAACCAGTCTCAGGACTGAAGACCAGAACAACAACAACAGTATTATGAAAAGGATATATTGCTACACGCCATGTAGAGGAGACATCGAATTACTGAGAGGCACAATGAAAAGACTGCTATTCAAGCTTTCAGCCAAAAGGTGTTCTTCCAAAGTAGAAAAGACATTCACAGAAGCACAACTCTAAGTGCATGATCACAGTCTGTGGTGGCCAGACCACAACTGCACCTGCACCTTATGGGAGCAGCAATCTGGTGTGAGTGGAGGGGGTAAGGAGGAGGCATGGGGCAGGGAGCTGGTGGGATGGCAGGGTAGTAGTTGGGGGAAGGTGTAGTGGGTGTAGTGCTGCTTGGGTAAGGGCATATGGATTGGTGGAGACAGGGCAAGGCTTCTACATGCAGTCACAATGCATGTTTTGAGAGCGACGAATGGAAAAGAAGAGAAGTAAAGAAGGGGGCTAGTGGGTGGGTTGGTTGTATAAAGGCTGTGTAGTGGTGGAATGGGAGCAAGGAAGAAGATTTAGGTACATGAAGGTCAGGGTCTGGCGCAGGTTGAGGCCAGAGGTGTTGTGGGAAAGTAGGATATATTTCAGGGAGAGTTCCCACCTGCACAATTAATAAAAGCTGGCGTTGGTAGAAAGGATCCAGGTGGTCCAAGCTGTCAAGTAGTCATTGAAGTGTAGCACATTGTGTTAGGCAACATGTTCAGTGAGTGGATGGCCCAGCTGTGACTTGGCCACAGTTTGTCTGTGGCCATTCATCCAGACAGTTGCTTGTTAGCTGTCATGCCCCTATAGAAAGCAGGACAGTGGTTGCAAATTAGTTTGGAGATTGCATGACTGCTTTCACAGGTAGCCCATAGGATATGCCTCTGACCAGACTGGAGTAGGTAGCAGTGGTGGTGGTGGTGGTGGTGGTGGTGGTGGAAGGATGAATGGGACAGGTCTTGAATGTGAAGATATGAGGCAAGGGGTTGGGCAAGTAGCTGAGCAATATTAATTAAAAAGTTAACTTCTCTAATTGTTAATCCATTACTGAAAAAGTTGACTTTGTTAAGTGTTAAAGTGTTACTTTAGAGGATATGTATTGGAAGCAGAAGTTAATCATAAACCACTGACTTGCAATAGTAAACTTTATATTGCGGCCATAGTGAAATGAGCAGGTGAATCAGATATACTGCCATTGCTTGGTTGTTTTGTTTGCAGAAGTTTCGATAGCATTTTGAAGAGAAATTTTTTTAAAAGTTTAGTTTTATAATTATTTGGTAACCATTGTTAAAGCATGAGAGAATCAGACAGTATCTGACATAAATTGCATATTTTCCTTCATGAATATCAACATGGTAACATTTTCATCTGGGAGTGAGCCTCGTTTAGGAGACTAAAAGTCTTTTCCTACACAAAAAAAGTCATTTGGCCACAGCACTCCAGGGTATAGAGGTATTATACTTAATAAAAAGATTTATGAAAACCTGTTCCACAAGAAATAGTTCAAAGTTGAAAGGCTCTTTGGATTTCATGTCCAGCCACATTTTGACTAGATTCTGGGCTTTTTTGCAGATGGTTTACTACTGGGCTCTTCTTTAGATTGTTGTTATAGCTATAATTCAATTCCATGATCTAGTTTCCACCGTCAGTCCACTAACAAAAAATAGTACTTCGTGCAAACCCAGTAAACAAAAAATGTCAATCAGCCAACTTCTAATTATTCTCCCTCACACTAAATAGTTTACTTGAGTCGCTTGCACCCTGGTGTAGCCATATGCCTACATGACCCAAACTTGTCAGAACATGATTGCCATGGGTGGTGTGGAGTCATTGTAGTAGGTACTTATGTAATTAACAGTTAATGGACTCAAAGTTGAGAGAAGTTACAGAGTCTGATAATGTTTTCTAAAATTAACTTAAAAGTTAATCTGTTACTTAAAAAGTTAATTTCATTAGTTAATGATTAACAAATTACAATCTCATACTGAGGTATGGTTGTGAGCAGGGGTAGAGTAGGGATGAACAATGATATTTCATGTGTTCAGAGGGGGGTGATGGATAGCAGAAAGCACACTCCTCATTTCAGGGCTCAACAAGAGATAGTTGAAACCTTGGCAGAGAATGTGGTTCAGTTGCTCCATTCCTGGGTCACAGGGGGAGTGCTCCTTTGTGGCCAGACTGTGGGTGTGGGAGAGCTGGTAAGTGATTGGCAAGACAATGCATGGTAGATCTGTTTCCCTACAAGGTTGGGAGGATAATTTTGATCTGTGAAGGCCACAGTGAGATTCTTGGTATATTTGGAGAGGGGCCGCTCATCACTACAGATGTGATAACCACAGGTGACTAGGTTGTATGGAACTTCTTGGTGTGGAATGAATGGTAGCTGTCAAAGTGGAGGTATTGCTGTTGGTCATTCTCCTTCATTGGTCCGCAGCTCGTGGTCTCGAGGTAGCGTTCTCGCTTCCCAAGCACAGGGTCCCGGGTTCGATTCCTGCCGGGGTCAGGGATTTTTCCTGCCTCGAGATGACTGGGTGTTGTGTCGTCATCATCATCATCATTCATCCCCATTATGGTCGGAGGAAGGCAATGGCAAACCACCTCCACTAGGACCTTGCCTAGTAAGGCGGCGCGAGTCTCCCGCGTCGCTCCCCTACGCTCTGTAAAGGAGTATGGGATTCATCATCATCATCATCATCATTGGATTTGATATCAATGGAGGTACAGAGGTAGCCATCCTTGAGGTGGAGGTCAGGTAAAGCAAATGGGGGAGAAGGCGTTGAGTTTCTGGAGGAATGTGCATAGTGTGTCCTCAATCTTGGTCCAGATCACAAAGGTGTCGTCATTCTCCTTGCTGCCACCATCTATGCCAGGGTGCTGATCCTATTAGGTACAGCTACGATTCATTTCGGCCACTGTGGCCAGAGACAGTGGTAATGTGTGTGTGAATTGTATTTGTGTGAATTTGTGAGTTTTCTACTTTGGAAGGAGACATTTTGGCTGAAGGCTTAAATGTATATAAATCTTTTTGCTGTGCCTGTCCACATCTCAGTGTCTCATCTGTATGGTAGGTAGCAATCTATCCTGTTCATAAAACTGTTGTTATTCTGTTTCCATTGTTTGATGTTTACATGAAGAATGGAACAGGTTTTGGACAAAGGTTTTAGTATGATTTTGCAGGATGTGTTGCCATGCTCAGTACTTACAAAACTGTAATTATCTGCAATTGATTTTCAGGTGATTAAAGTCTCCCCCAAAAATGACACTATGAGTGGGGAACATGGATATTAACTAGATGAGGGTTTCTAGAAAGTCTTTGGTCACATGTGGAATTGAGTCTGTTGGTCAGTTTAAGGATGTAATCATAAGTTTATGTGAACTATTGGTACTGAGTTTTGCTCATTCAGCATCACACGGGGATTTGATTTCCATCCTGATGGGTTTGAGTTTATTGTCTTTAGCTAGAAATACACCACCTACATTGCCCATTAGCCTGTCGTTTTGATAGGCATTTAGAATTACCACAAAAATCTCACTGGCTGTATTCTAAGATAAGTCATAGTATTATTATCACAAAGACATGCAAGTTGCTGAAGTAGCATCTAATGGAGAAACTTATACTAGACATCTGAAAAACACCAGATGGGGTATCCCAGCTAATAATGTAGAATGGTCATTTCATTTCACTATTGTGTCTGCAGGGACCTACATTTTCTTGGAAGACAGACTCGTCTCCCCATAGGTTGGTTTCTACCAGACATTGCAACCATCAGTAGATAATTAGTTTTAGAATGACGGAAGTGTAAATTTAATGAATCAGAAGTACTCACTCCTCTACATGCCTTCCTTTTTTGGAATGTGATTATCACATTCTTCTTGACTCTGTGGGTATTTCACCTGACTTATAAATGTGATACCATGTGAAATAGGTTTGTCATTGTTGATTGTTTCACAGGCCTCAATAATTCTGTGGTAAGATGGTCTGCTCCAGAGGCCTTCTTTCAAATTAGATCTCTGAGTGTTCTGTCAAATTCTTCTTGCAGTATGACATCTCCTTTCTCTTCTTCACCTGTTTATTCTTCTGTTTCATAATATTGTCTTCAAGTTACTTCCATTTATAGTAGCCCTTCTGTATATTCTCTGACATTTCAGCCTTCCATTATTTGCTTAGTGCTGTATTGCCATTGGAGCTCATGATTATTATAAAGTTTATTCTCTTTTCTCCAAAAGTTCCTTAATTATCAGCTCTCTGCAATTTCATAAATTAATTACTTCATAACTAAAAAATTACAGTCAGGGTCCACATCCACTTATGGATTAGTTTTGCGTCTAAAAGTATGGTTTAAAAAGCTCTGTCTTACTGTTACTTAGTCTACCTGCAACCCTTCCAGTGTCTCCACCTTTCTTCCACACACGCAGCATTCTTTTGTGATTCTTAATCTATGTGTGCTGGGAGTAATTTAATTGTGTTCACATTTTTCCTTGTTTTCATTTTGGTCATCTGAGCACCACATTAATTTGAATTAGCTTATTTCTTGTGGTCTTTGTCCTTATCCAGTATTCTTTCATTCTTATACTTTGGAACAATCTTTAGTCTGTTGTTTGTAATGTTTTTGTCTTGGGCTAAATTCTACCCTGAAAACTTATGGCAGTCTGAATTTTTGTTTCAAAGTTAACCTGTTCTAAAAATCTGTTCCCATTTTTTCCAGATCTCTCTGTTCCCCTTTGAGCCAACATTCTGTGGTTCTGACTCTTTCTTTTTGTAATGATGTCCAAAATATTTTCTTTTTCTAATGATGTGTGGGATACTTTCTGACCTGGTATTCAGTTTTTTCCCCCTCCCATCTTGTATAACGAATATCTCCTGTTCTTTGTAGTCCCAATATTCTCCATATAATCATTATTTCCACATGTTCTAGCCTCTTACGTAGTCATATACCTACAAGGTTCATAGTTTCTGCAGTGTTTAATGCTGATGGGCAGTTCACTGTCTGATAAAATATTAATTTGGCAATGATCAAAACGTTCTTTAAGTTGTAGCTGCTCCTAGTGATATTTTATGCTAAATTCGTGCTCCTATTTTGTATTCCCTGTCAGAAAATCTCTATAAATAAAACAATGGAAAATCCAACCTGGAAAGTAACAATATTATGAAAAGGAAAGTTGCTTCTCACCATATAGTGGAGATGCTGAGTTGCAGATACGCACAACAAAAAGACTGTCACAAATACACACGCGTTTTTGTGTGAACGCATCACACACACACATGACTGCAGTTGCCTTGTCATCTATTGTTGACAAAGGCCTTACAGGCCGAAAGCTTCATTTGTGACAGTTTTTTTGTTATGCCTATTTGCGACTCAGCATTTCAGCTATATGGTGAGTGGCAATTTTCCGTTTCAGAAAATTTCTAACATTCTCCTAGGAACATAAATCTCTCTACTTTCTGAATTTTGTTTCCTTGCAATGACATTGATATAGGAGCCGTCTTGACATTCGTCATATACTATATCTTTTGATAGAGAGTTGTAAACCAGCTTTATCTGCTTGTCTCTGGAGCTGAATGGTTTGATTAGTTGTGTCTCATAATTATTACAACAATGTTATACATTTTCTTCATTATAGGTCCCACAGCCATAAATTTATTAAATGAATGTTGCATTTCTTCACTTAGGCTGATATTTAAAGGTTTTCTTTGTAGTAGATTTGCTTGCTAAGCAGTTACCAATTCTTAAACTATAAAAATGTCCCCTCTCTTTGGTGTGACCCCATGAAAGAGTTTTGTGGCATCATGTGATAATTCCTTGATGAGTTGCCTCCATGTAGCTCTGTTTTGGACATGGTGCCTTGCTCGGTGAAAGGCCATTCCGGTCAGATTCTTAATCTGGTTTATCCACTGCAATAGTGTGCATCCTCTAGGCCTCTGGTTGTTGAATTTCCCCTATATGATTGTTCTTTCCATTGCCACTTGTCCTCTTGCAATGTGAACAAAATATTTCAGCTGGTTTTGGTTGACAAGAGTGAACAGAATTGTTCTGATGTGCTGCCTCAGGATCAATTCATTAGTACAGCATGCTGTCCATATTATTTGAAGTAACCTTTTATAGCATCACATTCCCAGAGCATCAATCCTGTGATGATCTGCCATCTTCATCATTCAAGTTTCTGACACATAGATGATAATAGGGAAAATAGAGTTCAGGCAAGGGTGCGATTTTTCTTGAAGTTGTGGAGGCTTCCTTCTGGATACAAGCAAATTCTCTGTAGAATTTCGTGCAGTTAAAATGCATCTGCAGATCTCAGGCTTGTAATTCCAGTATCAGTGACTTCAGATCCTAAATACTCAAAGCAACTAATGACCTCATAACCACTTGTCAGCTCTGTTGTCATTTGGGCAATCTACAAACAAGCATTCTCACTGCCCGTGCACGGGGTCCTGGGTTCGATTCCTGACAGGGTCAGGAATTTTCTGTTGTGTGTCATCTTCATCATCTGTTGTTGTGTCATCTTCATCATCATCAGTCATCCTCATTGATGGGTGCCTGAACGTATAGGGTTATACAGTCACAATGTCATTCAGTCCTGTAACATCCACCCCAGCAATGTAACATGATTATCAGTTGTTTCAAAATGTCTACAGCCTTTGTGAGTTTCTCGTAAGCCATAGATGTTAATTTGAATCTTCTGTAGCTCTTTTTCCACAATGTAAAGTTGCCCCATATGAAGTAACTCTTTCATGTTATGTATAGCTGCTGTTTTATCTTTACAAAGTTGGTGTCTTTGGTTGATAAGTAGCAGATTGATCTTGAAAGGGCTGGTGGTTCACCTCTGCACATATGCTTGCACCTTTTACATAGTTTGGCTAGGTACAAACTAATGTTGATTGCTACTCAGATTGCGCAGCATGACATTTTTCACTTCATCTTTTTTCATCATCTGCTCAGGGGATATCAGTTAGGTGATTTTCCCATGCCTTCCTAATCCTTATGCCATTTGCCATCCAGTGGCTCTTCCACATTTAGGGGCAGCTTCCCACTGCATGGGAAAGAGGATGTCCTACATCCTTATCTGTTCATCTGCCCTCTGATGCGGCCTTTGGCACTTGGTAGAATATTTTCCCTGTTTAATATCATGCCAGCAACTAACTGGCAGGGTATGCACATTACATGCTTCTGTTTTATATATATCATGTATAGTAGTCCAATGGAGCCAAAGATAATATTGAGAGGTAATGCTTATTAAATGGTAATGGCCAGATGGTATTGGTGCTGTAATGAATTTGCTACAATTGTTCTAAATTTGTGGTTATACCAATGGCGGCTGTCACTAGCCGTTATTATTTCATTACATCAAAATTCATTGGAATATTAATTCATAGTATGAAGGCTTTCACGACCAGATGACATATCTTCTGGTAAACCTTCCACGACCTTACATCCTGGAAGGTTTACCAGAAAATATTAATTCATGTTTTGCTGCAATGATATATTGTGAACACTAAATTTTATTACAGAGGTGATGATGAAGTGGTTATCTTTCTCCCAACTTTACCTCCAAAAACTACAAAGACAAGTAGATAATTACTTTTCCACTCAATATCCATGCAATCCCATTCTTGTTTTGTAATAAATATGGTGTCAATTATATGTTTTGCTTTCTTGCGCCATAAAAAATGTGAGGGTTGTACCAAAAGTAAGGTTCCCAGTGAACTACAGCCTTGAGGGAAGGTGTTAGGCTAAATCCAACAACAGTGCCACGCACAGTGGTTCCCCCACTCTCAAGCCCGCCTGCCCATGATTCGGTGTTGGCTTGGCAGCTGTCAGAGATGGAAGTGTTAATCACTACTCCTACCAAGTCCGAGGTTCGAGCAGTAATCTGGTTTCTCCACGCAAGGAAGTTACCGCACATGGAGATTCATCAGCGAATGACTGAGGTTTATGGTGAAGAGTGCATGTCCGTTCAGCATGTCTGCAAATGATGCAGGGATTTTGCTGAGGGTTGCACAGAAGTTCAAGATGAAGAACAGAGTGAAAGACCACCAATTTTGGATGTGATTGCCCAGAAGATCAACAGTGAGCTGCTCAAAGATCAGAGGGCCACTGTCCGTGAACTTGTTGAATGCATTCCTGAAGCTTCCCACACCACAATTGAAAGAACTTTAACAGAAACATTGGGTGATCACAAGGTGTGTGCTCACTGTGTCCCCTGAATGCTGATTGATGGGCACAAGGCGCAACACCTTGACTGTGCTTGCTAGTTTCTTCAACAATGTGAGAGAAAGGACAACAAGGAGAAGTTGTTGGACTTTATCGTTATGGGAAATGAAATGTGGGTTTTCATTACACCCCCAAAATAAAACAACAATCTCGTCAGTGGCATCACTCCAGTTCACCGCCACCAAAGAAATTCAAACAAACAAAATCAGCAGGAAAGATTATGACTCCTGTGTTTGGGAATCAGATTACATGCAGCCTGGGATGCCAATAAACTCAGACAGACATTGTGAAACATTGACCAAACCCCGACAAACAATCCAGAAATGCTGGAGTGTATGACTGGAGGAAGGACTAGTGCTTCTTTATGACAACGCTCGACCCCACATCGCTCGTCAAACACAGAAGCTTTTGAAGAAATTTGGGTGGACTGTTATGCCACATCTCCCATACAGCCCAGACTTAGCCCCCAGCATTTATCACCTCTTCCAAATGCTAAAGGGGAGACTATGTGAGACTATGTTGAAAAATAGACAAAAATGCAAGCTTTTCATCAATGTATAAATTAATAATAATAAACAATGTTTTCTGTTTGTAAAAAATATGTGAACCTTACTTTTGTTACAACTCTCGTACTTGTACCTGCTACATGGCTTTTGTACCATATTCTGAGCTTCAGTGGCAAGTTCTTAAAATTAAACTGATTACTGACAAATCCAATCATGTACCATATTTACCTGATTTATAATATGACCCTGAATATGAGAGGAACCCTCCCCCCTTCTTTTTAAAAGGCTCCTTGAGAAAAATTTGTTTTTAACATACTGTGACTAATCAAAATTATGAACTGTTTTACTGTATTAAAGTATTTGCTAAAAAGTTAACATTATACCTATTCTAAGGTTCTATTGATTGTCTACATTTTGATAATACTAAGAGAAAGAAAATAAACAAGCAGAAATGGTTTACATTAAATTTCGAATTGTTTTGTTTTCTGCCATTTTTGATTAATAACCGTCTAGTACAGGGTATCACTGTTTTTGATCATCATCATCTTCCTAATAGCACAGCTTTGAAATTTGTATCTTCATTGTAACAAATATTTCACTCTTCCTTCTGATAAGTTTTATGAGGTTGTCATTATGGTGGGAACTGAAAGCACAGTTTGTCACTCTCTGGATCCAGGGTATGCTCAGGGTCTGTCTATAAAGTGACAATTAAAGGCCTACAGCTTTTTATTTATGGTCCATATCTCTACCACATGTAGGAGGATAGAATATACATAGTAGTGTAAAAATCTGGTTTTTGTTCTCAGAGTTAGATTTTGACTTTTGAAGACAGAAATCATTTTCTGAAACACACTTCTTGCTTTCCTGATACGAATCTTGATTTCTGCATCTACGTTGGCATTTGTACTCTGTGAGGTGCATGGTACAGCACACATCCCATTGTACAAGTTTCTAGGCTTTATTCCTGATCATTTCATGTATGGAGTGCGGGAAGAGTGATTGTTTGAATGCCTCTGTGCATGCAGTAATTATTCTAATTTTATTCTCACAATTCCTATGTCAGCAACTACTTAGGAAGTTGTAGTATGAAGGTTGCCCAGAAAGTAGTGCACCACATTTTTTTTCTTCATCAGTCCTTTATTGAACGTAACGAGAATCACACACACGAAACAATGGTGTTTTATCTACACCTCCTATTTATCCAAGTAATCTCCATCCCATCCTATGGCCTTCCTCCAGTGCAAAACAAGGGCGTTTATGCCCTGTTGTCACCAATCCTTGTACTGGTGGTGGAGCCAGCGTTTCACTGTGTGAATCATCTCCTCAGTGTCCTCAAAATGCATTACACAAATGGCATTCTTAATGGACAAACAAGTGGAAGTCCGAGGGGCTAGGTTAGGGCTGTAGGGTGGGTGGGGAACACTGTTCAAACCTGTTTTGCATGTGTTTAGCAGTCCTCAGACTTGTGTGGGGCCAATCGTTATTATGCTGCAGCAAAACATCTCCTGAGTTGCTGTGATGATGAAGTTGCCAGAAGCACATCTTGAGTTTTGTTAATGTGTTGACATGTGCTTCTGAATTAATGGTACCACCACTTGGCATCACATCAATGAGAATCACGCCTTCACAGTCCCAGAGTACGGTGTTTGTGGCCTTACTGGTGGAAGCAGTTGTTTTGAACTTTTTTTTCTGTGGGAAGTGGGAATGGCCCCATTCCATCAGCCGTCACTTTGTTTCGGGCTCAAAATGGTGAACACAGGTTTCATACCTGTCACAGTCTGGGACAAGGAGGCCTCCCCATCAGCTTTGAAATGTTGCAACAAATCGAGACTTTTTTCCCACCCTTAGACACCATGGGACACATCTTGCACACACTTTTGAATATCCAAGAGTGCAGATAATTGCAGCCACACTTGACTGATGCAGCACCATCTGCCGAGTTGAAATGCATCTGTCTTTGCAAGTGACAACATCAGCTCGCTGCAACATGTCATGTGTGTCAACCGTGGATTGTCTCCCCGACAGCTGCAAATTGTGGAGCTCCACTGAACTGCCTTCTGATGATCTCACCCTTCGTATCCAGTGACTAACGGTACTTCTGTCAACAGCAGATGCTCCATAAACTTTGCACAAGTGTTTGTGAATATTCCCCATAGCTTCTTTCTCTGCAGTGAGGAATTCAATGATGGCATGTTGCTTGTATCATACATCACCTGCAGATGCCATTTTGAAACTGTCTTGCAGCTACACTACCTGTCGGAAGGGACAGAAACTTGGTGTGCTCACTCAGGAGATTTCATATAATACGTACATAATGTTTCACATTCATAGCATTCTTTTTGGCTGAGAAAAACCATGTGGTGCCTTTCTTTCTGGGCAACCCTCATATATTCCTAGAGTCATCATTTAAAGTTGGTTCTTGAAACTTTGTCAATAGAATTTCTCAGAATAGTTTACATCAGCTTCAGGAGTCTTCCAGTTCTGTTTCTTCACTATTTCTGTGACACTTTCCCATGAATTAAACAAACCTGTGACCATCTGTGCTGCCCTTCTCTGTAAACGTTCAATGTCCCTTATCAGTCCCATCTGGAACAGGTCCCACACACTTGTGCAATACTGTAGAACTGGTTACATGATTGATTTGCAAGCAATCTCCTCAGTAGACTGAATGCACTTCCCCAGCATTCTGCCTATAAACTGAAATATAGCACTTGCTTAACCCATGACTGAACTTATGTGATCATTCCATTTCGTATCCCTACAAAGTGTTACACTAGCTATTTGTATGAGCTGGCTGATTCCAGCAGTGATTCATTAATATTGTAGTCATAGGATACTATGTTGGTTTTTTTTTTTTTTTTTTTTTTTTTTTTCATTTTGTGAAGTGCACAATTTTATGTTCCTGAACATTAAGAGCAAGTTTTCAATCTCTGCACCACATTGAAATCTTATCAATATCTGACTAAATATTTACGCAGCTTCTTTGACATAATATAGGTAACTGGATCATCTGCAAAAAGCCTGATTTTACTGTTATTATTGTCTGCAAGGTCATTAATATACAACGTGAACAGCAAGAGTCCCAACACACTTACCTGGGGCCTACCCCAAGTTATTTCTACATATGATGATATCTCTTCATCCAAGATAACATGCTACATCTTCCCTACGAAAAAGTCCTCAATCCTGTCTTAAATTGTGCTTGCTATCCCATGTGATATTGCTTCTGACAATAAGTGTAGTTTCAGTATTGATTCAAATGCTTTTTGAAAACCAAGAAACACTGCGTCTACCTGGTTGCCCTGATCCAAAGCTTTCAGTATGTCATGTGAGAAAAATGAGAGCTCTTTTCACATGATCAATGTTTTTGAAATCCATGTGGATTGGCATTGCGGTGGTCATTCTGTTTAAGATATCTCATAATGTTTGAGTCCAGACTATGTTCTAAGATTCCATAACAAATCAGTGTCAAAGATATTGGACGGTAATTTTGTGGATTACTTCTACTATGCTATGCTTCTTGTAGATGGACATGACCTGTGCCTTTCTCCAAGAATGAGGCACAGTTTTTTGTTTGAGTGATCTGTGGTAGATTATAGTTAGAAGAGGGACTAACTCAGCCACAGGCTCAGTAGGGAATCTGACAGGGATTCCTTTGGGACATGGATGTTTTATCAATTTTGAAAACTTCAGCTATTCCTCAACAAGACTGACACTAATATTTATTTCATTCATCTTTTCAGTGGTGTGAAGATTACATTGGGAAAATTCTTCCATTTCAGCTTTTGCTTTGCTACCATCAGTTTCAGTTCCTGTTTCATTCGTTAGGGACTGAACACTAACTTTGGTGCCACTAACAGCCTTTACGTATGACCAGAATTTCTTTGGGTTCTGTGAAAGATGACTTGATAATATTATGCTACAGAGTCATTGAAGGCATCACACATTACTATTTTGACAACCAAACACTTTTCATTCAGCATATCTTTGACTATACCCCTACACTTTGTTTTAAACATATTGTGCAGTAAACTGTTTCCTTAGAAGTTTCTTTACAGTGACTGTATGCCATGGAGGCTCCCTGCCATTATGAACTGTTCTACTGGGTACATATCTACCCAGTGCATGGTGAACTATTATTTTAAAATTAACCAGAGTTCCTCTACATGCTCCTGCCTTGTGCTGAACGTTTCAAATTCCTTATGTAGATATAACAACTGATTTTTATGTAGCTTACTGAAAACATATATCATTCTGCTTGTTTTAATTGTCCTTTGTACTTTGGTAATCATTGTTGACACACCTGCATCATAGTCATTGATACTAGTTACAGTGTGGACATCCTCAAAGAAGTGAGGTCTGTTTGTTGCTATTAGATATAACGTGCATATGCATATCCAACATGAATGGGGTCCTAATTATATGTTCTAGGTAATTTTCAGAGAAGGCATTTAATAGATTTTCACTGGATGTCTTACCATGCCTTCTGCTAATAAAACTGTAATTTTTCCTATTGATTGTTGAATGGTTAAAGTCTCCACTGATGATTACAGTATGGTTTAGAACTTACATACAAGTGAACTGTTGTTGTGTTTAAACTTTTTGGTTACATGAGGAGATGCGTCTACAAATATACCACCCCAATTTCCCATTTGCCTATCCTTTCAATATACACTTAAATTTTACCAAAAAATCTCACTGCCATCGATTTCAGGTTTCAACCAGCTTTCTGTACCTATTATTATGTGTGTGTTTCACTGCTTTTCATGAGGGCTTCAAGCTCTGGCTTTTTTTTTTTTTTTTTTTTTTTTTTTTTTTTTTTTTTTTAAATACTCTAACCTGTGGGAGGCATTTCTTTCATAAAAAACTTCTGTGCACCCCACACACAGTCAGCTATTAGAATGGCAGCCTGTGATGTAGTAGCACACCTGACCTTCCAGGAAGTCACAACCTAGCTTGTCAAGGAACCTCCGAAGACTCTGTTTCAGTCCTTCCACTCAACTCAGAATCAAAGGGCCACAATCAGTTCTGGGAACAATGCTGCAAATTATGAGCCTTGTTGAAACTCCACACATAAGGCTAGTGTTCCCAACCTTCTCTGCCAGTCACTAGAATGACCACGGAGCCCAGACAACAGGCATAATTTGTTTGAACGTGCACCTCAATCTGCAGTTGGTTGCACCCTGTTCCCTCAGTGTCTGCTGGAATAGCCTCTTCAACATGTTGAATAAGGCCCACAGCCTTGTGTCCTTTTTTGTCTCTTGCGGCCATTTCCCTAAGGTAAAATCATTTGCCATATGTTTGAACTGCCGATGAGGTGAAGTGAGTCCCACTGGTTCAGTTTCAGTTTCAGTGAAATACACCACCTGAACTTTTTGGTTAGGGGGATTGGTACAACACCCTGAGTCCTCCTTGGCCTTGTCCTTCCTGTACAGGATGCCTATATGTGCTATTGACACATGCAACTCATGGTCAAGTGGATGAATAATGTACTTTCTGCAGAGGACACAGGATCCACAGGATGAGGATAGTACTTGAGGTACTTCTGGTACAGGTATCACAGGTACATGACCCTCAGGAGCTCTTGCAACACAATAATTAGTGGAAGATGCCAATCGTTTGACAGTAGTCAGGGCGATTTCCAACTGCTTATGAATGTCAACCAACTCATCCCATGTTTGAGAACAGCATTCGCAATGTGGCTGCATTTTGGCTGGTGCAGTGTATTACAAAGCAGTGAACAAATAACTTTAAATTAAGCCTTCTGATTATATTATAATTTGTTGAACAAAAAAATTAGTAATTCCCTGTAAGAACTGAAGCAAACACACAAAATGAGATTTCTATTAAGGCAGCACAAAAATATGTGGTAAAAATTACTAGTCTCCTAAAATGTTTTAATGTTTATTATAGTTGTTAGCAAACTCTAAAACAGAGTTAATTAAGATAAATGCAGGTAATATATAGGGCTACTCCTCTTTAAGGAGAACTGGAATGCCCTAACCCAAAAATGTTAAATTTAGTGACTTGGCTTCCCTATATTTTAGGAACCACTGTAGCCATTGACGTGAAACTTTTGCAGGGTATTAAACTGTATGTTCTAAGTCTACTGAACTACAGTAATTGTATTTCGGTCACTGCTTTTGGAAATACAATTTTTTAATTACATGATTAAAATTTTGTGTACTTTCTTTGCACATCATCCTAAATAATTTTAATTATTCATAACATTATGTGCTTCTTTTAGTTCAGTAGACTCAGGATCTGTATGTTATTACTCCATAAAAATTTGACTACTCTGCTCGAAATAGTTTCAGAGATTTAGGGAAAAATGCAACAGAAAATGTAAATTTTCAGTAACAGCCTCTAAAGTTTCGAAAGACTGTAACTCACTTACTATATGCTTAACTTTTTATTTTTAGTCACTCAGAAGCACCCTTCACCATACTGTTTATCATCTTCTTGGTCCTTTTCCAAGTTTTTTTCTTCTATCTGGACTCCTTAGTGGCCAACTATGCTGCATACTCTTCTTTTATCAATGCGAACCTTGTCTATCCATTCAAGTTCTCTGATGCAGTTTGCTCCAGGATTAATTCCCATATGCTGTAGCACTTTCACCCTACCAGTGTTGCCATCATTAAAAGCAATAACAGCATCACTGACCCCCCACTTTAGTGTCTTCATTCCAACAAAAACATTTTTTTGTAAGTGAGTGTGTATAAGATTATTGAATGACTCATTGGGATTTTGAGTCTGACCATGCAGACACTGCTTCAGTAATTCAAGATTTGCCAGGTCTCTGTAAATAGGTTTTATGATAACCATGACTGCTGCTGAGATGGAATGTTTATGGCTGTATGAACTGTCTGAGTATTGGGCATTACGGTAATTGCACAATGAATCAGGTCCAGGAGGGCAAAGGTGGTGTACTGGTTTTTCATCAGTTGACACTCTGTGAAAGAAGGTAGCCCATAGTCCCTTATTCATTTTCAACAAATTCTCAGTATTATTTCTAATGGCCATCCCTTAACACTGCTGTAGTTCATCAATCATTCTGTCTGTCTGTATGCCTCTTATGGTTTTACCATCAGAAGGTTTCTTGTCTCTGAAACTTCGTTTCAACTTCCTCAACCTGATGCCAATCATCGGGTGAACGAAGGTGTCCAATCCCACCCATCAGCTTTGGCTAGTGATGTAAGGGTGTTGTGTGATGTCATGATGGCACGGAGTTTAGTTTATGAGTGAGTGTGTTGTGTGTAGATGTCATCTTGTTGTGGTTGGTGGTGTCCTCTGGTGGTGTATTGAGTTCATTTGGATGTCAGCACTTGAAGTGTGCATTTATCGGTCATGACTGTTATATAAGAATGGAAATTAGTTTCAGTGAGTTAAGAATTAAGTTTCCATTGTGTTTATGTTACTGAGGTGTCGTTTGATGTTATTGGTTTGCTGTTTGTCGTGCGGTAACTCATTTAATTCAATGTTTAGCTTCTTTTATTAGGTATGGATATGACTTCTATGTTTAATAGTGCGCATCTGCGGGCTGAAATGGGGGATGACATGTTGTCCGTCATTTAGTTTCTGCAACTTTTTGGGCTTGTGACGGAGATAGTGAAATGCGGCATATGCAAGCAGAATATGTGAGTTGGAGGTTAGTGTGTAGCACCGGCACTTTTTATAGTAAGTAGTTTTTTTTTTTTTTTTTTTTTTTTTTTTTTTTTTTTTTTTTTTTTTTTTTTTTTTGTTCGCGTGTTATGATGTTCGGTGGGGTTTTTATGTGTTGTTGGGTTGGTGTTATTTACTGCATATGTTGGTGGTTGATGTTTTGGTATCGGCATTTGTGGCTGATTTATGTATCTCTAGGGAAATACTCGTTTTCAGTTTTTTTGGTATCATGAGTTGTATTTGAGCTGCGTAGGTCATGGGAATGACCGATTCCAATTTGTCATCGTAGCTACGTGTGTTTTGGTATCATGAGCTGCTGTTGTCCTATATAGGTCAAGGGAAGTGTCCAATTCCAATTTTTGGTGTTTTAGGTGTTGGTTTTGTGGTATCGATAGTTGCGGTGTGATTATAATTTTTGGAGTAGTTGGTTTTTATTTTGTGGTATCGACAGTTGCTGTTGAGCTATGTAGGTGAAGGGAAGTGCCCGATTCCTGTCGATATTGTACATGTAGCGGAATTTGCAATTTTGTGGTGTTTTTATGTCGTCGTTTTGTCTGGTTTGGGATCGTGGTGTGTGTTTATATTTAGTTTGTCCCCACCCAAAACCCCCAATTTCCAATGCTGGTCCCATTAGTTTGATTATATTTCTGGAGAGAGAGATGTGTGTCTTTGTTTTATATGTATTTTCTTGTTTGTTGTCGTTTATGTAATAACGTCATAGGTGCCATATTGGAGATGTTGCGAATGGTTGTTTCCGCTATATTGGTGATGTCATGGGTCAAAGCAGATGGGTGGTATTTGGACGGTTCTGTTATCCCCCATCCTCTTCTGGACATGACCAACACATTCCAGTTTTGTGATAATCTCCTCACCATAAGGCTGAGCAGATACTACACTGTTATATGCTTTTGAGTCTCCATCATGTAAGAACTTAGTGTAACACACTCCCCTTTCTTTCACAGATTGAGTAAAAATTTCAATAGCTGCAGAGGTCTCCATACCACCACTTGATCCTTCATAATTTCTGTCACAGATATGCCCTTCTTCATTCCCCGATTTACACTCATAACAATGTTTGGTTAAGATCTGGAAATCTATTACCTTTGCTGTATGCACACTGGTCACTGTAGCAACAGAATTCTTAGAACTGTAGCCGCTCTTCTGCCAAGTGCCTTCAAAAGCTACTAGTATGTCAGTCATACCATCATTTATTTCAACAGCTTCATTTGCAGCACTTTTCATTGATTCACATGCAACAGTTCCACAGCAGCTCCAATAAATCCTGTATATTTGTCGATTTTACAAGGTGGGCATGGCATATTCATCATGGCACACATTGTATCTGCTGCAGTGTGTCCTTTGCCAATAGCTCTCAATCCATAAAACCACCTAACATTTTCTTCCAAATAATTATCTTTACACTTATCACAACTCCAAAATGAATGAGTATATCTACAAATGGCACAATTAATGATCAGTTTCCTTGCTAGTCCATTTGATACCTCACTGGCTCCATGTTAACCAACTAGCCCTTCACATATTTTACAACACACACATTCACCTAACACCCTTGTTAGGATGCGTAAATCTCTCAGAATGTAACCTAACCTACCATTTACATCACTTTTGTTTTGAGAAAACTGTGTATCACAACATTTTATTTTAATCTTCGAATCACTAATGGGTGTTTCTCTAGATACTGATGAGTTTGCCTGTATTTCATTCTCTGTAACTTCACAAGCCACATGTTGAACACAATGTTTCCCTTTATTCAAAAGTCGGTAATTTCCAAGAGTGATTGCCTATCGAAGTTGCAGGGTCCAAACGATACATACCGAATGTGCGATCGTAAATCCATCATGCTACTCTGGTGTTGTGATCAATTATTTATGATCATCATCTTTATCTGTTTTCCGTCGTTCCCTTAGTTGCTTTAAATTACATACCTCTGCAAATTATTTGTGAGTTGCTAGGGAAACCCAACAAATTATGTTGTTAGTGTGTGGGATGTCTAGTGTTCTTGATGTTTCTTCAGTGGATTCCCTCACATGGAAAAATCTAATTGCATGTGTATCCATTGTAGAAAATTGTACAATTTTTTGTCGCAAATATGGAGTGCTACCGGATGAGGAAAGAAGAGACTCTGTAGACTGTGGTGGTGTGAAGTTTTGATGCTGAAATACCATTACAGTTTCATTGCAGACAGTGCAGAAAATGAACAAGTATCAGGAAGAATACATTGTTCGACTCTTCCAAATTATCCATTCAGATCACTGTAATGGACTTTCACATGATGATAACAGTGATGATGAGAGATGTAAGTTGTCTCCTTTGCCAATACAAGTATTTTTGTAATGCTCTTCTTTTGTCATTACTACAAGGACAACTTAAACATACAACACCCGCCACCAGAGTCGCATGATCGATTTACGACCGCACGTTCAATATGTATCATTTGGACCTCACGAATTCCTTAGAAAAACATTATCACTTCAACATACAACACGTATTTATACTATGAAACGATATGATACTGTTTTTGACAGTACTACCAATACAAACACATAATTTAACCTTTATAACATAGCAATCCACAGCCCCCTATATAAAAAAAATTACTGGTTTTATTAAATCTTGAAATAATGCACATAAATATTTTGACATTTTCAGCTGGTGTAGATTATATTTAAAAAACAAAATGAAATACTTCTCATATGAGTTTATAAGTGATGTATATATCATTTTATTCGGAAAATTGCAAATTTTGTAATGAGATAAGAAACCCAAAACGTGGAATTTTTTTTTCTGTTCTAGCTCCCCTTAATGGAAAACTAGATGTACCACAATATGTTAGTTAGAAAATCTTTTACAGTAAGTAGATCACAACCGCCAATTTGCTACAGATTGATTGTAGATTATGGAAAGGACAATGGTAACTTCCAAAAATTCTCAAAAATACACTTTATTTGCATTTATATACGATGAAATTCATGGGTGATGTATTCTTTGGCTGAACTGGGAACAAAACAGTGATTTGCTATGTAATAAATTACGTATGCAAAGTACTTGTTCCGGTAAGTTCCAAAAAGATAGTCTTGGAATTGTATGAAAATTCTCAAACTAACCTGTTACTCACATAATTGTACAATGAAATTAGAGAATTATTGTTTTGAACAAGGGTAGGCTATTGTTCTCTGAAATTTTAAGAGAGCACAATTTAGTTTAAGCTTACAACTGGCAGTAACACATGTGAATGTTCAAAATTTCACAATATGTCGAAATACAAACAAGTATTAATACAATCAATGAAAGATTATGCAGAAGCAATGTGAACAGTAAAATATGTAAATATAGATCTTTAAATTGGCACATGATCTTATACACATAGTCTCACATCAGATGGGTTTTCACTTAGATGGTTTTTGCACACTTGTACAATGGTGTGACAAAAAAGAACACTGCAGCTTGAGTTTATCTTGATCAAAATTGCTAAAACATGCAGCACCAACAAAGCAGATTTAGAAGGACGTAGGTTGCAGTAGTTTCAAAGAGATGAAGAGGCTCCAAAGGATAGAGTAGTGTGGAGGTTTCTTGCAAGTTGTCCCAATTTTCATTTATTATGGTTCTAAGGTATGTATATTGTTTTACCCTTTCCATAGCTATTTTGTTTATGACCAGCCTTACCCCTGTAACATTTTTCTTACACACAACCATGAGTTTTGCCCTTGTGGTATTTATTTCAAGCCCATACTGACTGCAGACTCTTGCAATTCTATCCATTAATAATTGTAAGGCCTCAATAGTGCCAGCAAATACAGAGGTATCATCAGCATATCAAAAGTTGTTTAATCTAATTCCAAATATCAAAATTCCTTCTTCTACTTCTTCCAGAGCTTCTCTTAAGAATGAATTCTGAAAATGTATTAAATACTATGGGTGACAAGACACAGTCCTATATTAATCCTCTTAGAATTTTGACTGGTTCAGTTTGTTCTTCATCAGTATGCAACACCATTGTTTGATTCCAGTAGAGGTTCTTGATGATTCACAAGTCTCTTTCCTCCATCCCAATATTTCTCAAAATCTTTATCAATTTGTTGTGTTTTGCAATATTAAAAGCCTTCCAGTAATCTGTTAGGCAAGCAAATACATTTTTATTTACATTTCTACATCTTTGAAACAAGACTTGTACACTGAACAAGGCTTCTTTCACACCCATGGCATTAACAAACCCAAACTGATGAGGGACTATCTGTGTCTCACATAGTTTATATGTTGTTCTGTGTATGGCATTCAAAAAAATTTCAAGGTATGGTTCATTAAGCTTATCCTACTGTAACCTCTGCATTGTTTTGCATTTGGCTTCTTGGACAGAGTAATGAATTCTAGTTTCATCTATTCCTGATATATAAATTTGACTGAAAATTTTGGTTAACCATTTTATATGATTTTTGTCCATCAATTTTAAGAAGTCTGCTCCAATTTTATCTGATCCCACAGCCTTTCTGTCCTTCATTGGCTGATGGCTGTTTGAACCTCTACTTCTAGTTTATCTGTATCACTTATTTCATAGTGTTATGAAATAAATTTTTTATCTATTTTTCCATGGATTTTTCTTGTTTTCTAATTCCTCTATCAAGTCCCCTGCTTCATCCATTAGATTACCACTGATTCTCTTTCTGTATTTCACTGTTGTTTCTTTGACTTTCTTGTGTACATTGCGACTATCATATTTACTTTGATAAAACTTGATTTCCTCACATTGCTCCACTTTTTCATTTTCTTTTGCCTCCTTTATTTTTCTTCTGATGCCCATATTTATCTTCCTGTATTCCATTGGATTTCCCTTATTTAATCTCCTTTCCTCCATTAGATTCAGTATCTTATCTGTCATCCATGACATCCTTTTCTTTCTCTCTGGTATCATGTAGTTTTCTCATATTTGCTGTGCCACATTCTGTAGTGTTTTCTATTCTAAAATTAACATTGTTACATGTGATGTCTTCTGTGTTAATCACCAAATTGAGTTCTGTTTGTATATCCTGTTTTACTAAGTGATCTTTCATTTTCTTCAAATTGTAGATCTACTTTTTGTTTCTCTTTAGTCTCTTCATTATAACTTTAAAAACTCTCACAAGTAGTGTGTGACTGGAGTTGGCATCTTCTACTGGGTATGTTTTTACTAATATGCAACTGTTCCTGAAATGTTTTTTTACTAGTATGAAACAAATCTGGTTTCTGACAGTTTTCTGAGGTCTGTTCGTTGGAAACATCCATGTATACTTTCTTCTAGGTGGAAGTTAAAATCAGGCATTCATAATCACTAGATCATTTGACACTGCAAAATTTTCATCATCCTCTCTAGAATTCCTCTCTCCTAGTCCAAATGTTCCTATCATGTCTGATGTTCTACCTTTCCCTACTTTCAAATTAAAATCTTCCATCACAATTGTCAACGCATATTTGTTAAGTTTTCTCAAAATTCCATTTATGTTATCATAAAATTCTTCTATCTCTTCATCTACCTTGTCCACTGTAGGGCCATCCACTTTTATTATATTTATATCACTAGGGCTACCACTCAGCTTCAATAACATGGGCTGATACAGGTATGAAACTTCTCTCTATTCCCATCCCATCCATTTCTTGAATTGTATAGTGGATTTGCCCTCTTTGATTCACTGATCTTACATTCCAGGTTGCCACTTTTATTTTTTCTTGTTATTTAGTTTTCCTCATGTCTATACTCATAACTGTTCCTTCCGGAGATCCAGTTGTGGAACTTAGTGCAGATACTAATTTCACCATGAAGACCTTTAATGTTGTCATTGGCCAGTGCATTGTACATCTGATGCCGTTGACCATCTTTGTGATTCCTCCACCTGTAGAGCCAGTTCCTGAACTCTAGGGCAAAAGAATGCCCTAACATCAATTCACTGTTGGCAAGAGAGAGGGAGCTCCTTATCCTATGAGTCACTCGATCACCAAAGTCTCATCAATCTAAAGCAGGGTGCACCATGTGCAAGTAAGGATGGCATTTCGGTAGAATCTACTTCTTGCACCCCATAAATTTATTGGAACACTAAAAAGAAATTGAGTATTTTACTGAATTTATTAGAACACTGAAAAACTCAAAGTTCAGTTTAACAATGTTAACAAAATTAAAACTTAGAATTGAAATTTTAATTGAGGAAAAAATTGGAAACTGCAAGTGCATGAACAAAAATTAAATTTTTTAACATTTGACAATTGAGTCTGAAACACTCAATAAGATTCTTTCCATGTTGCTATTGTAAGTATCTGAATCATCTGTTCAGGTTAGCAGATTAAATAAGTTTAAATTGCCAGCTGGTTAATTATTTTCTATTGACTGTGGTAAGAAGAAGAAAGGAAAGAAATGAAGTTTATTACTTGTCAGTGAATGGTCACAGAAGAGGTAGGAGACTAGCTGCAGCAGGAAGATGGCGGACATTACAAATCGCAAGTGTGTTAGGTCTTCAAATATAAACGTAAAGAGTGAAAAATATGTGTAATATACAGATTCCGCAGTTTTTATAGTGCTCCTAAGTGTATTGTGTGTCATATTATCACAACAATAGAGGAAAGGAGAAAGTAGGAACGATTCAATGTAGTGAACTGTAACATCTTAACTGGCTGTATCGCCTGTGGACAGTGAAGCCGACCAGTTTCAAGATACATTTGATTCAATTCATAGAATAGATAATATTGATAATGTGACAGTTTCAGAAATTAAATCTGTGAACACTTGATATACAACAGTACATCGTAATATGGAAATATATCGTTTTATTAACAACTCGCGCACAATGGCTGCCTGCAGCAATGAAAAATCGAGTAGGGGAAATGATAGTAATATGGAACACTTTTTTGTTTAATGCAAAATACTGAATTTAAAATGTGCCTATTTCATCAAAAATGCCACCTATGTTAGTTAATATATCTATTGCAAAGGATGAATAATAATTTTGATGAAAAATAGCATAATAATTACAATAGATTTTTTTAACTTGTGGTAAATTATGAGCATTTTGAAGTGGGGTGGTAACATAAAACAGATTTAAAATAAATAATAAAATATACATTCCCAGTTTCGATTTGTATTGTTGTTGTTGTTGTTGTTGTTGTGGTCTTCAGTCCTGAGACTGGTTTGATGCAGCTCTTCATGCTACTCTATCCTGTGCAAGCTTCTTCATCTCCCAGTACCTACTGCAGCCTACATCCTACTGAATCTGATTAGTGCATTCATCTCTTGGTCTCCCTCTACGATTTTTACCCTCCACGCTGCCATCCAATACTAAATTGGTGATCCCTTGATGCCTCAGAATGTGTCCTAGCAACCGATCCCTTCTTCTAGTCAAGTTGGCCACAAACTCCTCTTCTCCCCAATCCTATTCAATACCTCCTCATTAGTTATGTGATCTATCCATCTGATCTTCAGCATTCTTCTGTAGCACCACATTTCAAAAGCTTCTATTCTCTTCTTGTCCAAACTGTTTATCGTCCATGTTTCACTTCCATACATGGCTACACTCCAAACAAATACTTTCAGAAACGACTTCCTGACACTTAAATCTATACTCGATGTTAACAAATTTCTCTTCTTCAGAAACGTTTTCCTCGCCATTTCCAGTCTACATTTTATATCCTCTCTTGTTTGACCATCATCAGTTATTTTGCTCCCCAAATAGCAAAACTCCTTTACTACTTTAAATGTCTCATTTCATAATCTAATTTCCTCAGCATCAACCGACTTAATTCAACTACATTCCATAATCCTCGTTTTGCTTTTGTTGATGTTCATCTTATATCCTCCCTTCAAGACACTATCCATTCCGTTCAACTGCTCTTCCAAGTCGTTTGCTGTCTCTGACAGAATTACAATGTCATCAGCAAACCTCAAAGTTTTTATTTCTTCTCCATGGATTTTACTACCTACTCTGAATTTTTCTTTTGTTACCTTTACTGCTTGCTCAATATACAGATTGAATAACATCGGGGAGAGGTTACAACCCTGTCTCACTCCCTTCCCAACAACTGCTTCCCTTTCAGATCCCTCAACTCTTATAACTGCCATTTGGTTTCTGTACAAATTGTAAGTAGCCACTCGCTCCCTGTATTTTACCCCTGCTACCTTCAGAATTTGAAACAGAGTATTCCAGTCAACATTGTCAAAAGCTTTCTCCAAGTCTACAAACACTAGAAACGTGGGTTTGCCTATTCTTAGTCTAGCTTCTAAGATAAGTTGTAGGGTCAGTATTGCCTCACGTTGTAACATTATGTGATTGTCTTATCATTTTAAATAATTCACTAATTGAGCAGTCGCTCAGCAACAGCTACAGTTAGCAAATAATGTTGCGAGATTGTAAAAGGTGAACGACCTGTGACGTAACTTGGTCGGCGTTCGCAAATATGTTTCCACCGCTGATTATAGCTATATGTTACAGCACAAAAATAAACATATTGTTATAATTAGCGACTATGTACGGGGACATTTATAACTGTATGTTTATGTACACAAATTACGTAAACATATCGTTATAACGTTTTTCCATATTTCTACGGAATCCAAACTGATCTTCCTCGAGGTTGGCTTCTACCAGTTTTTCCATTCGTCTGTAAAGAATTTGCGTTAGTATTTTGCAGCAGTGACTTATTAAACTGATAGTTCGGTAATTTTCACGTCTGTCAATGCCTGCTTTCTTTGGGATTGGAATTATTATATTCTTCTTGAAGTCTGAGGGTATTTCACCTGTCTCATACATTTTGCTCACCAGATGGTAGAGTTTTGTTAGAACTGGCTCTCCCACGGCCGTCAGTAGTTCTAATGGAATGTTGTCTACTCTTGGGGCCTTGTTTCGACTCAGGTCTTTCAGTGCTCTGTCAAACTCTTCACGTAGTATCGTATCTCCCATTTCATCTTCATCTACATTCTCTTCCCTTTCTATAACATTGCCCTCAAGTACATCACCCTTGTATAGTCACTCTATATACTCCTTCCACCTTTCTGCTTTCCCTTTTTTGCTTAGAACTGGGTTTCCATCTGAGCTCTTGATATTCATACAAGTGGCTCTCTTTTCTCGAAAGGTCTCTTTAATTTTCCTGTACGCAGTATCTATCTTACCCCTAGTGAGATAACAGTCTAGTTCCTTACATTTGTCCTCTAGCCATGCCTGCTTAGCCATTTTGCACTTCCTGTCGATCTCATTTTGAGACGTTTGTATTCCTTTTTGTCAGCTTCATTTACTGCATTTTTGTATTTTCTCCTTTCATCAATTAAATATTTATTCTGTTGCCCAAGGGTTTCTAGTAGCCCTCGTCTTTTTACCTATTTGATCCTCTGCTGTGTTCACTATTTCACCCCTCTAAGCTACCCATTCTGCTTCTACTGTATTTCTTTCACCTATTCCTGTCAATTGTTCCCTTATGCTCTCCCTGAAACCCTGTACAACCTCTGGTTTAGTCAGTTTATCCAGGTCCCATCTCCTTAAATTGCCACCTTTTTGCAGTGTCTTCAGTTTTAATTTACAGTTCATAACCAATAGATTGTGGTCAGAGTCCACATCTGCCCCTGGAAATGTCCTACAATTTAAAACCTGGTTTCTAAATCTCTGTCTTACCATTATGTAATCTATCTGAAACCTGTCAGTATCTCCAGCCTTCTTCCGTGTATACAACCTTCTTTTATGATTCTTGAACTTGTACTACTGTGGTAGACATGAGCTTCGTGTCTATCTTGGCCACAATAATGTGTTCACTATGTTGTTTGCAGTAGCTTACCCGAACTCCTATTTTTTTATTCATTATTAAACCTACTACTGCATAACCCCTATTTGATTTTGTATTTATAACACTGTATTCACCTGACCAAAAGCCTTGTTCCTCCTGTTTTCTTTCTCCTGATAACGACGTCCTCCTGAGTAGTCCCCGCCCGGAGTTCCGAATGGGGAACTATTTTACCTCCGGAATATTTTACCCAAGAGGACGCCATCATCATTTATCCATACAGTAAAGCTGCATGCCCTCGGGAAAAATTACAGCCATAGTTTCCCCTTGCTTTCAGCCATTTGCAGTTCCAGCACAGCAAGGCCGTTTTGGTTAGTGTTACAAGGCCAGGTCAGTCAATCATCCAGACTGTTGCTCCTGCAAATACTGAAAAGGCTGCTGCCCCTCTTCAGGAACCATACATTTGTCTGGCCTCTCAATAGATACCCCTCCATTGCAGTTGCACCTACGGTATGGCTATCTGTATCGCTGAGGCACACAAGCCTCCCCACCAACGGCAAGGTCTATGATTCATTGGGTGGGGGGAGGGGGGGGGGGAGATTTGTATTAATGAAATTATAAAATCGTATTTTGACCTCACGTGGAAAAAATCACAAATTACAATGTAAATCTGTAGTAAAATAGATTTTATGAGCTATAGATAAAAATTCCGGTTCACAATTTTTTAAAGTTCTTCATGAACAAAAGTCACAAATGAACACTTGAGTCTCACACTCACTGCACAACATATGAGCCCGTTCCTGACACATGACACATTGAACCCAAAGTTCTCCTGGTTTTGACTTTTTAATTGCCTCACCACAAAACAAACAGTCTGGATCATTGCTTTCCGGAACATCTTTCCCAAGAGATTCTATCAGGTTTGAACTACCAGAAGGTAGTTCTATTTCCTCTTCCTTGCTACAACTTTTGTCCATACTTCTTTTTGTAGTTGAGAACAGTGTTCATTTACTGGTGGCAACAGTCTTGCTCGTGTAGGTCTGTCTGATATTTTGGTGGTTCTTGATTGATCTATAGGGCTATAAAAGGAAGATATCTGAACTGATGGCTCTTCCTTCTGCATATTCAGTTCATTATTTTGTTTCTTGTGTATGAAACACTTCAAAGAGCTTCTATAGGGTGTACCGGTCTGTCTGCTCTTCCCTTGTCCCCCCCCCCCCCCCCCCCCCCCCCAAATCACCTTGCTTTGAATCACCTCTGGCATCTCCATCATCACAAAGTGCTTCACCACTGTCACCAACCTTTTCTGCTTCATGTTCAGCTGCAGTGAAATCTGCTTCTGTACAAATAGCTCTGTTTAGTGGATACATGCCAGAACATTTGAATCCATTGACTGCTACTGCAGCACTTTGGACTCTGAGGTACGCCTTTCCAAACTTCTCTGCAATATCGTAGGTGTCCATACCACCTGTTCTTAGTGCCTGCCTAATCTATTCACTGTAGTATGGTTTTAGGGGGCCCATGAAAGTCCTGTCAAGGGGCTGTAGTCTATGAGTAGTATGAGGTGGAAAGCAGAGAATGGTCACATGATTATCTTTTGCTTTTATAATGACATCTATATTCCTGGTGTGAGAATAATGTCCATCCAGTATGAGCAAGACTGGGGATTCAGCTGTAGGTTTCATATGTTCAGCAAAGTGGGTAAACCATTCAGTGAACAGATAGGACTGTACCCAGCCTGACGGATGACATTTTCCAATAGCTCCAGGAGGTGCACCTTTCATTAATTTGTCTGTCTAATTGGATGCATGCAATGATCATCACCAGGCTTCCCCTCTCTGCAGCAGAGATGGCTCCTATCTGTGTTCTTCCCTTCATACCAGTTACATGTGGCATTCGTGTTTGCACTACACTAAGACCAGACTCGTCAACAGTGAAGTTCCAGTCAGGAGGATAGTGATGTCTAGTGTATTTGACTTCCAGAAGATCAAAAAATTTCATGACACTCTCTTGGTTAAAGCCAGTGGCTCGAGCAAGTGATGTTCCTTTAGTCTTTCATACTGAAAGCTGATTCTTGTGTCTGGTCCTGAAGTGATCGAACCATGGCCTTCCAACCATATCATCAGTGAACAGATTGCTGATTCCATTTCTTACTGCCATCTGATAAGCCATTTGCCTCACATCATTATGAGTGAGTCCATAAAATTTCTTTTCCATCAATAGGCAGTACTCATTAAGGTACTTTTCAATTTCTTGGGGAAGAATAGGATTTCTACCTAATTTTTCATGTATTAAAGTATTTAAATCTATATCCTTTCTAGCCACATTTCTAAAGAGAGTAGCTTTTGGTATACTGAAAGAGCTTGGTACTTGATTTAGAGTTTTAGTTTTATCCCTAACAGCCATTATTGCTTGAACCATATCTTCAGGGCCCCATTTCTGTCGCATTTCCCTTTTTTCAGGCCATAACCTGTTTCTTGGCATGGAAACACCTACAAAACAAAAAAAGGGGTTGTAATATGAAACAGCCTGTTTCATGTTTCCACACAAAGCGATTTTTGAAACTAACCAAACAGACTACACTTTCGATAAGCAAGTGACTAAAATTATCATTTATAGGCTTAATTCCATTACTAAATCGTAATGTAGAAACAGTATGCTAACTTCTAAATAAAGGTAGCAGGAAAAATATTTGAATCTTATGTTGCAAAAACTTTTGGAGGTTGGAAAACAATGTGCGTCTACTCACCACTACAAACAATGAGATACTGACCTCTGCTGCCTCTAGTGGTAGAAACAGAACTTTGTGCTTGTGATAACTGAAACTGATGCCATATGACATAACTAGTCTTCAAGTACTACAATGGTTCATATTACAACCCTGTTTCATATTACCACCACTTCCCCTACTTTTCTCAAAGTATGTGGACAAACATGGAATGAACACTGTTACTGCAACAAAATAGCAAGAAAAGGCTGTATAAAGTGTAATCGGAAATTCCATTACTCATGTACTAATACTACAAATAGAGTGAAAAACTGGAAATGCATTCATTGTTTTTGTAAGCTTATGACAATCTGGACCCTGTGAAAACCTGTGACTGTGAATGCGAAAAATTAAAGAAGGTGCTCAGAACTGTACAAGAGGAACTTATGAAGGTGAAATCAGTGAAATGTACAGTAACTAATGACTTACAGAGACAAGACTCATGTAGTAAACATGTTTACAATAGTTTAGAAAAGGGGAAGTGAGCATAAACAACAAACTAGAAGTGTCTGTACTAAAACACGAAATTCTACACAGAGTGCATAATGCTGGACAATGGATACCAGTAACCACAATCACAAATGAAAGCAAGTCTACAAGTGCCTTCTTAGAGAAGCAATACATGGTCGCAGAAAAACAGTCACTAAGATGAAAACCGAAAATATACATTGCCTCTGGTAGCCATGGCAGAAGTTGTGCTGAAAATATGATAAATCCACAATGAGTGAGATACTTAGAACAATGCAGAGACTTACATAAACTGAATAAAGAAGACTATGCTATTATCTGGGCTGGTGCTAAAGATGTTGGAAAAAATGAAGCCAACATGGCACTTCATTCATTGCAAAAAGCACTGTCAGACTTATGAATTACAAATGTGATAGTAGTGGAAATTCCTCATGGACATGACCTGACTGATCGATCTTGTGAAATCAAGAAATCAACAGCACAAATAGAAAACTTCAAAAATTATACTAGGCTCTCAAATTGCAAAATTCATTAAAACACCTAATAGCAAAGAGCTACATACGTCACATGGGCTGCATCTGAATGCAATAGGCAAGGAATTTATGGCAAAAAGGATTCTAGAGTTAGTGAACATGAATAATAAGGATAACAAACCAGTGATTGAACTAAAGTGGAAGGACACAACTGCAAATAATGAGCTAATGACTGTAGTTTTAGCAAATAAACCAGCAGTTGAAAAGAAGATGTCCCACAAGCAGCCATTCCAGATATCAAATAAAGAAAAAAATATCTAAAAGAGCCCTTTGGAAATGAAAACACAAATATGGACACTAAATAAACCTGCAGTATGTATAGATGAAAAGAAGACTTCCTACAAGCAGTCAATCCAGATGTGAGAAAGAAGAATACATAGGAATCAAGCATGAGCAAAGAAAATTCCAACATGCTGTGTACATAGATAAACATGCAGAAAGAAGCCACTGCAGAGAAATCAGGATTTTTGGTGGGATCAGACTTGCTGCAACACCATGTAAAAGAGACAGTGAAGATCAATGCTCAGGCAAGTACTACATCATCCTGTTACATGTTAACAAGCAACAAAGGAGATGGTATCAGTGGATTAAAGAAAGTGACCAGCCCTAATACTCCAAGCAACTGTGGTAGGACAAAGAGTCCCCAAATAAATACAGAAAAAGACAAAATATTAATTTTTTTTTACAAATCAACATCTGTTGCATTAGAAATAAGATTTTAGAATTAGAACAGCTTTGTAATGATTTGTTTGTGGATGTTATATGTATATCTGAACACTGGCTAACAATTGAGCAAGTAGACTTATTTGTCCCTCAGGGGTATGTTGTGGCTGATATCATGTGTAGAAAGCAGAGAAAGAATGGTGGTGCAGGTATTTTTGTAAGAGAAGGAGTGAAATTTTCTAAAATTGATGTATCAACTTTTAGCTCAGAACTACTTGTGGAGTTCAGTTGTGTTAAGCTTCTGGATGAAAACATAATAGTAGTTAGCCTGTATAGATCCCCAAATGGTGATGTTAACCTATTTATTGAAAAATTTGAATTATTGATTTTTAAAAAATTGAAATTTAAGACAAGAATTACTGTCTGTGGAGATTTCAACACAGACAAACAAGTCACAAAAATATTTTTGAATGTACTAATATCATTAAACTTACGCTGTACAAATAAGTGTCCTACTCGTATGGATGCATGCCTGGACAGCATTATAATTAATTTCATTGAGGAAGATTTTAGAGTCACATTTGCAGGAGGACACTTTACAGATCATGATCCTTTGCTCCTGACACTTTATAAGAGGCAGCCAATTAAAAGTACTGCACCTAACTCTGTACTGATGAGAGGACAAAAGAGGGGTACATTACACTGTTTATTGGAAAGGAAGGAAAAGTGGGACTGGGGACTGGGCATACTAATGTCAACCAGGGAAACTGAGAACAGAAATAACCTTTGATAACTTTTTTGAGAACTATGTAGATCTATGGTATTCTTGTTCTCTGTTAACAAAAGCTAGCGCTACAAGGAAACATAAAAATAAAATGCTTAACTAGTTTACCGAAGAATTTTCTGAAATTAGAGAAACTTGCACACATTACACCGGATTTACAAGAATGCCTGCATTCACATGACTGAGCAGAGAGAGATAATTTAAACTCATACATTAAATCCAAAAAAATTCTAAATAACTAAGCTCCTCCTTGGAAAAAAACTAGCATCTGAAAAGTATGTAGGAAATGCTCCCAATAAATGCAAGGCAATATGGTAAATTATAAATCTAGGTCTCACTCCCAAACACACTCAAGTGCCTTTGATGGATCCTGAGGTACTAAATAACTTTTTATTAATTCAGTTAAGGAAGTAACAAACATTATTAAAAGAAACAAGTTCTTCTGAAATGGACCTGCTGGCTACCCCTCTGCCCAATGAACATGTATTTCACTGGAATTATATCACACCCACTGACATTTTAAAAACTGTTGCCAAATTTTCAGATTCAAAAGTATGGATTTCTACTGGTTGTCCAATTACATTATTAAAAAAACAATACACTTAATGTACTCACCATTAGCCAGTGTCTTCAATAAATGCTTAGAATTTGGAGTTTTTCCTAATACACTCAAGATACCTAAAGTCATCACAGTTTATAAAACGAGAAATAAAAAACTGCCTGAAAGCTATCGACCAATTTCAATTGTGCCTATATTGTCAAAAATATATGAGGCACTATTGCACAACCAGATAAATACCTACTTTGAAGATCATGGCTTACTTTGTAACTTTCAGTTTAGATTTCGCAAGGGAAAAAACACAACTGCTGCTGTTTTAGAAATCATTGATTGAACTTTATCTGCTATTGAAAACAAAAACAAAGTATTCATACAGGATAGGCGTATGGGCAGGCGGTGGGCGTTATGGAATGAATAGGATAATATTTAGACAAAGGCCATTTATTGGTGAAAGCATGTTAAAAATGGGTCACATAGCCAGGCCTATGGAGGTGAGAGTGAGACAGAGCATAGAGTTTGGCAAAACATAGTTCATGAAGCTAACAAAAGTTGGCATCTGCTAATTGGGCAAGTCTGAGCAGCATGCCAGCTGTGAAAACTAAGTCCCCGGCGCTGCAGCACCAGGAGAAGCAGGAGATGTTCACTGCTACAGAGCGCGCATCTGACTCATGGGTGAGCAAGAATACAAGAGAACAGGCACGGCGACGGGCAGCTGGGCATATTCAATGCACCACGTGGCTTCCTCCACCCTGATTGGTCGGGACCGAGAAACCTGGGGGGTGGCAATGGAACTTTCCAGAGTGTTGCCTGCTAAGTGACGCCTGGAACAGCATTAACTTGTAAGCACATGAGGGAGGTGTGTGATCAAGGTGCCCTTCCTCAGTGGTGACTTCCTGTTACTAGACCGTGGGACGAAAGAATTTACAAGCAGCTAACACTGCCGGCCGTGGCTTGGCCGTAATGGAAAAAATGAAGTTACCATTTGAAAGCTCATATAATAAAGTAAAATCCCCTACTGTCTGGCTCATCCTTTACACTCGTCCCCCTTCTGTGGGAGCAGAGAATGTATGCAAATTCACTCAATGTAATTATTATTTAAATGTAAACAATTTTAGTTTGCAAAACAAAGTAAACTTCATTTGATTAAGAACAACCCTCATGGAAGATGGCAGGGGTCTTAACCTATGGGAGGGTATACAGACTCTAAAAGACCTCCTAGGGGTCGCAAAGAGACATGCACGTGTCGACAATATTATGTGTTTTCAAGAACCATCATAAAACTTCAAAACATCATAAAATATTAAAACAAAATTATATTAATGAAACACATGAATGAAACATATTTGAACAAAACATGACATTGTGAATGAGGCAAACATGCCAAGTGTTCTTGTTGTTAGGATGTAGTAAAAGTTTCTTTTTTGCTTAAATAAGTCGGAAATGTGAACATATCATCACTGATGAGTTGGTGGTGTATTATCCTCAGAGGGCAGCATGCAAGCTACTGGCGGGAAAGGGGGGGTGGCCGTGGCGAAGCCCGTGCGCTGGAACTGAGCCCATGGAGGTATGAGGGGAGATTCACACATTTCAAACACATTTACAAAGGGAGTTATCACTAAGGAATCAATTCACTATGCTACACCAGTTTTTCCACACGGTTTGATATCACGATTGCATTCTTAAAACTAAGGGACAGCACATGCCTGATAGGTTTCTCTGCTAGTAGCAGTGACTGGGGTTACCATGGCGCTGGGTATAATGGTGGTATGTAGTTCAATGGCTGTTTGCCATTCATTTGAGTGTGATAACAGGCGATCATAAGAAATTTGCACTTGCTCATGTTTTAACAGGTCATCAATTGATGACAGGAGATGATCATTTGACTTATTAGATAAAGCAGGCACATCAATTGACAAGGGAATCACAAATGAGCTTCCAGGTATAAAAAACATAAGTAAATGAGTGTGAATATTGAGTGAGTAAGCCATAGTGGCATTAAAGGTTGTTAGCAGCGGGATAATATCACAATGAGAACTGTTGTAACTAGGTAAGGCTAGTATGTAATGTGGTGGTAGTACTAATGAGGCAGGTGGGAGTGCGGCAGCTACGACAGAGTGGCACGCTACAGACGACTTCAAGGCTACACTAAGTCAGGGCAGCGCGTGGGAGCTGCGCCAGAGCAGCACCTGGCTGCAAGGCCGAATCTTACGCTAAGTCAGAATGGCACGCGGCAGATAACTTCGCAGGCCAGCGTGGTGTCAGAGCTGCACGCAGCAGCTGAGAGGTGAAGCCGAGGTTACTGCAACTGTCAAATGCGGCATGCAGCATGCAGGTGCGCTGCGCAGGAAGCAAGCGTTTGGTTTAAGAGTGTGAGAGAGATGAAGCTTACCGACGCTGTTCACTGCGCTGTCTGTATTTTACACTCTCTCCACATATTATTGGGCTCCTGCGCCTGATGAGCGTATTTATGTGCTTCAAAGTGAGAAGAGATGAATATTAATGTCACTGTCACTATTACTGAATAAAGGGTAGTAGATGTGCGTGATGGATACGGTTTATTCAATGATGACCAACAAAACAGAAGTGGGATTACACGTGACATCGTGCTAGATGTGTTGTTACAGTCGGTTCTATTTAAAATTACATTATGCTATAGTAAATTGGTTCATGAAAATATAAAAATGAGGTACACAGATATATTAAATTGCTGCATATGCTATATCAATAAGTAAACAAAGTTAAAAGCTGATTTGGGCTGACCATTCAAGTGTAATAACGTTCACATTGTGAGAAGAAGTTTCTCACGCAAAAATATATTTGCTAAACACCAAAAAGTGAGATTGACAAAGAAAACTGACACCAGTTTTGTGCAAGTGAGGCGTAGATTGTGTCGTCGGATGTCAACGCTGTTGCTAACGGGAGAAGAAAAACAAACGAGAATCTAGAGATTTCCACAGTGGAAACAGAAAGTGCAAGGAATTGGATTAGAAAAGACTAATTGAGTGTAATTTCTGAAGGACTTTTCCTTTATGAAGGTATAGTGCATGGCGCATCGTTGACACAACGGTATCACCTACTTAACTGGGTGTATGACAATGCTGCAACTCCAAGATAGCTCCTTCACACTTCTTCTTGAAACTCGACATTTCTCACATAAAAAACAAACTTTACTGTGTGACCAAATTTGCCATCTTTATCCTCTCAACATTTTAAGACTACACTCGCCGTCTCTGTAACTCCGTAGTGCTGGCCTCCTCGGGCCCAGCTAGTTGCTAAAAACTCCGTCTATCCTCGGTTATATTGCAGTGTTCTGAGACATGTCGTACAGTTAAGTGCTACTAGTTCAGTAGTCGGTATTCCTTTGGAAAACAGTGTCAGAGAAGGCTCAAGGTTTTGAATGGAGATTTCTGCTTACTGGCCATTTAGCTGCGGGCTAGATGCGGTTCACATCTGATGGTGCCTGTTCAGCTGTCGTCAGAGAGCACAGAACATTGTTCTCCTGAACTCTTCTTCAACCTGAAAGATTAAGGTCGAACTGTATTAGTCCACATAAACTGAATAGTTTTGTTTTGGAATATGCCCAGATAATAAACTCCAAAAGGTGCTTTTCTGTTGAAAGTTGACAGATGAAAGTGGTCAGGATAGTCTAGGCCAAGAAACCGAAATGTGAAGGAACGACCTTAGACTGCTAAGGGTCCGCACGGGCACCAGCCGCGTCACGTCAGGTACGTGCCCTCGCGGTTGGTGTATGACTCTTCATGTGTTGTTCTATTGAGAGAGGAAAGATGAAAGTGGGTAGGATGGACTATGCCACGAAATTGAAAAGTGAAGAAATGGCACAGACGGTTAGGGTTTCCGCCTGATTGCCAGTTGCGTCACGTAAGGTATGTTCCCCTGCGGGTGTGGTTCTCTTGTTCATACAACAGACTAGGTATATGGCCAAAGCTTGCTAGTTCTGTGGGTGTGATTCACTCTGTTTATGTTATCTATCATGAGGGTAGGTATGTGGCATGTACCTTGAGATAAACATTCAAATACAAATGAAAATACAACATGGTTACATCCTACATTACCATTCCAAAATAATTTATTACCTAAGACATCAGTCTTACTAAACACTTATATAATTGGCAATACTCGGAAACTTATTCTGGCATACTTTAAATCCTACGAAAATAATTATCGTCATCATTCTAGTAACACAGTGACACCTGAAAACACTTGGTTGATACAAATACTAAATTACTGGTGCTGGCAGACTTGACCTAAAACTCTCTAAACAGTTGATAATAGCATAAATGAGACATGGACAAATAGGACAATAGTAAAACTAATGCATCGACATAAGTAATTGGCACCTCATCATAGTGATACAAGTGGTGGCAAAAATGCAACAGAATCAAAAGTTCAAAATATTATTTCCTTTATACAAAACTTCCTTATCCTCCAGTTATGTTTCATAACAAAATAAGTGTAATTATTCTCTTTTATTCCCTTATGCTCTTGTTTATATTTCCATACCAACTGATAGTCTGTGATACTACGAGAAAACTGTCGTTAAGTCACGGCAATGTTGTGTCTAATGCTGTGGAGTAGTGTAATGTCACGTTAATACTTCCCTTAACAATAATCTGATGGAAAATGGTTGTATGTCACCTTCAATGAACAGACCAATAATTATTAAACATGTGATATGTTGTTTCCTGTGTTGATTTGTATTTGCAGAAATTGGTGATTATGTCTCCCAATCAATTGTTCAAGGGTATGATGGTTGTTCATTTTGTTAATTCTCTCACCTACCTACTTCCATATAATCATTATCGGTGGCTCGATGAGGCTAGTTGCATATCGAAGACATTGATATGACTTACCTGTCGGCACTTTTGTTTTTAATAAAATTAGAGTCCAATTGTCATGTGTAAAGTGTGTAGGAAGGAAAGTAAATTCCTTAGTATTGAAAATGTGCGCAAAGTTATTCAAAGGGTTCATTATATATAGGTTAAGAATTTCTGTGTTGAGATTCAGTGCAGCTTGAGGTGCTAAGGTGCAGCACGCGTCACGCTCATGAGATTGTAAGTTGTAAGTTGACAGCACAGTTGACAGTATGGCTGTATCCGATATCAACGTGCTTGGCAGTAGTACTGGTGTTCACGCTGAGTCCATCCTCTTGCTATGTGTGGAGTTTAGTTCCTCGGTATGGTCACAAAATTTCCTTCCAGAGTTAGCTTATGTTGTTCTTGACAGTTATGCATGGAGGATGTTTTCAAGGAACTCAGATAACTAAATTGTTAAAATTCATGAAATCATCGTGACTTATTTATTCATTCAGATACCCTGTCCTTCTAAGATTTAGGTAACTGGTAGGTTTTATGCTTCTATATAAACTGTATTTTGCGATGGCATTCCAAACCCAACTCCTTGGCTAACGCGTTTCCCACACAGTGGTCGTTTACAGGACAGATATCGTGCAAGGGCCAGCTTTCTTGATGACATACAGATCTGTTTATTAACCGTGGTGGTAATACAACATAGCCGGAGATTGATCTGAAATTCCAGCGTTTTCTAATCCTGATGGTTTAGACAATGCATACAAGGAAAAACTTCTTCTCTCTCACGATTTTGTTCCTTACTGAAAACTCAAATAGACAACACCAACCGATTCCCATCTTTAAACAAGACTAGTACAATCTGTAGGGCAATATTCCGCTGGTGAATTTATTTCTATAACTATCCCTTTAGGTTTGCTGTCTAAACTGCAATGTACGAATGTACAAAGGTGTGGTGTGGCTGAGGCACATGGCCTATAGGGTGAAGGGAGGGCGGTGAGGAGGGAAGAGGGAAAAGGTGCAGCTGCTGCCCATGCCAATGGCTGAGATGGGGGCCGGGGGAAGGGGAACTGTAATGGCCGCTCACTCGGCAGGCAGGAGGGAGGGAAGGGAAGGGGGCTGCATCGCCAGCTGACAGGAAGGGCCGGGACCTCACCGCATGTGAGCAGCTGTAGACAACAGTGGTGTTATTTACGTGACTCCTTCCATGGCATTTAATATACAGAAATATGTGGTATCATAAAAACTTACCTTGTTGTCTGTTCAACATTGCATTGTGAAAACAATAAAATAGCACTTAAGGAGGACTCTTTTTAATTTAGACTAACATATTTGTTGTTTAACTTGGACGTATGTATTCTTGTTATTATCGGTGTGTGAATATTTAGCAAAACCGTACATGTAATGGGGTGTATTTCAAATGAAAGGTAGATGGCAGCATGTAGTCACTGATCTACTGGCAGTAACGAAGGCATGTTCCTATCGTGTTTTAATGGTAAAGCTTTAACAGCTAGATTTGTGCACTATTCGCTAAATCAACAGTTGAAGTGTGAATCCCTTTGACATATGCGAAATTAACTGATTCTTAATTCAGCATGTTGTATTGGCAAGGACAACTTTTCCCTTAATTCCATGATTAAAGAACATTTATGTTTTTAATTCTCGACTGCTACAATAACTTTACTGGAGACGTTAAATGGCACAAGACAAAATGATTACAAAACTCAAGCAGTTCCATTAACATGTGACATCATAAATTCTATTACCAATGGTTGCCAATTCTTATGTCTACTAATAACTAACATGCACAACTTAAATAGATGTATAGCAATGACGGCAGCTTCCCATCCATTAATTCTCTTACTCCACTCAGGACTTTTCCAGATAATTACATGTCATGTTGGATCGAGCAGCAGTGGCCGTGCATTTGGTTAGAAAACAGTGACTCTCTGGGATAAACATTATTGGTATAGCCTACAGTCTGGCTACATTGACCAGTAGATCAACTGGCCAGGCACATGTGCGACCCACACCACGAATATTTTGTAGGAACATAGCCACATTTTCATGGGACTTCCCAAAAGAGCTGGTAATGAAATCAGTTTCAGGAAAATTCATTACAGTTGCCATGTTAGCAGAAATTGTCGCATTTGCATTATAGACAGAATTGGTGTTAGTTGCCACTATTTCAGCATTTGTTACAGGGGTGGAACTAGCCACAGGTATGGAAGTTCACACACTAGCTTCCAGCACGGTTTTGTTCAAGTAGCTCCTGATTTTGTATGAATAACTGGTGCTACAGGAACGAATCTGCACTTGTGACACCAGTTGTACAGGGTTGGCGTATGTACAGGCGGTGGGCAGTATGGAATGAATAGGATAATATTTAGACAAAGGCCATTTATTGGCGAAAGCATGTTAAAAATGGGTCACATTGCAGGGTCTAGGGAGGTGAGGATGAGCCAGAGCATAGAATTTGGGGAAATATAGTTCGCAAAGCTAACAAAAGTTGGTGTCTGCCAATCGGGCCAGTCTGTGCGGCATGCCGGCTGCGAAAACTAAGTCCCCGGCGCCATAGCACCAGGAGAAGCAGGAGATGTTTTCACTACTCCAGAGCGCGCATCTGACTCATGGGTGAGCAAGAATACAAGAGAACAGGCGTGGCGACGGGCAGCCGGATCTATTCGACGCACCACGCTGCTTCCTCTGCCCTGATTTCTTGGGACTGATAAATCTGTGGGGGCGGCAATGGAACTTTCCAGAGCATTGCCCGCTAAGTGACACCTGGAACTTGTTACCTCGTAAGCACATGAGGGAGGCGAGTGATCAAGGTGCCCTTCCTCGGTGGTGACTTCCTGTTACTAGACCGTGGAATGAAAGAATTTAAAGGCAGTAACACTGCCGGCCGTGGCTTGGCCATAATGTAAAAATGAAGTTACCATTTGAAAGCTCATATAATAAAGTAAAATACCCTACTGACTGGCTCATCCTTTACGTATCACTTGTATTATGTGACTTAAACAAGACATTTGAAAGCATTACTGTTGACATCCTACTAAATAAATTGGAATACTATGAGTTGCAAGAGAACACTTTAGCCATCATCACTTCTTTTCATTTCATTTCAGTCAGGAATATGCATTCTTCCTTGCTTGAGATAGACAGACACAGGTGTTCCCCAAGGATCTATCCTTGGACCCTTCTTTATCATTGTTGCAGTCAATGACCTGCCTTACAACATACCACATCCTGTTATATGGTATGCAGATAATACTACACTGTTTACCACTCATCAGAACATCTCTGAACTCAAGGTAATAAACTCTTGCGTAATCCTGATAAAACACAACAGCTCATACTAGGCAAGACAAAGGATATAGAAACTAAATCAGTAAAACTTCTAGGTATTCACATTGACTCCAAATGTAATTTACCAATCGCATGTATCATATGGCCTTATTATATGGGGACATTCTCCCCATGTCGATAACATTTTAAAAATACCAAAGAAAGTTTTGAGTTTAATTTATAAGACAGGTCATTTGGAACACTGTCGTCCACTCTTACTTTCCACTTAATGTTGTGACTTCACATTAAAAATAATATGAGAGAACTTGTCAGGGGGGATGTCCATGACCACAATATTAGTGCAAAGTCAAAGTCACATATACCTAGGCACAGGATAGCAATGACTGGAAATTCTCACTAAGTAAACCCAGTCAGAATTTTCAATAAGTTACCAGTATTTGATCAGACCATGGATATAATTAGTTTTAAACATATGTGGTACAACTGGTTAACAGATCACCCTTTTTAAAATATTAAAGAATATTTTGATTTACCAGATTATTATATTAACTTGTAAAAACTGTTGCTTTTTATTGTATTATTCTGTACTGCATAAACTCTGTAGAACAAATATTTAATGCTACACTTTGTACTACTGTGCATTGTATATACTTTATCTTGTATCAAATTGATAAAACTCATATCATTGTGAAATGACTTATGGTGAATAAAGATGCTTGATTCTTGATTCTTGACACCAAAAAAATACCATAAAAATTAATTGTACTCACTGTGTACAATAATGTCTAATAATTGTGTAATTCAAGAGACTGAGTTAGCTTCCAGATGATTCAGTAATTCATAAACTATAGACATCAATCAAAATTCAACATAACACTTTCACATTCACAAGTAATATACTTTTTTTGTGTACCATGAATATGGTTCCATTAAGTTTCAGGTGTGCAGCCACAAGAATTCTCCTTCTTTTTCTAATATTTTGTGTGTGTAATGTTCAGCCATCTTCAGAGTGAGCCGCAAGACTGCCACTCCAGAGCTCACTTCATCCCTTTATACTCCTGTACTGCACAACTGCGCATGTGGCCACAGATGCAAATGTGCCAGAGATGTTGGCCGGCGGCAGAGAACAGATGGATGGAGTCGTCATGGGTAGTCCCTTATCCCCTCTGGTGGCCAATTTATTTATGGAAGACTTTGAGGAGAAGGCGCTTGAATCTGCTGACTTGAAACCCACAGTATGTTGATGATACCTTTGTAGTTTGGCCCCATGGTGAAGATAACTTGCAAGACTTCTTAAGACATCTGAACTCCCTCCACGATCAAATAAAGTTCACAATGGAAATTGAAAAGGAGGGATGCCTTCCATTCTTGGATGTTCTGGTTCTGTGCAGAGAGGATGGCACTTTGGGACATGAAGTGTATCAGAAGCCGACGCACAAAGATTTATATTTACGTGCAAATAGCTGCCACCATCCTGCCCAGACGATGAGTGTTCTCCGAACTTTGACCCATAGAATGCATATTATTTCTGATGAAAGCAGTCTGCAAGATGAACTTTCCCACTTACAAAGAGTGTTTGAAGACAATGGGTACTCCCCACAGCAAATACAGAAGGCACTGAAAATGAAACCAAAAGAGGCCACAAAGAAAGTAGATAAAGATGAAGAAACCTTTAAATTGATGGCCTTCCTGCCATATGTGGGTACCCTCTCATCAAAAAGTAGGACATATTCTCAGCAGACACAAAGTAAAAGTGATTTTTCATCCTCCACCCAAGACAGCTGCACTCATGGACTCTGTCAGAGATGATTTGCTGCTCCGAAAATCTGTAGTTTACAAAATTCCATGTGAATGTGGCCTTTCTTCATTTGGCAAACAACTCGTACTGTCCAAGAAAGATGTACATAACACCGGAGGTACACACAACTTTTACAACCTAACAAGTCAGCAGTGGCAGAGCACTGTATTGACACTGGTCACAGTATGTTGTATGACGACATCAAAATTTTGGCAACTACATCATCTTTTTGGGACTCAATAGTGAAAGAGGCAACTGAGATTCGCTTGATGACGAATTTAATTAATAGAGATAAATCATGGAATCCGGCACTTGGTGTAATAAACTCACAAAGACGTCTTCACAGTGCAGCTCAGAATGATACATCGACATGCCAACACAGATTGACTGCAGAGTCATAGATGTAACTCGTGCATTGTGCATGTCTCTGCCGTCGACCAACGTCTCTGGTGCATTTGCATCTGTGGCCGCATGCGCAGTTGCGCAGTACACGAGTATAAAGGGATGAAGCGAGCACTGGAGTGGCAGTCTTGCGGCTCACTCTAAAGATGGCGGAACATTATACAGCCAAAACAACTCGTACTGTCCAAGAAAGATGTACATAACACCGGAGGTACACACAACTGCAGCTGCACACCCAAAACTTAATGGAACAGTCTTTGTGCTGCCAAAACCTGAAGATTCACATGAATATGGTGTTTAAATGGAAGTAAGTGATGGCCACAAGTTTTTTCTGCAGCATTTGCATTTTGGTACAAATAAGATATCAGAAAGTATTAATATTTTTTAATTAATTCAATTTTGCTATTTCCTATTTATTGAGACAAGGATATAAACTCAATGACTTGTAATGTTACTCAACATTGTAAATGGTATTACTTGTGTGAGGTGCAATAAAAATATGGTGAATAATTTGATTATAAACAAAGTCATAAACTTACATGAAATCTGATTTAATCTTCAAGCTAGTGTCCTCGCCTAGTAGTGCACTTATCCCATTGTTGACTCCATGACTGCAATTGTTTCTGGAAGGCTTCTGTCAGGGTCCTCTCAATGTCAGAAATGATGTCAAAACGTTTTCCTTTAAGCATGGTTTTAATTTTTTGGAAGAGTTAGAAGTTGCATGGTACTAAATCTGGTGAGTAAGGCATATGTGAGATGTCCCTTTTAAGGGTGAGGAGATTCACTGGTTTCCCATTGGGAAAGCTACAAGCTAAGCTGCAACCACTGTGCTGCATTCTATGTGGGCATGACAACCAATAGGCTGTCTGTCCACATGAATGGCCACCAACAAACTACGGCCAAGAAACAAGTGGACCACCCTGTTGCTGAGCATGCAACCAAACATGACATCCTTCATTTCAATGACTGCTTCACAGCTTGTGCCAATGGATCCTTCCTACCAACGCCAGATTTTCTGAGTTGCTTAGGTGGAAATTCTCCCTGCAATATATCCTACATTCCATAACCCTCCAGGCCTCCACCTTCATTAGTCATTGTCCTCACCCATCTAGCCCCTTTCCTGTTCCCATTCCAGCACTACACAGCCCTCAGTCCACCAAAGAACCAAGTCTTTTTACTTATCTCTTTTTTTCTGCTAACCCCCCACCCCCCTCCACCACCAACACCACTTCCCTGCTCTCCATCTGCACCTAGCTGCCCTACCCTCTCTCAACGTCAGCCCTGCATGCTCCTCAACAGTACTTCATTGTCCCAAACTCCTACGGTACTCTACTGTCTCTCCCTCTTCCCATCCCAACCTCCTCCTTACCCCCGCCCAGTTGCCACTCCCATCATGCACTACTGTTGCTGCTTGCACTGTGGCTTCATCTGCCAGAGACTCCAGTCATGTATGTGAATTGCATTTTCTTGAGTGTGTGTGTGTGTGTGTGTGTGTGTGTGTGTTGTTTATTTTTGGCAAAGGCCGAAAACTTATTTGTGACGTCTTCTGTTGTGCCTTTCTGCAACTTGCAACTTTCCTTTTCATAATATTGTTACAGTCCAAGCTGGATTGTCCATTGTCTGAACATCAATTAGTTTTATAAATATTATCTTAATTATTTTACTAACAACACTAAGTTTTCTTCAATTGAGGAGGTACTGGAATGTCATTTCAAATTCATCAGTACCATGAGGGAACTCACTTTGAAGGTGTACTGTTTGAGTTGCTATAAAACATGTAATATTTTGTATCAATGATTTAATGTATAGCTTTGCTTTTGCTTGAAATGGTCTATTTTGTTTCACTTTTCTGTGTAACTATTCTCTGTCCAGTTTTAGCTTTTGATTGAAACACTGTTTTTGAGTACCTGGATTTATATGGACAAGCTAGTCCCTGTTATTCATAAAGCAATTCGCTCCCAAAGGAAAAAGGACACTTGTCAAAAAATTCCTTACTCCCAGCAGGCAGCAAGCGTATACCATGTAGCTCCAGGTCTAGCCTCGTTGATGGCCTCAGTTCCTCAGTTTGGTGAGGAAAAGACTCTACAGATTTCTTCTGGTGTGCTGTATCCACTTGAAGTCACTTATTGATGATTAGATTGCATAGGGCTACCAGAGTGCAGTGAGGCTGATGGCTACATTTCATTCACTGTTCCAAAGAGACATGGACATTTTTATGGTATTAAGAATCAGTGATTCAGTGTCCACAGCTCACACATCATAGAGATGTAGAACATAAAGCAATACTTGAACACTGTGAGTGTTGCAATAAACAGCCAAGGTTTCCAGTTCACAGTAACCTGACTGAATGGGCCCCAAAGTCGTATTATGAAAAATACTTCAAAACATCACAGAGCCACCTCTGTCTTGGACAAACTGCAGGTTAAATACCTCTTTGGGCCACCAGTGCAATCTGTATGTTTTAATATTTGAAATGAGGTAAATTGTGACTCATTTGATCACACTACACTCATCCAGTCAGCTATCACATTTCTGTGTTCTTCGATCCACCAAAGATGTTCAGTGTTATGTGCTGCTATGAGGAGAGGCCTTTTGCAGTGTAATCGATTCTGAGTGTCCATTATCAACAGTTGCCTTCAAAATGCTTGCACTGAAAGTGTTTGATATAGATAGGATTTCACTGGCAGCAGCAATTCCTGTCTGGTTTTAGAGTGATCGTCATTGAGGTGGCGTGACACTTACCTGTAGTACCTGTTGGTTAAGTTTCTACCACCACTGTTCTGACATCTCATTATGTGGCTGCACATTACTCCTTGTAGATGTGTTGGACAGTCTGTTTTGATGCACCATGAAATTGTGCAACTTCATCATAGTGTGGTCATGGGCATGTTGTTGTTGTTGTGGTCTTCAGTCCTGAGACTGGTTTGATGCAGCTCTCCATGCTACTCTATCCTGTGCAAGTTTCTTCATCTCCCAGTACCTACTGCAACCTACATCCTTCTGAATCTGCTTAGTGTATTCATCTCTTCGTCTCCCCCTACGATTTTTACCCTCCACGCTGCCCTCCAATACTAAATGGGTGATCCCTTGATGCCTCAGAACATGTCCTACCAACCGATCCCTTCTTCTGGTCAAGTTGTGCCACAAACTTCTCTTTTCCCCAATCCTATTCAACACTTCCTCATTAGTTATGTGATCTACCCATCTAATCTTCAGCATTCTTCTGTAGCACCACATTTCGAAAGCTTCTATTCTCTTCTTGTCCAAACTATTTACCGTCCATGTTTCACTTCCATACATGGCTACACTCCAAACAAATACTTTCAGAAATGACTTCCTGACACTTAAATCTATACTAGATGTTAACAAATTTCTCTTCTTCAGAAACGCTTTCCTTGCCATTGCCAGTCTACATTTTATATCCTCTCTACTTTGACCATCATCAGTTATTTTGCTCCCCAAATAGCAAAACTCCTTTACTACTTTAAGTGTCTCATTTCCTAATCTAATACCCTCAACATCACCCGACTTAATTCGACTACATTCCATTATCCTCGTTTTGCTTTTGTTGATGTTCATCTTAAATCCTCCCTTCAAGACACCATCCATTCCGTTCAACTGCTCTTCCAAGTCCTTTGCTGTCTCTGACAGAATTACAATGTCATTGGCGAACCTCAAAGTTTTTATTTCTTCTCCATGGATTTTAAGACCTACTCCGAATTTTTCTTTTGTTTCCTTTACTGCTTGCTCAATATACAGATTGAATAACTTCGGGGAGAGGCTACAACCCTGTCTTACTCCCTTCTTAACCACTGCTTCTCTTTCATGTCCCTCGACCCTTATAACTGCCATCTGGTTTCTGTACAAATTGTAAATAGCCTTTCGCTCCCTGTATTTTACCCCTGCCACCTTTAGAATTTGAAAGAGAGTATTCCAGTCAACATTGTCAAAAGCCTTCTCCAAGTCTACAAATGCTAGAAATGTAGGTTTGCCTTTCCTTAATCTTTCTTCTAAGATAAGTCGTAGGGTCAATATTGCCTCACGTGTTCCAACATTTCTACGGAATCCAAACTGATCTTCCCCGAGGTCGGCTTCTACCAGTTTTTCCATTCGTCTGTAAAGAATTCTTGTTAGTATTTTGCAGCTGTGGCTTATTAAACTGATTGTTCGGTAATTTTCACATCTGTCAACACCCGCTTTCTTTGGGATTGGAATTATTATATTCTTCCTGAAGTCTGAGGGTACCTCGCCTGTTTCATACATCTTGCTCACCAGATGGTAGAGTTTTGTCAGGACTGGCTCTCCCAAGGCCGTCAGTAGTTCCAATGGAATGTTGTCTACTCCGGGGGCCTTGTTTCAACTCAGGTCTTTCAGTGCTCTGTCAAACTCTTCACGCAGTATCGTATCTCCCATTTCATCTTCATCTACATCCTCTTCCATTTCCATAATATTGTCCTCAAGTACATCACCCTTGTATAGACCCTCTATATACTCCTTCCACCTTTCTGCTTTCCCTTCTTTGCTTAGAACTGGGTTTCCATCTGAGCTCTTGATGTTCATGCAAGTGGTTCTCTTATCTCCAAAGGTCTCTTTAATTTTCCTGTAGGCAGTATCTATCTTACCTCTAGTGAGATAAGCCTCTACATCCTTACATTTGTCCTCTAGCCATCCCTGCTTAGCCATTTTGCACTTCCTGTCGATCTCATTTTTGAGACGTTTGTATTCCTTTTTGCCTGCTTCATTTACTGCATTTTTATATTTTCTCCTTTCATCAATTAAATTCAATATTTCTTCTGTTACCCAAGGATTTCTATAAGCCCTCGTCTTTTTACCTACTTGATCCTCTGCTGCCTTCACTACTTCATCCCTCAAAGCTACCCATTCTTCTTCTACTGTATTTCTTTCCCCCATTCCTGTCAATTGTTCCCTTATGCTCTCCCTGAAACTCTGTACAACCTCTGGTTCTTTCAGTTTATCGAGGTCCCATCTCCTTAAATTCCCACCTTTTTGCAGTTTCTTCAGTTTTAATCTACAGGTCATAACTAATAGATTGTGGTCAGAGTCCACATCTGCCCCTGGAAATGTCTTACAATTTAAAACCTGGTTCCTAAATCTCTGTCTTACCATTATATAATCTATCTGATACCTTTTAGTATCTCCAGGATTCTTCCATGTATACAACCTTCTATCGTGATTCTTAAACCAAGTGTTAGCTATGATTAAGTTGTGCTCTGTGCAAAATTCTACCAGGCGGCTTCCTCTTTCATTTCTTAGCCCCAATCCATATTCACCTACTACGTTTCCTTCTCTCCCTTTTCCTACACTCGAATTCCAGTCACCCATGACTATTAAATTTTCGTCTCCCTTCACTATCTGAATAATTTCTTTTATTTCATCATACATTTCTTCAATTTCTTCGTCATCTGCAGAGCTAGTTGGCATATAAACTTGTACTGCTGTAGTAGGTGTGGGCTTCGTATCTATCTTGGCCACAATAATGCGTTCACTATGCTGTTTGTAGTAGCTTACCCGCATTCCTATTTTCCTATTCATTATTAAACCTACTCCTGCATTACCCCTATTTGACTTTGTATTTATAACCCTGTATTCTCCTGACCAGAAGTCTTGTTCCTCCTGCCACCGAACTTCACTAATTCCCACTATATCTAACTTTAACCTATCCATTTCCCTTTTTAAATTTTCTAACCTACCTGCCTCATGGGCATATCAAAGCATAATACAGTATCACCCCACTTTTACATTCCTGGAATTAACATTTTCTCACCATTTATGAGATATTTTATCATTCCCGTTAAATTTACTATGCCCAAGATACTAATTTGCATCTGATTATGAATCAACATATTAATAAGTTTCTCACTATTAACACATTATGAAAAAATGTTCATAAAGAAAGATATTATGCTGTCATGATGTTAGCCATCCAGTAGTGTTTACAAATATTACATGGTTAAGTTTTTTGATACCAGGGCACTCAGCGAATTTGAACCGGTAAACATGTAAAAGTTGGAACAATTTGTCCTGTGTCTTTTGTCGCTGACAAGCTCTACTTGGCATGGGCGGCAGATGGGAGTAACTAGGTTCGTTCAAATAAAGATATCATGACCAATCACAACCATTTCCAAACTGTCTCCATTGCGCAAACACAGTTTTGTGACTGTTGTAATCATCAGGACACCTTTGTCGAACCACATTTAATGCTTTCAGCATTTAGCCACTTGATGCACTGGCTGTTATGCATTGAGTGTACTGAAAACGTGTACTAGCCTGAGAACATTAACCTGTGCATACTACGCTTATATACAAGCCCACCTAAAATATGGTGTAATATTCTGGGGAAATGCCCCAACTGCTCTGAGCACATTCAGAATCCAGAAGAGAGCATTGAGGATTATTAATGGGAGCAAACCCAGAGACTCCTGCAAACCCATCTTCAGAAAGTTAGAAATACTTACACTGCCTTGCCTCTACATTCTTGAGACGCTAAAATTCTTCAGAAAACATATAGTGCTAACTGACCCCAGAGTCGTAAAAAATAATGAAATACATGAACACAACACCAGGAAAAACGCAAACCTGCATGTTATACGCACTAACACTCAACTGTGTAAAAAGGGAGTTTTCCACATGGGCCTCCAACTGTTCAACAATCTTCCCACTAGAATTAAGTCCATCGAAGACAACATAAAATTTAGCAAAGCCGTGAAGTCATATTTGTTGTGTCACTGTTTTTACTCTGTAAATGAATACTTAGATCAGTAATTTTGCTGTTTGTGCTAAATTGAAAACATTGAGCAATATAATACATTAGAATACTATAGGATTACATTAATACATGTTAACAATGTTAAATGACATTTCCGACATCTGCAACACTCTGTGTACCATCAGATCACATGGAAATAAATAAATAAATAAATAAAACACCATCATTCACTTTGTGTTGCTCAAATGTTTTTAGTTGAAATGTGTATCTTTTGCTTGCTGAGCAAAACGTGTTTCAAGAATTTATTCAGGTTGTCAAGTGCAGTATTTACATATGTGGTTTTTTTTTGTATGTTACACAAGCAAACACTGTGAGAGTAGTTTGCATGTGTGTTGTTTGAGGATGCATAGTTACTGATAACCTCAAAAAGACAACTACAGTGCAAGAGACACAGAGTAACACTTATTCAAACACCATACAAAATACTTATGTACATATTTGCACTTGACAACAAGAAAAAAATCTGGAAGTGGCTCATGCTAAGCATGAAAAAATATCTAACTAGTGCAGTGTTTCATTATTTAAATAATGAGTGACAGCTGCAGGCTTTGAAAAACATTGATTATGATATGTGTAATTAAGCCAAACATTCCTACTTCCCAAACAGTTATCACTTCCAGTTACATCAGTGGTTTTTATTAGATAATAAACAAGACACTGACAAGTCCTTTGATGCCTGTTATGTTCATATACATCAAGTGTGAATATACAAGAGGGTATCCTATATGTAACTTTTATAGATTAAAATGTTGTTTTCCACATTTTACACCATTATTTTGAAGTTCCGTGAAAAATACAAAATCAGGGCTCCACTGTAGCTCTTTTGTGGCATTCAGTCACATCCATATGTTGACACATGTTTCTGTATTGATTCCATACAACCAATTGGCACGTACACATCAGTTCAGTGCCTTGCCTTATATCAGTGTATATATGTCCAAAAGAACAGATACCACACATATATAAATACATACGACTTGATGGCACTAAGATCATTTCAGTATGGATACACTTTCTCCCTATTGAAATTTTGTGGGAATCTACAGCAATGCTGTGAGCAACAAATATGTGTATACTACATAAGTAGTGTGCAAATAGTTGGGAATTTGAGCTGGATGGAAAGCATGCTCAGCTAGCCAAGCAGTTAAGGCAAGTGCCCACATAAAACAGAAAATCCATGTTTGAGTCCCAGTCTGGCACAAATATTCACTTGTCACTGCTGAATTCATTTCATAGCCCACTTGTGGCCAATAGCAGAATTTATTTTGTTTCATCACTTATGTCGGTGTTGGAAGGTCTCGAGACCACTTGGTATCACATTGTTCCACAGCAGCTGCAGCTCTCCAAATGGACCAGTGTGTGCAATGTTTGGTCCCATTATATCATGTGAGCATGTCAGTACAGACAGTTGTAGTAGTTTAAACAATGGCTTGCATGAGTTTCTGGAAATGTATTTTCAGTTGTCCTAAAATATGTTGCCATTAAATTTTAAAGTTAATGTTAAATCATTTTTTACATTACAGTGTGTTAAATAAATTTAAAATAGTTAGTATCAGTTCTTTATGTTACAGCAAGTACTAAATTAAATTTGTGATTAATATATTTTTTTTGTTTTCTTTCTTTCAGAGGCTTCTTTTTGGCATACTGAAACACCTAGTGGTAAGAAATACTGCCTGACATTTAGTTAATAAATTTGTCAGCAAACATTCTCTTTACTTATCTAATGTAATTAAGTATAGATATATCTATAGGTTATAAAGGCTAAGTAACAGGTGTACGTAAAGTCCGGGAACACTTTCAATTATTTATTGCACAACAACTAAACTTAGTACAGATGTCATACATGTTGCATTTTGAAGCGAAACTCTGAAAGATTTTTTTGCAAACATTCGATATGCGAATCTTGAGTGACCCAGCAGATGTCAATATGGTAATCTAATTCTTGCCATACCCGTCCCAGCATGGCATCGTAGACTGTGGCAATAACTTCCGTATTCTCTTCTGGAGCTCTGCTACATCGTGTGGTAGAGGCAGAAGATACAGCAGATCTTTAATGTGTCCCAACAGAAAAAAGTCACACATAGTGAGATCTGGTGATTTGGGAGGCCGTTTCAAACTCCAACACACAGCAAGCTCGCTCCACATCTGAACTCACCATGTTTGCGACTAGTGCTGACTGTCAGCAAATTACCAAACTAAGCTGTGGCAGCGTACATGAAAAAAAAAAAAAAAAACAAACAGAACTTTCAGGGTTTCTATTCAAAATGACACATGTATGATATCTGTACGATTTTTGGTTCTTGTGCAATTAATAATTGAAAATGTTCCTAGACTTTATGTACACCATGTATAATGGAAAATTTTGCCTATATATACAGAGATATGTCATAAATTGTAAACATTGGTGTAGCAAGCCTCCAACATTGCTTCTGTACAGTTGTTCAGGCACTGTGGTCACTTGTGTCCCATAGTAAATTGAACTGTCATATTTCTTGTGGGACCAAGAACAAGACATTTATGTTTTTCATTTTGTGATCAATGTTCACTACTAATTTAAATGGCAGCAGCTCCACAAAGTAAATAGTATTACAGAATTATTTTCTTGTATTGGATTTTTTCACCCCGGGATACCACTTTTGGTATGGTAACTGGTTTTGACTTCATCAAAACTCATCTACTGATGACTTTGTAAGAAGTCGTATCCAATGATACAATCTGTGTTACCTGAGAATGAAGAAATGGCATGAAAGAATTTTGTTTAGAGGACAGTGGTTGTGTTCCCCCAGGCTGATATGCTTGGTCTACATAGGAATTATTTTTTTAGCAAGGTGAATGACACATCATAGTTTTGCATTTTACTGAGCACCAAGCCATGTAGCAGTTCATAACAAATTACTTGCATGTCCAGATATTTCAAATGATCTGCATATCTGCAGAAGAATGCTTTCACTTTATATTTGATATGCGTAGAGCAACAGCTGTACAATGCTGATTATAATGGCTTGCAGTAATATAGTTATTAATGAGTGTGGTTCATTTACCTGATTCTTTTTCCTTTTTATGGGATAAATTGTCATTACACTGTTCATCTTTGGCATATTAACGTAGAAGGCATTGTCTGATAGGTGAGTCACATAAAGAATACTACATGGCTTTTAAACATATAGGATTAACATTTTATTCTTCATTGAAAGTATACAACAACATTTGGTAATGGAAACACAACGAAAAACACATTGTGGAGCACAAGGAATGCCTTGATAGTTAAGCTTGATCTTCCAACCAGCTCTTGTCAAGGTCAAACTTTGTGGTGGCAGCAAAGCTGTCAGCAGAAAACAGTCATATCTACAAGCCGTAAGGTGGGACTGGATAGTGTCAAGTTGGCTGTGCCTTTCAGAGCCCAGTGCCACCTCTCTATGATACCATTATTATTGGGGTGGTGACTACTTGTGTGATGTCACTGGAAACTACACAATTTGGCTAGTTCTTGGAACAATACAGATACAGACTGGGTGGGCAGCCTTGATCAGTGTACATGCAGTGGGAACCCAAAACATGCAATCCATATACAAATGGATGTTTTTGCTGTAGATTCAGCTGAGATGTCAGTAATTGGGGTTGCCTCCACCTATTTTGTACATCTGTCTATGGCCTTGAGCAACTGTCCACAACCATGAATAAGTAGCTGTATCTATTCAAAGGTGGGAGAAGTCCAACTAGGTGTATGTGAATGTGGGCGGGCCTAGTTGGCGTACTTTGAGAGTTACAAGAGTCAGCACATACATAACCTATATTGGCACAGGACACAGGAATATGCCCATGCAGGCACATCTTCCTTCACGCAAAGCCACACAAAGCAGTATGTAAGCCGTCTGAATGCAGTGTTGGCCCTTGGATGAGATAAGTCAAGGATGTTGTTAGCAGTCGGTCTTGTGGGACTTCTGCAAAATGTATGGGTGTGGTTTGTTCCTAGAGACATTGCACAAGAGCTTTAACATAACACAGAAATCTGGTTGAAGTGTAGTACTGTAGATGATTGTTTGGCAGCTGTCATAATTGGATGCATGGCCTGTATTACAGAATGTTCTCTGTAGTCTAGACTCTGCACCACATTGCAGACACAAGAAAAGCAGTCAGTTACTAAATTTCAAGCACCTTTTATATGGTGAATGTCTGTTGTGAACAAGCTTATGAACTCATTACATCAGAATGCCTAGATGAGCACTTTTCACTAATGTTCTCAAATACAGAAGAAATCGGATTATGGTCTGCAAAAATAGTCACTGGTTAAACTTTGATTTCAGGTCTGAAGTATCTGACGGCCTTGTAGATAGAAATAGCTTTATTTTCAGTTTATGTTGTTGTTGCTGTGGTTTCCAGTTGGAAGATTTGTCTGATACAGCTCACCATGCTACTCTATCCTGTGCAAGCCCCTTCATCTTCGAATAACTACTGTAACTTAAATTGGTAATTCATTGGTGTCTCAGAAAGTGTCCCATCAAATGATCCCTTCATCTACCCAGGTTGTGCCACAAGTTTTCTTTCTCCCCAGTTCTATTTAGTATCTTCTCATTAGTTACATAACCAACCCATCTAATCTCTAGCATTCTTCTGTGGCACTACGTTTCAAAAACCTCTGTTCTCTTTTTGTCTAAACTGTTTATCATCCATGTTTCACTTCCATCCACCAATACTTTCAGAAGGGACTTCCTAGTCCTTAAATTTGTATTTGGTGTTAAAAAATTCCTTTTTTTCTGAAAACCTTCCCTTACTGTTATGACTCTGCATTTTACAGCATCAGTCATTTTGGTGCCCAAATAGCACAATTAATCTACTACTTTAAGTATCTTATTTCCTTATCTCTTTCCCTCAGCATCACATGATTTAATTTAACTACATTCTGTTATTCTTGTTTTTGTTTTGTCCCCCCCAGGGGCTCACGATTCTTTTGTGAGTTAATGCGTGACGCACACGGGGTCCTGAGCGATTGCAGCCCATTCTTCCTTCCCTGGCTGCATTTCCTTTACCCTGCCCTTCCTCCCTATCCCCACTCCTTCCATATTGACCCCCCATTCACCTCTCTCAGTGTTCTGATTTAAATCAACCTGACTATCCACCTGGTTCCCTGTATTGGTTGCAATTTTGTTCCTTCTGCATGTTCTTTCATCCTTTTTGGTGTTTAGGTCCCCACTTGCGGTTTGACACCCACTTCCAGTTTTTATTGTCAGACATCTGGGGAAGAACTCCCTCCCTAGCATCTGTGGTATGGATTCCTACCCTCCCCCTTTCCTTCTCCTCTCCCTTCCCCCCTGTAGCCCCCTTCAACCCTGCTAGATCACCAGCATGTGTAGTCATCTGGCTGAGCCCCATTACAACACAGGGATCACACTAATGATACCTGAGCTGTTCCCACCCCATGTATGCCAAGGAGTGGTTGCTTGTCTTCCTGGAGCATTGGAATTCCTGAAAAAAAAAAAAAAAAACCACTGTGCCAAGTGGCTCTTGCTGTGGCTGGGTGGTGGCCATGTGGAGAGCCCCTGACTGGGGTGGGTGGTATCAGGATGGATAGTTGGTGCATGAAGCATATCAAGCTGCAAAAATCTGGCCGTTCTCAAACGGCTGTCTCTTCAAATGGTGAAGGACTATTGAATGCTGCTTTGTATGACCCGACAGCCCTCTCTTCCCTGGTTACACCATGGGAAGAGGGCCAGACTGCCAGACTCGCTGTCTTGAGGTGAAACACTTTACCCACTACCTTGTCTGTACTAGGACGGATGGTGACACATTGATTTCCACAAAGCCATTGTTTTTTGTGGAGAATATCAAGGACTTTGGTGAAGTGGAGTCTCTCAGTAAGATGTGGTTGGGCTCACTCTTGATCAAAGCTTCTTCTGCCACACAATCTGCAGCTCTTTGTGCTTGTGATCCACTTGGCAATGTCCCAGTGTCTATTACCCCTCACAAATCTCTGAATATGGTCCAGGGAGTGATTTTTCATAGGGGCCTCATCCTGTAAACTGATGAGAATTCCAGACTAGTCTGGAGCGATGCGGCATTAATTTTGTTTGATGTGTGTAGAAGGGTTGCAAATACAACCACACCAATACCAGCACCTTCATTTTGGATTTCAAGGGGGATACTCTCCCAGAGAAGGTCAAAATTGTGTGCTGCAGATGGGATGTGAAGCTGCACATCCCACCACCCTTGAGGTGCTTTCGGTGCTTGTGTTTTGGAAATATGCCTTCCTGCTGTACAGTGGACCCTCTGTGTGGTGTCTGCGGCCACCCACTCCATGAGGGAAAACCTTGGTTCCACCACTTATGTGTGTCAGTTGTCATAGCCGCCACTCCTCTTGCGGTTGTGCAAGACATCTCTGCCCATGTTCTTCATGCTGCTGGCGCTACTGTCCCTGTATCCACAGGTCCCCCTGGCCTTTCACTGGTACTGTGGTGGACCAAGGATGTAGCAGTCACTGTCCAAGACTGCTGATGGGTGCTGCAGTGATTTAGACAACCACTTTCACAAATCAACCTCCTCACTTTTAAGTCCCTACATGTAGGGCTCATTACCTTATGAAGGAGAGTAAAAAGGAATGATGGGAGCACTATGTTTCCTCCCTGGGGACGTATTCCCCTTCATTGCAGGTTTGATCCAAGCTCTGTAGCCTTCTGGGCCACCAGCGACAGTCAAGTGTCCAGGGTCTTAACCTCCAAGAAGCTCTGTGCACTGATCCATTGGTCATTGCAGAACACCTTATGACACACTTTGTGACGGCATTGGCATCCTTTTCCTGTCCTGCTACCTTTATCTTTCAGAAACACAGAATTGAGCAGATTCCCCCCCCCCCCCCAACCCCTTTTCAACCTGCTCCATGCTAAGCCCTATATTGAACCCTTCACTGAATGGGAATTCTTGCAGGCTCTTACCTCTTTACGGGGTGTGGCCCCAGTCCCAGATTCCATCCACAATACAATATCCAACACTCGGTTGTTCCCAAGAGCCAACATCTTCTCAGGATCTTTAAATGCATTTGGCTCATGGGTGCTTTCCCATCACAATAGCAAGACAGTACAGTTATCCCTGTCCTTAAGCCCGGGAAGAACCCAGCATCTCTCGACAGCTACTGCCCGATTAGCCTGAGGAATGTGCTTTGTAAACTGCTTGAGAGGATGCTTAGCTTCAGATTATGTTGGGTACTTGAATCTTGGGGCCCTTTGTTCCTGCATCAGCGTGGCTTCTTGGCAGGATGATCTTGAGCTGACCATTTACTCAGATTGGAAACAGCAGTCCAACAGGCTTTTACTAACCACTGGCACCTTGACACAGTCTTCTTTGACCTTCATAAGGCATACAACATGGCTTGGCACAATCACATTTTAGTTACCCTCCATGACTGGGGCTTCAGTGGCCCATTTCCAATTTTTATCCACAAGTTTTTATCTCACCGGCTCTTCCGGGTTTGAGTTGGCACTTCAGTCAGCGCCCCTCAGATTCATGAGGTCAGTATCCATTAAGGCTCTGTGCTGTGTGACACACTCTTCCTCAGAGCCATCAATGGGCTTGTCACCTCTGTTAGCCCTGTGGTATGTTGACGATTTTTTTCCATCTAGTGCAGCCCTCACTCAGTAACATCTGCTGAGCACCAGCTCCAAGGCACTATCTGATGGGCCACTGCATGGGCCATCCCCACAGTTTCTAGTTCTCTCCCTCCAAAACTCGGGTTATGCAATTTTTGTCATTGGCCCACAGTACACCGCATTCCAGAACTTTATGTAGGCGACCAACTCCTCAATGTCGTAGCACAGCCCTGTTTCTTGGGCCTTATTTTTGATATAAAGCTGACGAGGCTGCCCCATATTCACCACTTAAAGCCTACATGCATGCGGGAGCTTAATGCTCTCCGCCTCCTGGCCCACACATCTTGGGCTGCAGACCACACCACTCTTCTCCATCTTTACCATGCTCTGTTCTTGTCCAAACTAGATTATGGTAGTCAGGTTTATGGCTCAGTGGTCCTGTCCACTCAGCAGGTACTTGACCTTGTTCACCACTGTGGGGTGTGTCTGGCTCTTGGTGCCCTTCACTTTAGTCCTCAGGTAGTGATTACCCCTCTACAAATATTGATGGAGCCAACTCTTGGTCACTTACGCAATCCGCCACTTGCCAGTTCCCTGACCATCATGTGTACCATGTCCTCTTTGAAAATGAGGGATGTGTCCCTCCTGACAATTGCTGACACACGGGATTGCTGGTTGGCATGCATCTCACTTCCCTCTGTCAGGATCATGCACCCAATGTATTTCCTTCCATTTCCCCCTTGGATGGTGCCTAGATCACAGATTAGGAGCAACCTATTCCAGGGTCCTAAGGTCTCTTTCGCCCCTGTGACTTGTGATGTGCCGATCCTTGCGAATTTTCAGGAAGCCAGCATCTTCCTACACTGATGGTTATAAGACAATTGATAAGATGGGATATGGTTTTATGTCTCCTACTGGCTTAGAACACCATTTATTGCCAGGATCATGTAGTGTGTTGACAGCAGAGTTCTAATCCATTCACAGAGCCCTCCATTTCATTTCTCAGGCCTCCTCCATGGTCTTTTAATTTGTTCAGGCTCAATGAGCAGCCCACATTCTATTGACCAATTCTACTCTTGCACACTTTGGTCTCTGCTACCCATGACCTCCTCTGTCTGCCCTTTGCTGTACTGCCTGCTCAGTTGTCTTTCTCTGTGTTGCAAGCCATGTGGGCATCCCAGTGAATGAACTGGCAGACTCTTTGGCTAGAGAAGCAGATACTTAGCCCCCATTCCCTTTCATGATTCCAAATTGTGGATATGCAGATCTACATCAATCTCTCTCTTCCAAAAATGAATGACATCTGATGCACTACTGCTTCATAATAATAACCTCAATACAATCAAGGAGTCTATTGCAGTTTGGCACTCTTACTTCCACTCCTCTCAAAAGGAGTCCACTGTTTTATGCCATCTATGCATTGATCATACCAGGCTCACCCATTGTTTCCCTCCTGTGTAATGAACCACTCCCACTCTGGCTGTGGAGCCAGACTGATGGTATCCCACATATTGGTGGATTGTTCCCTTCTTTGGCCCCTTGTGCTAAGTATAGTCTTTGCAGTTCCTTAATTTTAATATTAGCAGACAATTCACGGATGGTTGAACTGGTCCTCAGTTTCCTCCATGAATGTGGTTTTTATATCCAGATATAAGCTTTGCTTACTCCTGGAGCAGGGGCAGGTGGTTGTGGTTGGGACTTCTGTCTTCTCTGTCTGGGACCCCATGACCATTCACCCATGAAAAGACTGCCCTTTTTTCTCCCAGTTTTTATATTTGGTCTCAACTTTTATGCTTTTTATTGTGTATTTTTTAACTTCATTATTTTACAATTGGACTCCCTTGACTAGATCTGCCCACTTTTAGTGGACCTCTATCTTCTGTGAGTAACTTCAGGATCATGGGACTGATGACCTCATCGTTTAGTCCCATCAACCCTCTCAATTAATCAATCAATTAATCAGTTGCTTTTGTTGATGTTCATCTTATGCCCTTCTTTCAAGACACTGTCCATTCTGTTCAACTGCTCTTTCAATTCCTTTGCTGTCTCTGACAGAATTACATCATCATTAGCAAACCTCAATGTTTTTATTTCTTCTCCCCGAGCTTTAATTCCTACTCCAAATTATTCTTTGGTTTTCTTTACTGCTTGTTCAGTGTACAGATTGAATAACATTGAGGATAGGCTACAATGGAGTCTCATTCCTTTCTCAACTACTGCTTCCATTTCATGCTCATTGATTACTATAACCACAGTTTGGTTTCTGTATAAGTTGCAAATAGCTGTTTTCTCCTTGCATTTTACTCCTATAACCTTCAGAATTTCAAAGAGAATATTCTAGTATCATTGCCAAAAGATTTTCTAAGTCTACAAATACTGTAAACATAGGTCTGCCTTTTCTTACTCTAACTTGCAAGGTAAGTCATTTGCCTTGCAAGTTACTACATTTCTCCTGAATCCAAATCAGTATTCCACATGGTCATCACCTGCTACCAGTTTTCCCATTCTTCTGTAAGGAATTAGTTTTGTGTTTTCCAACTGTGACTTATTAAACTGATAGCTTGGTAACATTTGCATCTGTCAGCAACTGCTTTCTCTGGAATTGGAATTGTTACATTCTTCTTGAAGTCTGAAGATATTTTGCCTGTCTTACAGATCTTGCATAACAAATGGAATTTTTGTCATGGCTGGCTCTCTCAAGGCTATCAGTAGTTTTGATGTAATGTCATCTACTCCCATGGCCTTGTTTTGACATTGGTCTTGCGATACTTTATCAAATTCCTTTCAAAGTATCATATCTCCCCATCAGATTCCTCTTGTAGTACCATATCTCCCATCTCATCTTCATCTGCATCCTCTTTCATTTCTACAATATTGCCTCCAAGTTCATCTCCCTCATGTAGACTGTCTATATACTCTTTCTACCTTTCAGCTTTCCATTCTTTGCTTAGGATTGCTTTTCAATCTGAGCTTTACAGGGTGTATACGGCCCGGGACATCCGGGAGATCCGGGAAAAACCCGGGAATTTTTTCATCCGGGACAAATCCGGGAAAAACCCGGGAATTTTTTAGAATTCCGGGATTTTTCATTGTTTTAGATTTCAGTTAAAGTTTTGTAGGTTTGACGTGTGTCCGGCCAGAGTGGCCGTGCGGTTCTAGGCGCTACAGTCTGGAATCGAGCGACCACTACGGTCGCAGGTTCGAATCCTGCCTCAGACATGGATGTGTGTGATATCCTTAGGTTAGTTAGGTTTAATTAGTTCTAAGTTCTAGGCGACTGATGACCTCAGAAGTTAAGTCGCATAGTGTTCAGAGCCATTTGAACCATTTGTTTGACGTGTAAGATCTGATACGCTGACAAAGAACTTTAGTCCACTACTGCTGAATAATACTGCAGCAATGAAACATAAATCAGAGAATAACACCAAAATAAAAGTTTAGTTGTATAGACATTGGTAATTCACACAATGCACAGACCAGTTTGCCAACACCGAAAAGTGTCAAAGGCTTTAGGTCGAAGATTATGCAGTACGTCCGTAACAACTAATGTGCATTCGATGTGCGTGCCGTCACAATTCTTTACATTTCTAACAGATCACCAGAAAATATTACGAATAGTGGCTTGAGATGCGTTACTTGCAAAGTAAATTTCCACGCAAGAAGATTTATGTTACGTGTGAGAATGTGCAGTGAATTTCTTAAATCACAGGGCGTTATAACTCTCATTCAAAACGTAACACTTTGAGGATCAGCCATTTGAAAAATGTCGGACCCAGAAGATAAGTCATTTATGCCACTATTTAAAATTTTATCGGCACATTTGTATTTGATATGAATTAACGTGTAACACACACTAAAAAAAGGCCGAGCTTCAAGTTAGTTTTCATATTTAATGTTGTTGTTTCATAGATAAAAAATTATGCAATCGATGGCAAAAAGTGTAATTGACCTTCAAAAACAATGTGCATAATGTGTTACTGAGCAATGTCACAAGCCTCTTCATGCCAGACCACCTCGACTTTTCTACGCAACTGATAATCATTTTGGCACGATATTAATTGCCAAATTAGAGCCTGTTAGTAGGCGTACGGACTTCCTATCATTGTAGGACTAATAACAGTGGATGCCAATAGACGATGCAATTCTCGTTCGTACATACACTTCTACTTGCGAGTTAACCGGTGTAGAAACGCACTTAGCTGAGTTGAGCGAGCTCGGCCTACCTTCGTAACGTACGCGCCGCGGCCTGTCTTTCTCGTAGGCCTCGTTCTCTGAATAACTACAGTCATTCGCTAGCGAGATCACGTGACATGAGCTATGACTGGCTGACAAAAGTGCATCGCTCAACGCAATCTCTATTTTAGAGTTTCGGAAGCTACCGTGCTGTAATTTGTGGAATTTGTGTATATACTTTCGCAATATGAAAATAAACTTTGTGCATATTGTCTCGCATCAAACAACTGTCCAAACGCATTGTTTTTCATGGATTTCGTTTCCTAAAGTGCTGCTACGTCCTCCGCCGGTATAAGACCTTTACGATTCAAAGGACTGATAGGTTTTACAGCTCCGAGGGAAAGCATACTGTTACTTAACACGGATGTATTTTCACCCGCTTTATACGTTCAAAAATGGTTCAAATGGCTCTGAGCACTATGGGACGCAACTGCTGAGGTCATTAGTCCCCTAGAACTGAGAACTAGTTAAACCTAACTAACCTAAGGACATCACAAACATCCATGCCCGAGGCAGGATTCGAACCTGCGACCGTAGCGGTCTTGCGGTTCCAGACTGCAGCGCCTTTAACCGCACGGCCACTTTGGCCGGCCGCTTTATACGTAATTTCATCTGGGAGAAATTGTGTTTTTAACAGGGAAATCCGGGAAGAATCCGGGAATTTCTTTTTCTTGTCCACGTAGACACCCTGCTTTACATATTCATAGAGGTACTTCTTTTTTCTTCAAAGGGCTATTTAATTTTCTGGTGGGCAGTATCTATCTTTCCCAGAGTGAAATACCTTCTAAATACTTAAATTTTTCCTCTAGCCATTCCTGGTTTGTCATTTTGCATTTCCTGCCAGTATCATTTTTTTATCCATCTGTATTCTTTTTCACTTGCTTCATTTGCTACATTTATATATTTTCTCCTTTCATCAGTTAAATTCAATATCTTCTGTGTTTTCTAGTGATTTCTGCTAGGCCTTGTCCTATTACCTATGTGATCCACTGCTGCCTTCACTATTTCATTTTTTAAACCTATCTGTGTGTCTTCTACTGTGTTGCTTTCCCATTCTATTCAACTGTTGCCTAATGCTCCCTCTAAAACTCTCAGTGATGTCTTGATCTTTCAACCTATCCAGGCCCATTCTCATTAGTTTCTACCTTTTTGCAGTTTCTTCAGTTTTAAGCTACATTTTATAACCAGTAAATTGTGGTCATTGTCCACATCTGCTGCTGGAAATGTCTTACAATTCAAAATTTGGTTCTAATATCTGTGTATTACCATAATCAGTCTCAAACCTTCTTGTGTCACCAGGTCTCTTCCATGTACACAACCTTCTTTAGTAATTCTTAAACCAAGCAATAGCAATGATTAAATTACGCTTTATGCAAAATTTTACCAGACAGTTTCTTCATTCATTCCTATCCCACTGTCCATAATGACCTACTATTTTTCCTTATCTTTCTTTCCTAGTATCGAATTCCATTCCCCCAACACAATTAAATTTTTGGCTCCCTTAAGTATCTGAGTAATATTAATTATCTTGTCATACATTTCTTCAATCTCTTAATCATCTGGCAAGCTAGTTGGCATACAAAGTTGTACTACTGTGATGCTACAACATAATGGGCTCAATATGCTGTTCATAATAGTTTACTTGCATTTCTATTTTCTTATTCAGTGTTGGCCCCCTAACTTAACAATTTTTTTCCTCCAAATTACATTCAGAAAAATAATATTTTGTTATTAATGAAAAACATTCTGTACAGAATGACATTACATATAGACATATGAAGACAGTTTTTATAGCTCAAAATAATGAGTTAGAAAATTTTGACAATCACTAATAATAATATCCTGAGTATATTTGTTAACTGGACTGTGACTAAAATATCCAGAAGCTTGAAGCACAATGGTTTCCTGTGAACATAAATTTTGGGGGGAGCTTGTTGGACCATAGTGGATGTATTTATCTCACACCACTGATGAGCACTTGTCTCTCAACTGATGAACTGTTGTCACCTTCAGCCTCTAATAAAGTAACATCACATTCTTCTTCACTTTCTAGGCTGCTAAATTCATTGTCAAACTCAGGATCACTATATTAATACCTATGTGATAGCATTGCGCAAATAACTAGGAGACAGTCCAAAAGTGTGCATTTTGTTATTGATTTCCAAAGCTGCACACAGTACAGATGATACCTAAAGCCAACTACCTCAACCAAAATACCACAGCCAGGCTACAAATGTAGTATCAGATGCTCCCTAGCAGCTGAACACATAATTACCTGTGCTGAAATGGATATAAGCTGGGTTTTATTTTTTCAAAGGTCTCTTTGTAAGTTGGTGGAGTATACTCAGGATTTTAAGTTTGTATAAAAATAATAAAAATGAGATAACTTGGTGTTTTATGTTAAGAGGTTAAAATTGCTCCTACATTACCTTGAATTCACCTGAACAGAAGTCTTCTTACTCCTGCCACTGAACTTCACTAAGTCCCACTATATCTAATTTTAACCTATCCACTTCCCTTTTTAAATTTTCTAACCTACCTGCCCAATTAAGGGCTCTGACATCCCATGCTCTGACCCGTAGATCGCCAGTTTTGTTTCTCCTAATAATGATGTCCTCCAGAGTAGCCTTTGCCAAGAGATCTAGTTGGGGGACTATTTTACCTCCAGAATATTTTACCCAAAAGTGCATCATTTAACCATACAGTACAGCAGCATACCATTGGAAAAAATTACTGCTGCTGTTTCCCCTTGCTTTCATCTGTTCGCAGTACCAGCACAGCAAGGTTGTTTTGGTAGATGTTCCAAGACCAGATCAATCACTCATCCAGATAGTTGCCCCTGAAACCATTGAAAATTTCCTGTCCCTCTTCAGTAACCACATGTTTGTCTGACCTCTCAACAGATATCCCTCCATTGTGATTGCACCTATGGTATGGCTATTTGTCTCACTGAGAAATGCATGGCACTTCACCAACAGCGAGGTCCATGGTTCATGGGAGGGTGTTTGGTTCATAGAGGGTTTCTGCATACAAATATCAAAAATGTAACCAATTCTTGGTTATTGGTATTCTATATCATCTGCCAAAGCCCATTTGGAAAGGTAAAGTGCGTAGTAATGTGTTCACAAAATAAGAAGTGCACAGACACAGGGACATATGATTCCGCTCAGTGCTCTTGTGCCATGATAACTGTGGACAGTTGAATGGTCTGTTTTAGATACATGCCATGTAAAGCAATGTAGCATTCAACCACAGGACCTAGCATTTTCGAACAAAGAACCACATATGTTTGTTTCATAACTGAAGTTAAAATGTTGGGTGTAATGTAGTCATTTAAGGGCTACAGTGCATGGTGATTTTTGTCACCATCCCAAAAAGTTTCCATCACTGCCACATCACATCGTAAAATTGGAGAGTGCTTACAAAGGCTAAAAAGATCACTAAATATTATTTAAAATCCAAGCACCATGTGTTGATATGGATTCTGAAGACATGCTCATTATTTGAAAACTCATTGTATATATTTACAGGCCACTTCAGAATTTCTTCTGAGAAAGATAGAATTTTGCCAGGCAGAGCACGTTGGAGTTTTTCCAAGTTCTTGATTGTGTTTGAGTTATTTGAAACCTTTACCAGTGGTTAAGGTGCTTTTTCTGACACAATCAGTGGACCACATTGGAGGCCCAGAAGGAAAGTGTGACTAATCAGCCCATTGATCATTGTAGAATCTGTAATACAACCCTTTCTTGTGTTATCAAAAGTAGAATGCGAAAAAATACTTACAGAGAATTTCAGATTTCCTATCTTCCAATACTTTGAATTTGCTCAGAAGTTCTTGTCTTCCTGTGGCACTCCTGCCACGATAGCATGAAACGTAGTATTTCAGTAGTGGTAGCCTCTCTGACAAGAAATTTACCTGGTTTCGAACTTGTAAGAATCACCGCTGTCATGTTATGCTCAGTAAATAATCTGCCCTGTTTTGTTAGTTTTGTGTTTTATTATGCAAAAAACGTTACTGCAGGTTTCTTTAAAAAAAAAGAAAAGTGTCCTCTCACTGGAAACTAGCATAGACTTTTGTTGAACCTCCCAGAACGGATTAGGTACAAGGCATATCTTCTGAGAATGTATTTCTTATTCTGAGCTGAGCATTTGTCTGAGAGTACATGAAGTTTGACTTTGAAGTGAGGCTTATGGAAAGTTTAAACAGTAGTGCACTGGCCATATATTATATAAGGAACACAACACCAGATCCGATTTTATGCTTAGTTTTATGTATGTAAAATGATTTTCCAGTTTATTTTGACTATTCCTAGATAGTATCTTTCATTATAGGGTGAAATCAGTAATTGTTTTGTAACTTACATTCTGTTGTTGATGTATAAACAAATGTAAAGTCTGTACTAATTATAAACATTTGGAAGATGAAATACTAGCAAGTATCTATTTGGTTCTATTTGAAAACATGTTAGCAAAACGAGCCTGTCATTAATTCCAAAGTAATTAACAGTTTTATCAAAAGTATTGTTTACTTAATGATATATGTTAATTTCATCATTTAAACAAACAATTCGGCCTAAACCTTGTAGTAGAAGAAACTGTTAAAAGGAACAATTTTTTTATGTATGCAGTTAATTTAATGAGTTAAGTTTTAATTGTAATTTCTGTTAATTTAACTTTGAACAATGTGTAGTTTCAGCACCTATTATTGTGAGGATATATAATAACAATGCATCAACTTAACAGTGAAATAAGTGTTACACCAATAGGCCATGTGTTAAAACAATGACAGTGTCTGCTCCATACATACTTTTCTATTCTTCAAGAACTGTGAACTTTGTGGTTAGGTTTTTACTGCTTGTAGATGTTCAACAGTAAACTATTTTAGCAGTATGTGGTTGTTCACCTGCAAACTATTAATGAGGTTTATGGAAAGTTTAAACAGTAGTGCACTGGCCATATATTAAATGTGTATATGGGGGGATGGCTGTGAAAAGTGAAAGTAAACTGCTGTGAAATGCAACTGTGCCTCTGTCAGCTATATCATTTACAGAAGACAGTAGTTGCACTTACACCCCCTAACTTTTCAGCCAGTACGTCGACACCAAGGACAAAAAAAAGAAACAAAGTAGGTGAACTGCTAGAAAAGGCACAAACAAAAGATAAAGAAGGTGCAAAATATATTAAAGGGTTGGGGTGGGGGACTATTAAATGGTATGCAGCATTGTCAGTGCTGCTGTCTAAGCTTTATTTTCAAATTGCCATGAATCATGACTGACACCTCTTTACTTTTAAAAGGTCGTGAGTCATTGACTGATATTTCTAAAAAAAATTACATTGTTTTCCAGAATCCTATACAATGTACACTAACTGATGGACTGATACCCCTTTAATGCCAGTTTGTACAGTTGCATATATAATACCTGAAGCGATAGCAAACTCAATATCACCAAACTGTAAACTGATGCCCTTCTAAAAATATACAATTCAATTGGTTTGGTGACACCTGCTTCATGTAATCATTGCAATTCCAAATTAATTTTGTCTCTCAAAACAAGAGATACATTATAGGCATTGCAAAATTTAGGTACTACCTTCAGATTTTAGCAAGACATTTGTTTTGTAGTCAATGACACTTGTAGTTTTGCCATAAAAATTGCACTGTGAACTTGTTACTGCAACTAGTTAATATACTTGAATGTTCATAACCATGGTGAGCCTGATCACCTGTATGACTGCAAATTTAGAAGTGTTAAAAATGAGGCCTTATCAGTTTGAATTGGAATTGGAGTGCCATTGATTGCCACTTGTAAGTTTAGGAAGTTAGTGCCACATGGCAAGGTTGGATTAACTCGAAAAGTTTTGTGGAATGGGCACACTAGTTCCTGTGCACTGTCTGGACCAAGTGTCAGTAAGAAATGAGGCATTCACTTCAAATCAGTGTGTAGAATTACACACTTTGGCCTTATGACCCTTCTTATATCAAGTATTACACTTAGCCTTTAAGAAATAGCAGTTCTTGCACTTGAGAGTAATGCAACACTTGAGACACAACCTTAACTTAGTGTGCACCTATTTTCCTGGTGAACCTTGAGGATGGATGGTGATATATGGCCTGTCTTCTGTACTGGCAAAACATGAGTGGTATCGTATCTTCTGATTTTAGTAATTTGATAGATGAATGAAGGATTCTATAATGTTACAGATAATGTCACTGTTTGCCCAAAAGCTTCTATAAGTGTTAAGCATTTATCTAACACTGAGTTTTTTAGCCTCAACAGATTGTTTTTCAGATACTCGTCAGGGTAATGCACTAAAATCACGTCTAACACTGGTGAATCAGGTTATCATTGCTTACACTTCTCATTAAGGCACTGAAATTTGCAATCATGCAATCCTTGGAAATGAACAATCCACTCATGGTAGATTTGCCCACTTTTCTTAGTATAATTGAAAAATTAATGCTTTGCAGCAACTACATGAATTTGCAAATCGTAATAGTCACCAAGTTGTCTTTCAACTTGAGGTACAATAATTACTTGGGGTCTACTTCCAGATTCTTCTAGGGTCTACTTCAGGGTTAAGTTTCTGTATATGTCTATAAACATGTGTGCCAGCATACACAAATAAAAGCTTTCTGCTACACAGCATGTGTGGTTCCACAGGCAACAAAATACTGCCCCAACCTGCAATGAAGTTCAGTCATGGCCCTCATTTCTTGTCGAAACTCAGGAATGTAGATGGCGGCAGTCAATGTACTGGGTGGACAAATTTCTCAAAAAAAGCTTTTTCAATTTTTTTTTTTTAACAAGACAAGCACTAGCATTAGACATCAACCAATGGAGCTGCCACAGACAAACGTAGAAGTTTCCAAGAGTAGATGGTGACACCAAAACTGTTTCAGTGTTAATTCAATTGATCACTTAATTCGAATAATCTTTGTCACACTTTTTTCTGTGACTGTCATTACCATGAGACTGTCATCACCATGTGCTGTATCACACACAAAAGTTATTGTCTCATTTTTTCAAGGCATCTACACAACTAAGCGTTGACAGAACCAAATTAAAGTCATACATTTATTACAAATACCATAAATACAATTTTAACTTTAATGAATAGTATCAAGAGTATGCACAGGTCCACTAATGAGCACCTTTCATTAAAGTCCTAAACAAAGAAGTTTTCTCATCCCGGATCTTCTGGTCCACTTTAGGCTCACTGGCTTGCAAGTGTTAGCCAGCAAGTACACACTTTTACATCACTACATAGCTCTTAAGCTGTTGGTGACTCTCATACACAACACATAGACAACTCACTTATACTTTGTGGACAACTGAAGGACAACTTGTGGTTGTGGGCTGGGTGGCCCCCTAAATATCTAATGAGTAGAATGATACTGTCACACTCTAGTTCAGTATGCATGACTGGCATTGCGAAGTAGTCCAGACATGTTGGCCCCCCTGGCAGTGGGCCTGACCCAAACTATGTTGTTGTTACACATGTTACGCCTGCTGAGCGGGCAATCCCACAGATACGACTGAATTGCAGGAGATCCCTGTGTGTACAAAGGAACAAGACATTCTGCAAAAGAAAATACTAGATACATTCTCTAGAAATAACTTGGAAGAAATAATTTAGAAACCTACTCATCATGGAAATGTATTGGCTCTAATGGCAACAAATGGACCTGACCTCTTTGAGAATGTTGGTTGGTATATAAACTGATTTTGATGACCACGAGGCAGTTGTAGCAACAATGATTACCAAAGTACAAAGGGCAACTAAAATACCCTATGGAATCAAAAGTTTCTGGCCCCCCCCCCCCCCCAAAAAAAAAACATATGTTTTTCATATTAGATGCATTGTGCTGCTACCTACTGCCAGGTATTCCATATCAGCGACCTCAGTAGTCATTAGACATTGTGAGAGAGCAGAATAGGGCACTCTGCAGAACTCACAGAATTTGAACATGGTTGGGTGATTGGGTGTCACTTGTGTCATATGTCTGAATGTGAGATTTCCACACTCCTAAACCTGCTGAGGCAGACTGATTCCAATGTGATAGAGAAGTGGAAATGTGAAGGGACATGTACAGCACAAAAGCGTACAGCACGACCTCGTGTGTTGATTGACAGTGACCACCAACATTTGAAGAGGGTTGTAATGTGTAATAGGCAGACATCTATCCAGATCATCACACAGGAATTCCAAATTGCATCAGAATCCACTACGAGTACTATGACAGTTAGGCGGGATGTGAGAAAACTTGGATTTAATGGTCGAGTGGCTGCTCATAAGCCACACATCATCCTGTAAATGCCAAATGACACCTCATTTGGTGTAAGGAGCATAAGAATTGTATATTTGAACAGTGAAAAAATGTTGTGTGGAGTGACCTTTCCTGGTGCGCAATGTTGCGATCCAATGGCAGTGTGCGGGTATGGCAAATGCCTGGTGAACATCATCTGCCAGCTTGTGTAGTGCCAACAGTTAGATTTGGAGATGGTAGTGTTATGGTGTGGTGATGTTTTTCATGGAGGGGACTTTCAACTGTTGCTGTTTTGCATGACACTATCACAGCACAGTACTACACTGATGTTTTAAGCAGCTTCCTGCTTCCCAATGTTGAAGAGCAATTCGGGGATGGTGACTGCATCTTTCAACACAATCGAACACCTGTTCATAATGCATGGACAGTGGCGGTGTGGTTACATGACAATAACATTGCTGTAAAGGACTGGCCTGTACAGATTCCTGACCTGAATCCTATAGACACCTTTGGGATTTTTTTGGAATGCCAATTTCATGCCAGGCCTCGCTGATAGACATCAATACCTCTCCTCAGTGCATCACTCTGTGAAAAATGGGCTAATATTCCCCAAGAAACCTTCCAGCACTTGATTGAACGTATGCCGGCTAGAGTGGAAGCTGTCATGAAGGCTAAGGGTGGGCCAACATTATAATGAATTCCAGCATTACCTATGGAGGGCGCCAGGAACTTGTGAGTTGTTTTCAGCCAGGTGTTCAACTACTTTTGTTCACATAGTATAAGTACTAAGATTTACATGTTGAGTTAGCTACATAAAGAGTCAATTTTATCAAATCTCAGAGAGATGTTCAAACCATTTACATGCAGGGGCATGTAAAGGAACTGTGACTGAAGTTTAAAAGAATACGTGACCAAGCACTGGATACATATGTACCTAGTAGAACAGTTCATTATTGGAACAACCTTCCATAGTATGCAGTAATGATAAGGAAGCTTCTAAGGAAGTAGAGGTTACTGCAAAATTTACATAAAAGATGTAGAACAAAGCATAGGGATACATGTAGATAGATGCTAAATGAATTATGAGTGACAAAATTGCAATGCATGAAGTTAACACTTGGACACCCAGACTTTGCCTGCCCCCTCAAATGCCCAGACGGTCATTTTTGACCCCTACCATTCAAAAAAAGTTTTCTGAACTATTATTTCTAAATTTTAAGCATTTGTTATATTTTAATGTTTAACAGATTTGTAGCCATTTCAGATGTAGAGTTGTGAATAAAGATGACAGACACAAATTATATTATTTATTGACATATAAACAAATTTCACTTAACTTGATAACACCCAAACAAGTGTAAACAAGTGACAGGCTTTTCTTTGTTCTAAATTAACTAAAAACTGAACTTTTCATGTGTACAGAAATTTCAGCTACTTCATTGTTTTACAGAATTGACACATTTGTATTCAGTTTCCTTTATACATTTTCCACAAACCATCTTCATATTAACACTGTACTTGGAAATAGTTTTATTACATTTGCAGAATTTGAGAATTGACATTTACAGCACTTCTGTGGCATTTCGTCTTCATATTCATTTTCATTCTTTTCATACTTGTCTGTGGTAATACGAGGAAAGTGGCTCTTCACATACTCAGAGCATAGTACATCTGCAAGCTGTTGAATAAAATGTCTTCTTTTGATCTTCTTCCAAGTAAGAGCCCTAAATACTACATATGCATTTATTCCTCCTAGGTCAAGGATATTGTAGAAGGCGTGCACTGGCCATCTTTTTGAGGAAGCCTTGACTGAATATTGTCTCACCATTTCGTCTACTGTGTCAACCTCAAATTTAGTTTTGTAGTAATAACATATAGTTTGTGGAGTTTTTTCTCATTTGTATTTATGGTAACACTTGGATGAAGGGAAGACATTACTAGCAAAATTTTTTGCTTTCTTTCCTTGATAGACTGTCAAGGAAATATCGTCATATTTTAAAACTTTTGTGGTATACAGAGGACTCTTTAAGGACTCCAAAGCATATGCTATTTCTCTTCTTGCTCTATTTACTGTTCCTACAATGAGGGTTGATTTTTCTTTCAATTATTTGGCTAGTTTGAGTGAAATGAAGTAATTTTCTGTAGTGACATTTCTGCCTTTGCCTAGAAATGATTCCATAAGACTCATCACTACAAAATCTGAAACCCTTTCTTCTTGGGATTGTGCAGTATTCTTACCAAGATAAGGGAAACAATTGAGTATATACTTGCTTTCAACATCTACATCTAACCAGGATTCTTGCCCGTACTTGTCAGGCTTTGAAGCCATGAATTGTGTGAACAGGAACCTAATTTTACTTGGGAAGAGTTGCTCATCTATTGTCATTTCACTTCCAGGTTTGTAACATTTTGTACAGTTTTTTATGAATTTGTTCCAGACAGCAGAAACCAATGAAAACTTATCATTCTGTAATCATAGGGAGCAAGTAGACTTCTCAACAACCCTCAGGAGTCTCATAATATTGCAGAATCTATGTCTACTTATGGTTTCCACACAAAATGGTAGGCCCCAGGAATCTGACCATAAACTGTGAAGGTCTGAACTTTGGCAACCACTCACATGATGAGCATAAATAATTATTCTAGTTCTAGTGCTTCTGTGGTCATTGACCAGCTGTCACTTCCTAGTACTCTGTGTGCCTCTATTACAGTACATTTCAAGATATATTTGATTACATAATTGTCTATGAACAAGTGCCAAGCACTTGATACAAGTTCATCACTTACATTGCGTTTTGCATGTGGTGTAGGTTCAGGAGATTCTCTCAAAATATTGTGGTTAGGAAGATGCCCACCTTGTGAATTAGGCTCTGCTTCTATCCAGACTGTTCCTCCAGGAGCAACTTCTTTATGTCTTTCATCAGACGATGTAGAAGCAGTCACTTGTTCTACATGCTGAGGAACAGGATTATCTCCTCTTCTGTTACATGATTCTTCTTGATGTATAGAGCATGGGTAATAGAACAAATGTAAGAAAGAGGCCATAAAATCTAAATTAAGCACAGAACATTATATGTAGATGACAATATGATGATTATGAATTAGCAGCAATAATAATAATGTACTTACTAGACTGTAAACTTCCATTATCTGTATCTGAAGAAGCAGAATCATTAGTATTAGATAATTCATCTTCTGTTAATGTCTGTGGTAAAAACTCTTACGCAGCATTGTCAGAAAAAAGTGCATCACCATCTGAATCACACTCCATAACTCTTTGTAACTCTGCAAGAATCTCTTCATCTCATAAATAACCTTTCTGATTGATTTCAATCTTCAGCTGGCAGTCACCTTTGAATGATCGATTCTTACAAAGGAATGGCAAACAGTGGTGAACTGAGTCCATTGTTGTCAATCCATACGGCAATAATATGAACGAAAGTAAATTTTTGCACAACAGAACAAAGTAGCCGAGGTTTGAGAATGCATGAGATAAATGTATTGCATAACTGTAAACAAAATTGTAGCTTTTTTTGTAAAGGGGTCAACATGACTCCTTTGCAAATTAAAGTTAGAACTGGAAAAAAGTGATTAGGTGAAATGCACTGTTTTCTTTTCTTTTCTCTTTTTTTAATATAATGAAAGTCCATGACAAATAAATAAATATCATGAAAGTAAATGTCGCTGGAATCATTCTTCAAAACATAGCTAGCAGTTAAAAACTGAAAAGTGTCATTTTGACCCCTCTGGGCATTCAAGTGTTAAATGACTGCTGTAGGAGAATGGTATCAAAACTTTTTGCATATCATGCACCTGTGTATGCTGAAGTACTGTCTGAATAAAACTGCACAAATATCCGAATAAGATTTCAAAGTAGCATGAAGAATGCAACATGTTTTAAATGTTTAGGAATATAAAATTGTGTTGAGATCTTCCTATGTTTTGTTATATGTTCATAAAAAGCGATGACCATTCCATATTCTCAGTTCTGTATTACTGAAGATGCACTTACACTTTGTGATTATTAATTTGTCCAAGGCTGCATTTCCATGGCTTCATGTGATGTCTTTAATTTATATAGAACAAATGAAACTTTGTGTGATATTTGCTTATTATCATTCGGCACAATACAAAAGGAAAAAATTTGGCAGACTTCAATATAGTGTCATCTTGGTGTTGCAGCCTTACTGTTTAAAAGAATAGAATCATTGGAATCACTCTGCTGCAAAGTGCCCTAACCATCTGAACACTCTCCGCAATTCCCCCCTCAGCTGAAGCCTCTCTTTCATCATGGGAATAGCAATGTCATTTCTATGGCATTGAACAAATTATACATCAGAAATACAAAGTATTTTGTGAATAAAATGTATATTTCTACAATTTCCAATGATGCTGACAGTCAATTTGCAAAATGATTCAGTGGGTCAAAACAGTATTCATGGAACCCTCCCAGACAGCCAGAAATGACCTGGTATTGTTTGAATTCAAATCATGTTTATAATGTATTGAAGACAGAAAGGCTAAAACTAAACAGATGTGAAAATCACTACCACAGTGCCAAATCATGATAATAAGCTACTCACCATATGGAGGCATTCAGTGGAAGACCTGCACATTGAAAGAAAGCTGTTAGATATTATAAGCTGTCAGACAAAGTCCTTCTTCAGATGTAGAAACATTCAGACACAAATTTGTGCACACATAACTCACACACACACTGGGCCATGGTCATCTCTGGGCACTAAGGCTGACAGCAGTGAACAGTGGAGCAGTGGTCTCAGCCGTGTTGGGTGGTGGGGGTACAGAAGAGATTTAAAGTGGAGAGAGAGAGAGAGAGAGAGAGAGAGAGAAGGGTAGGCATGGGGTATGGTCCTGTAGTGTTGCCTGTCAGAGAGTGAATGGATGTGACGATGACAAGATAGTGATCTGCTAGGTACAGCATTGGGAGACTGTACTTGGAAGGAGGAGAGGAGAGAAATAGAGAAGGGTAAAGAACTATTAGGTCTGTTGGGGAAGCCAGTTGTGTGTAAGGCTGCAGAAGAAGCAGGGAAGGGGTAGAGGCAGGTGGGGACAGGAACTTAAAAAGTTTGAGGCCAGGGGGGCTGTGGAACTGAAGGACACATTCTAGAGAGGGCTCCCATCTATGCAATTCAGTGCAGTGTTCTTGGGGATACGAATCCAGATGGCAGTGTTGGTGAGAAGAATCCAGATGGGACAAGCAGTGGGGCAGGGACTGAAGTCTAGCACAGAGTGTTGTACTGCATGCATGGCAACTGAGTGGTCAATGTGTTCATGGACACAGTTTCACAGTGTCCATTCATGAAGACAGATAGCTTGTTAGTGGTCATGTGCACATAGTATACTATACAGTGTAAGTTAGCAAGTTGTTAGACCACATGTTTGCTTTCACAGTTGGCCCTGCCTTTGAATGAGTATGAGATGTGTGTCAGGATTAGATTAGATGGTAGTAAATAGATTTTGCACCTAACTCTATTACAGGGATATGAGCTATTGAGCAAGGGGTAGGGAGCAGGCATTGAACCATATCAGGAAAGGCTGTTAAATAGCTTGGGTGGACAGCAGACTGCAACTGGAGTAGGGGCAGAGAAGATAGTATGGAGGATGTTTCTCATTTCAGGTCACTGCGAGTGGTTGTCTTTCTGCACCTTCCCCACTCCCATAGCCACCTCACATGCACCTGCTATCCTCCCAACACACCTTCCTAATCCTTTCGCCTCCTCTTCTTCACTCCTCTCCCTTCCTTCCCTGTAGCTGTTGTGACTGCTGTAGCTTCATAAAGGGTCTTTCAAGAATCAGTTCTCCAATATACTTCAGCAGATAACCCTCATTGTAAAGTGTAAGAGGGCACTAAATTGTACATTAACTGTTAGGTATTACTATAGAGTGTCCTAATGCTGTTTACAAAACTCTCTACATCCATGCCTCTGGTATATAACATTCAACTTTCCCTCATTGTCTCTACAGTTATTTTTTTTTTTTTTTTTTTTTTAATGTTCCAATTGACCCTTCATTGGGTCCTCAAATGTTTGGGCACTCCTTAGCTTCTCCTGATACATGAATCTACCATTATGTGTCAATCTTAAATTGGTTATCTGGAGCAGTTTCTCATCCAACCAGGCACCCCTCCCACAGCTTAGCAGCTGTCAGCATGCTGTCTACAAATGTTAGAACATACTCTCACAACTTACCAGAAAAAAGAGTCACTAATGTGGCAGGACAGGCACCTGGAATGGACATTGATGTACTTGGGTACTTGGTGAGGATTGTGCTTCTTTTCCCTCACAAACACACCTAATTGTTTGCTCAATTCATTATCACCTGTGGAGATTGGAGTTGATGTGTCAAGTAAATGCTGCACAGCCCCTGGATGTGGCAAAGCCTTTATATTAGTACTACAGGAAATCAGAATAGAAAGAAACAATTATGTCGAAAAGCAAGTACGCATCTAATCACACAAAATTTATTCACACTTCGTTCTTATTTCTGTGCTCCAATCACACACACTCCCTGTAACCTTAATTATAGTCACTAGGTATACACACATGGGACATTGCAAGCACTGACTGGGCACAGAGAAGACTGCCCAATTCAATTACACTTTGAATACCCCACCACTGTGGCAGTCTCCCAACAATTTCCACAAGTCTCGCCTTGAATGGGCTGAGGGAGGAGGGGCCTTCCTAGCCCCTCACGGGGTGGCAGCCTCCACACTCCTGGAGCATCTTGTCCTCACTGCGAGGTGATGTACACCTAGAGCATACACGCTGGGACCCAAAAGATAGTGAACTATGCCTGGCCAAGATGAAGTCAGGGGAAACCCTGATGGAGGTCCGTAGCAATTCTGATGTGAAAATCCATCATTGGGGCTGGGTATAGGGGAGAAAGACTAATCAAACCATCTAGTAGCTGGTTCCCTCCAAAGTTTCCCTCAGGACAGCTGGTGGTTGTACACGTCTCATCTGGTAAAGCAAATGATTAGAGGTCTTGGGGCCGAAGATCAATTTCAGTTCCCTTTACCATGACCTATACTTCCATAACTGAATACCAACCCTCACTATCTGTTCTAAACAGTCCTGTGCCACATGTCACAACGTAACACATATACAACACACCATTCCCTGGTTCCACTTTCCCCATGAGGACTTGCATCCAACCATCAGAATATGTTATCCCATGATATAATACAGTGTGCCAGAAGTAAAGTTCCATCTGCTCTCGTGGTACAGTTCTAGTCCTCACTAGCTCTTCTGATGCCAAACTGTAGTGGTAACTGTAATGTTTTGCACTGTTGATCCTATTGGAGGGTGGAAGAGCAGGCATAAGCCTGCCAGGGTGGCACTTCTGACCTTCTCACCCTGGGCATGTGGTTTTTCACTAGTGGGCAGCAGGACCAATTTCAGTAATGATCATCTTACCACCAGACTCATTTTTTGATCTCTTCAAGTATACAGCAGTGCTCCAGGCGCAGGCCCAGTGTTCTGGTTGGGCATTGAACCTGCAGTCTTTGTGACAGCACATCATTGGAGCTGTGGCCACAAACAGGAGCAGAGCTTCCTTCTGTACAGGTTGCTCAGGTAGCAACTGATGCTAAGACAGTGGTAGCAGTGCTGCCTTCCTTCATAGCCACATGACAGGTAGTTTGAACAGATAACCTTAAGGCAACAACTTGCACTGGTTAGTAGGGTCCGAGTTAAGTTATTCTTACACACATTTCCCACACATTATTATTGGTAAAAAATCATTACTTACAGATTAGAGGCAAAGCCAGTGTCATTCGACCCTCAAGCCCGACAGTGTCCAATGCAGCTCAATGTGAGAGGTGGTCCCATTGACCAATGCTGATGTTGATGGCTGCACTAGGGATTAGTGACTGAATGACAGAGCTGCACTAACATTCATGGCAGTAGTCGACTATACAGCAGTCAGCACCTTGACCTACTGTACCAGCTAGGCAGGCACTAGTTAGAAATTCTAGAAAAGCACTAGTTAGAGGGTCTGTTCAAAAAAGTCTAGAAGATTTGTAATTTCGCACCAATGGTATGCTGGAGCAAAATGTGGTTTGCATCCGTGCACACACCTGTTTAATGTGTAACTGCCAGAAGTTTCATTCTTGTCTGTCTGTTAGTTATTATTCTGTGCTGTATCGAGTAGAATGTTGCCTCACACAATTTGCAAATTTCGATATGACTGAGTTAGAGGAGCAACGCATTTGCATTAAATTTTGCATGAAGTTTACAAAATCTTAACAGAGACACACCAAATGATGCAGGAAGCCTACAGTGATGGGTCCTTAGGCCATACTCATTGTTATTAATGGTTCACATGGTTTAAAAATGGTCAGACAGAAGTTAAAAGGTGACCGTAATTCAGGATGCCCTTTGACGTCTACCAATGACACTCATGTCAGGAACATCAATGAAATTGTGTGTGCCAATCGAAGACTGACTGTCCAAGAGAGTGTAAGAAGAATGTAACATTTCAGTTGGATGTCATAAAATCCTGAAACAGCATTTCAAAATGCATCGTATTGCTGTCAAGTTTGTCCTATGGCTCATGACTCAAGACCAGAAAGACCTTCGGCTTACCATCTGTGAAGAGCTTTTGGAGCATGCAAATGGGAATGAGATATTCCTTAAGAGAATCATTATTGATTATGAGATGTGGGTCTACAGTTATGATGTTTAGACCAAGGTTCAATCTTCACAATGGGTCAGGAAAAATTCTTCAAGACCAGAAACAGCTCATCAGTTCAGGTCACATGTCAAAGCCATGCTGATAGTTTTCTTTGACTATGAAGGATTAATTCATCATTTGTCCCACAGGGACAAACTGTTAATCAATGGTACTATCTAAACATGTTCCAACACCTGTGAGAAAATATGAGAAGGAAATGTGGTGAGACAATTTATGGCTCTTGCATCACAATAATGCACCCACACATTTATTCCTGTTGGTGCATGACTGTTGCACAAGAAACAAAATCACTATGCTATCTAATCCTCTGAACACTCCAGACCTGGCCCAGTGGACTTTTTTTATTTCCGAAGTTGAAAAACCCCATAGACAAGATAAAGGAAAATTTGCACATAGCACTTCACACCATCCAACAAGAGGCATACCAAGTCTGCTTCCGGAAGTGAAAATGGCATTGCAAGTGGTGTATCAATTGTGGAGGACAGTATTTCAAAGGGGACCATGCACAATAAGTAAAAGGTAACCAGCATCCTGAGTACATGTGGCCTAGCTGCTACTTCCATATCCTGCCCCATTTGCAAGTGTTGATGAGACCATGGAAAGATGGAAAATTATTGACACTTATTTAAGTTGTACTGCTAAGTAAAGCACATTGTCATGCCTGTAGACCAGAATGTTTTCTTGCTGTAAAGTAGCAATAGTTTATATGAGGTCATCCAGAAACTGCAGCCCCTCACAGAATTTTGTCAATTGTTATTACACTACTATGTTCAACAAATACACTTTAATCCCTGTCATAAGATTCCTATGCAGTCATATGTGGTGTGCATAGCTGGCTTACTAGGACTAGTCTGGAAGTGTAATTTTCAATGTAAACATTGTAGTAGTTTCTAGACATTAAGTCACATAGTGCTCAGAGCCAAGTTCCTAGACAAACTATCTAATTCACAACATCATGATGTGGTTGGTGCCAAATAGTGCTATATAGATTAAAGCATTAGCACATTGGGATCCTTATTTAGAGAGGGTAGCACAAATCGCATAGTCCAGAGGAATTGATTGCCATAGCACAGAATGTGTTTTCAGGCTATTAGCACATGCCAAAACTTCATGAGTCACCCCATCAGAAGTTTTTCAGCCTTTAATGAACCCACAATTGAGGCAGCAAAGCAGTTGTAATATCGGAATGGGTACCTTGATGTCTTCCCCAGATTGCTGGTTGTTCCACAAGGAGATGACGTGTCTATTTCTTTGTAACTTGTCAATCCTGCCTTATACCAGGTCACTTAGCTGTTGTGTGCAGAAAAATTTGGCAAGCTACACCACAGATGAGGGTGCCTGTGTTCACTCTAGAGTCCAAGAGCATGTCAGATGGCCTACTACCACACCATATTATGTTAGATACGGAGTAGTTGGATGTTATACAGAGTTTCAATTAGATGCAGGGGCCTTGGCCAGTCTAATGAGTTTGAATATTTATCACCGATGGGACACCTTCATATAGCACTCTCATCACCAAACAGTATTGGATACCGGACAGTGGATTTTTTGTGGGGACAATTGAAAGCCGTGGCCATACACAGAATGTTGGAATGCCAGCTCTCTCTTTTGGTTGTGAATTCCCAGTTGGCAAAAAATATTTTCAAACTCAGTATTTACACAATTTTTGGATATGAAGTAGGCAATAAAGCTAACTTGGTCTCTCAGCTGGCGCCATTTCAGAACTTGGAGATGTTGATACTATTTGGTAAAGATATTGGTTGGGCCACCAGTTTTGAAGCCCACATTACTTTGAAACTGTCCATTGTTCCTAAGTTCTATCAAGCCTGCCCCATCCCCTTAGCTGTGCACAAAAAAATGAAGACAGAACTCAGCAGGTGGCAGAATCTTGGTGTGGCGTTACCAGTAAATCCAGGGTTGTACCACAGAAACAGAGTGGTGATATTCAGTTTTCAGTGACTTCGAGGACACAATCACTGCACAGAATGAAACAGATGTTTATCCTGTACTGCATCCCAAGGAATTGGTAGCTGAATTGATCAGCAGTCAGTATTTTTCCAACATTGATCTCCGAATGCATTCTTGCAGTTGTTATTGGATGCTGAGGCAGGGCAGATTTTAGCATCAAGTAATTCCTTTGAAATATACCAGTTTAACTGGTCATTTGGGGTATCTTCAGCTACAGGAATACTTCATCATTTTCTTCAGGAAGTTATCAATGACACTCCATGCTGTGTCAGCTATTTGGATGACAATTGAATTACTGGCTCCATGAGAGAACAACTTGCAAAATTTGCAGGCAGTTTTTCAGTGACTTTTAGACAATGGGTTACATAGCTAGCTAGAGATACATAGTTTTTGTTTGCAGATTGTAGCAGATAGACCATGTCTTAAGTAAGGATGGTACAGTGCCAACAGTGTAACATGTTGATCTGATCGACAAATTGCCAGTTCCTAAGAAAATTACAGAGTTACAGACATTTTTCGGAAGGTACAATACTATGCAATGTTTGTTCCAATGGCTGCTCACTTTTTTCATCCATTGAATCAGCTTCATAGGAAATGAGTGAAGTTTTGAGTGGTCAGTGGCATGTCAGTCGGCATTCCATAAATAAAAGTAACATCTCCGCTCTCCTCCATGTTTGACCACGTTCACCCCCTGTAAACATTTGACCCTGGCCGCTGATGCATTGCAGCATGCCACTGGCAGTGAACTCTCACACAGAAATTCCTACGGCTCAGAGCAGCATATTGTGTTTGCTTCAGAAACTATGTCAGCAGCAGAGAGAAATTATTCCCTGTTTGACAGGGAGGCATTCACAATCATATATGGTGTTAAAAAAGTTCCATGTGTTCTTGTATGACACTAAATTATGCCATGTTACAGAATGCATGCCATTTGTCTCCCTGTTTTGATCTTTGGTCTAAGTTCCTAGACAGAATAGCAGAGAGTTTGCAACATTGGGCCTTGTTCCTGAATAATTACACAGGCCAACGATGGAAAAACTTTTTTGCTGAAAATAACTTATTCTTACATTTTTTAGGGTGGGAAATCCAAATATGATACTTAAAAATCTTTTCTTCACATTTTACAGTTAAGTATATTTAATTAAGCTATTTTTTAAAGAATATAACAGCTTTTGTATAGTTAAAATAATTTAAAAAGGAGCTGTAACGAATGTAGATGAGGTTGGTAGCAATGCTGAAAGACATTTGCTGGCAAAAAAGGTTGATTCTATTTTTGTGTTAACAGATGGTGTTTTGTTGACTGTCAACCTAACTCCACTTTCCAGTTTCCTGTACATGTGCTCACTACAATGTCTAATTGAAGTTGTAAACACTCTGCTGACATTTTTTGTTATATTTGTGGTGAATTTGTGATTAAAAAACACCAAAGAAACATTACAGACTTTGTGAAAAAGGTTTATCTATTATACTTTGGGTCTAAACTTGGTGATACAGGTAAATCTTGGGCGCCGCATATGGTATGTTATGATTGTATTGAAGATCTGGGAAAATTGTCCAAAAAGGAGAATAAAGCCTTTATATTTGCTGTTCCTATGTTATGGAAGGAGGCAAGAAATCATTCTGACTATTGCTTCTGTTGCAGTGTTGATATTACTGGTCATAATTTGAAAAACAAGAAGGTAATAAGCTACCCTAACCTTCCGTCCACCATCCGACCAGTAGGGCACAGTGCAGATTTGCCGTTTCCTGAACCACCAGATGATTTAAATTCTATTCCAACAGAAATATTTTCTGATGTACAGTCTGATTCAGATGAACCAGATGATGATGAATTCCATTGTAGTACAGAAAGTCTAGAGCCAAAATTGTTTACTCAGACCGAGTTTAACGATTTGGTTAGGGATCTGGGCTTTTAACGAAAGAAAAAGCTGAATTGCTTGGCTATAGATTAAAAGAAAAGGACTTATTGGCAGTTGGAACCAACATATACATGTATAGAAAGAGAGAGCAGCAATTTTTCAAGTTTTTGTCAACGAGAAGGTGATTTAGTGTACTGCTCAGACATTCCCAGTCTGATGAATGAGTTTGGTATTGAATACAAAAAGGAAGACTGGAGGCTGTTTATTGATTCATCCAAAACTAGTGATGGAAAAATGCTACCAAGGCCACTGGAACAGCAACATGTTGGGGGACTACCATTGGTCACTTCACCGAAAAGTTCAGCGAGCAACTCATTGTAGAAAAACCTACACAATAAGCTTCAAAGAAAATAGAGAAAGAAAATACAAACCAATTTCAGCTGATAAATGAAACCTCTATTAAAACATATCATTGTTTTAAGTAGCTTACTGTAAATACAAACCATGCATATGTTGTAACAAAGCGTTTCATTAATTTCCCCGTTTACCGTATAGCATAGGATTTTTATACTATACAATAAAAAGCATATTGCCCGAAAACTATAGGTGATACAAAAAAACTAAGGCTAGATTTAGATTCAACTTATAAAAATCTACAAAGATCAGCTATCAAGGGGAAAAAAGCCTGTGTTATTGTTATGAGATTTAGTATGATCAGTCCTCCCAGCATGCAGATCCAGACACTTGTCATGTTACTGCTAGTATCCCATCATCATCATCTTTGACAAGCTGGAGGAAATCTTGTTTTGTGCTGGACCAGAACCTACAAGATACCCTCATCAAATTTCCATTGACAGCACAGGAAGTCACAGCGGCTACAAACCAGGATTCACTCCTGTGCAGGGTCATTATAGCAGCGTAGTAGGGATGGCCAAAGAGTTTTTCTTCAGGGTTAGGCATATTGCTAAAGATGTATTTTGAATTTCACGATAGATTCAGCATTGTCGATGTTGTCCTAGTGCTAGATACAGAAGATCTGAATTACCTCATTGTTATTTCACCATCATTGTGGAAAAGCATTCTGCAGATATTACATGCACATTATTCGGCAGTGTCTTGAACGAAAGTGTTGGCCAAGTGAAATGTCTGTTCACCAGCAGTTAATCCTGTCTCCAAGCACATGAAATGATCAACTTTGTTTTCAAGTGTTCCTTTACAAAGGAAAATTCGGGAGAATTGTCCCATTTCAATCCTCGTACCACTGAGAAGATGCTGGAAATAACTATTAGTGTCAGTGGTCAGTGGTGTTGAGAAGCAGCTGAAACCATTAAAATAGAACAAAGTTTTGGGGCCCAATAGAATCCCTATCATATTCTATACTGAATTTGCAGTTGAGTTAGCTCCTCTTCTAGCTATAATTTGTCATAGATCCCTCTAGTATAAAGCTCTGCCCAGTTTTTGGAAAATAGCACAGGTCACACCCGTCTACAAAATGGGTAGTACAAGTGATACACAAAACTACTGTCCAATATCCTTGACATCAATTCATTGTACTATCTTAGAACACATTCTGAGCTCAAACATAATTAAGCATCTTGAATGGAATGACTTCCTCAATGTCAACCAGCATGAATTCCAAAAACATTGATCATGTGAACCCACCTCAGTCTTTTCTCATATGACATAATGTAAACTTGATCAAGGCAGCCCGGTAGATGCAGTGTTGCTTCATTTCCAAAAAAACATTTGGCTCAGTACTTCAGCTACACTCATTGTCAAAAGTTCAATCACATGGGATATAAAGTGAAATTTAAGACTGGTTTGAGGATTTTTTTGGTAAGGAGGATACAGCATATTATCCTGGATAGAGAGTCATTGTCAGATGTAGAAGTAACTTTGGGTGTGCCCCAGTGAAGTGTGTTGTGATCCTTGCTGTTCATGTTGACAATATTAATAGCAACGTCAGACTCAGATGATGCAGTGATCTTTAAAGAAGTACTATCTGAGGGAAACTGCATAAATATCCAGTCAGATTTTGATAAGATTTCAAAGTGGTGCAAAGATTGACAACTTGCTTTAAATGTTCAGAAATGTAAAATTGTGCATTTCACAAAATGAAAAAACTTAGTATCCTTTGACTATAACATCAATGACACACTGTTGGAATCGGCCACCTCATACAAGCACCAGGGTGTAACATCTTGAAATGGAATGATCACATAGGCACAGTCATGCATGGGTTAAGCAAGTGCTAGACTTTGGTTTATTGGTAGAATACTTGAAAATTGCAATGAGTCTGCAAAGGAGATTGCTTACAAATCAGCTGTGTGACTGGTTCTAGAATACTGCTCAGGTATGCAGGACCTGCACCAGATAGGATTAACAAGGGTTATTGAATGTATACAGAGAGGGGTAGCATGAATGGTCAGTTTTGTTTAATCTGTGGGGGAGTGTCATAGAGATACTGAAGGAACTGAACTGGCATACCATTGAGGACAGATGTAATCTACCCCGAGAAAATCTATTAACAAAGTTTCAAGAACTGGCTTTAAATGGTTACTCTGGGAGTATACTACAATCCCTTATCTATCGCTCACACAGGAATTGTGAGGATAAGATTACAATAATTACTGCGCACACACACAGAAGCACAAACATTCTTCCTGTGTTCCATATGTGAATGGAATGGGAAGAAAACCTAATAACTGATGCACCTCATGGTGGCTTGCAGCATATAGATGTAGCTGTAGATGTAAATGTTGTGATGCTATTCAGCTTGCATACACAACCAGGTTCCAGTGCCACAAAAATTTTCTCCATGGCTCATAACAGAGCACCCATGGGTGCATGTGAATTTCACCAGTCCCTTCTTAGACACCTTCTAGTTGTTAGTAGTAGATACTCCTATGATGCTAAGTTTAAGTTTGGTCGTTAGCTGCCATTTTTGCTATCGATGATGAGCTACTTGTCCTGGTGTCAGATAATGGTCATCAGTTTCTGTCAGAGTGTGTTGAAGCATTCTGCCACCAATATAGTATTTAGCATTCACCACCTGTCCTACCGTCTGTGTGCCACTCACTGTATAATTTGTGCCTTTGCCCTTTGATACCCACCATCTGAGAGAACTCTTTCCCTGTGAGGGTTGGGGGGGGGGGGGGGGCATCTAATGGAGGTAGAGTCACTCCTTCCAGCATCATAACACAGGTATACCCCCTCTCCCCCCCCCCCTCTCACCTTCCTCCAGGACCCACTGGCCTGCGATTACTGATTACCAGCCTGGGATCAAACAGTAGACACACCCCCCCCCCCCCCCCCACACCCCAGTGCCACCCTTGACACCCTGTTGAAGAGCACCAAAGTGGAACCCTGGAACCCTAGGCAGAGATCCCCATCAACCCTTGTCCCTTGATTTAGTTTCTCTGGTATGGGTCTGGGCATTTTTGGTGCTGCATACTTCTTAAAGGGAGACGGGTCCGGTATCCTCGCCACATACAGGCATGCCAGATGTTGAGTTGTTCACGGTTGAGAGTTGGAGTGTGCCATCACTTTGCCATAAGCAGCATGGGCATCAAATACAGCAGGCAGAGTTTTTGGATTCATAACTTTTCTGGATTGGCCATTCTGAGTCCAGAGTCAGTTGCTTGCCAGTTTCAGCGTGTGCTCTTGTTTACTTGACTTACACTCACAGGCTTTTCATATGTATTGTGCAACCTGTCATGCTATAAAACTTCCGTGCTTGTCCTAGATGTGCTTTGGAACTCAGATTATGTGGACACTTTGTGCTTTACAAACTCCCAGCATGCTGGAATAATTATAGGTCAGCAACTTCTGTTGATGAGTACAACAAAAAAACCAGCCAAGTTGCAAATTTCACTTTCCTTATTCACTTGATGACTAGTTTCAGTCTGGGACCCATTTTCAAATCATCATTATATAGTGGAAAATAATATTTCAAAAAATGCAGAAACCTTGTCAAAAATATGCAAAGGAACAGTTACAGCCATACAGATAACTATGTGATGTAACTGTTCATTTGCACATTTCTGTAATGATTTTTGCATTTTTGGAAATACCATTTTGACTAAGTAACGATGATTGGAAAATGGTTGATGGCACAAAACTAGTCATTGAATGAATAAAAAAAAGTGAAATTTGCAACTTTGACTGGTTTTTCGTTGTACTTGGTGCTTTGTTCACAGTACATGGCCTAGTATCATGGGCTCCTTACAAGCATATATGAAACGGTGACATTAGGCTACAGGAGGCATACCAATTGTGTTTATGCAGTCATCAGGCATTGAGTGCAAGAGCTGGCTAGTGGCAATGCCACAGAGCTGCAGTTTGAATCAGTCAACTGATACAAATACCTGGCTGTAACAGTTTGTTGGTATATGAACACTATTTTCATCACTCTGTTCTGAAGTATTTACCAAAGTACCATCTGTGACCTAACCCCTCTGATGCCTCTCTTTCATGCAGTATGTAGCTATCAGTGCAGCCTCCAGATTGTGGTGAATAGTGGATAAAGCAATTATTTTATATTTTGTGGTTCTGAAACCTCCATTGAGTAACCTCTTTCCCAGTCTTCTACACCCTTTGGCATCGAATTGTGCTCCTTTTCTGTATCACTCTCTTGTTGACATCAGATATCTTAATTCCTTGCACTTAGTATTATATTTTATTCTCATTATGCCTCATTTTCTTCCACATATGTAAACTTATTTCTGTGAAGAACAATGGCAGAGCCAGCATTCACATTTATAGCAAATTGCCCGATACTTGTCTCTAGATCAATGATACCCAATGTGAGAGGTGTGTCCCCATGGGGGCTCTGTGAGAGATTTGCAGGGTGGGCCCAGACAGCTCAGAAGAAAGCAGAAATGTATGATCAGACAAGTAAAAAATTTTTGTATTGTTATGACAGTGAGTGAGTTATTTTCTTGTAGCTTTGGCAGCATCCTCTTTGTTTCGTACAAAGTCCAGTTATTGCACACACAACACAATCTTCAGTCTGCATTCTTAACTCAGTGTTACACCTGTTGTGCTCTGGAGAAGTAAATAGTATTTTACTGAGTCTGTACACTGAGTGAAAGTATCTGCTAAATGAAGATTATATAATGGGTAATACATTAAGTATGGATTGTCATTTATTGAAAAAGACAATTTCGAATTGCCACAGTCTCTTGTCAGTCATAATGTCTTCAGTAATGGCTCATTGCAGCCTGTGCACCTGGGACATCATCTAACTACAGCTCATCCAGCATTGAAAACTAAACTAAAAGAGTTGTTTTGTGGAATGAAACTGGGCTTTACTGGAGTCTTTCGGCGGGAAGATTAGAAAGTTATTGAAGCATCATATGAAATTGCCTTAATGGAAAAAAAAAACTGTTGGTGAGCTTAATCAAACTTTCCATTCTTAAAGCGCCCAGAATTATTTTTGGAGTACATACTCAGTGAAAAAATGAACAAGAGATATCTTTCAAGTGACAGTGTGCAACTTAGGAGTGAAGAAATGATCCTGAATGTGGACAAAAGTGTGATTTGCAGAGTACTGTCAAATAAAGATTTTTTGAAAGAAGCAACAAAATAAATACACAAAATGAATAAAAAAGGGAGCAAGAGACATTCTGTGGTTACCTAAATGAGGCACCAGATGGAATAGTTTGGGAATCACTGTTCTAGATAATAAGTTCTTTAAAGTTGTGTTACTAGTTACAATTCCACACTCAAATAAAAACCACAAAGAAAATGATGCTGTGTCACATGCTAACATGCATGAAAACTTGTGTATAATGTGATTCATTGTTTGTGTGTTGTGGGGTGATGAATTAAAGGTGTAGTGGAGGCACAATAGTCAAGTAGTATTGGGAAAGCATATGAGAAGAGTGCCACAATGGCTAGTGCTTGTAACAAGGCATTCAGCAGGACTTTTAGAAAGATTTATGGCTGTGCCTGGCCACTATGTGAGTGAACTTGATTCCAGTATGTAAAGATCAGGACAGGTTTAATTTAAGGCTGAGCATGTGGCATAAAAAACTAACAGTTCTTAGTAATAACTCACATATTACAGGACATTTTCATGGTTCCATGCCTATGTATTCATGTCTGTGTTATACTATATTAATAGCCTTCTAGATACGGTCATGTAAATACTGTGTATTTGTTGTGGAAACATTTTTTGAAAATGATGAAACATGGCTTGCGGTTCAGCATCAATTCTACCAGCACTTCAGTGTGAGTCATAGAAGACGTGTTTGATTCTATAATGCAAATTTGTTATTGGACAAAAACTTAGGAAAACAGAAGTCAACAGGTTTCCCTTTGTTAATCAGTACACCAAAAAGCACTGAATGAGTAAGACACACTTTAGAAATACTAGTCAATACTAGGAAGCCCATACACACATTTGTGCTACCTTAAGGTGAATACATGACTGTAATTTATACTCTCAGTTTATGGTATGCCTGTTGTCCAACAAATAAAGACTCTAGATTGTGCAAAATGATTAAAATTTTCAGAACAATTGTTTGATTCCAGAACTGATAGATCTCTACTATTGGATAGCATTTTAATGGATCATTTCTGCTAATTGTCTTGTAGACAGAGGTGAACTATTCTTTCTTCCAGCCACTGAGCACATTCTCTTGTTTGAGGAATCTATGGTGACAGTATTAGAGGTAGCACTGAAGCAAATAGCTCATACTTGAGCTTTCACTTAACACTGCCAGTTCCAATGAGAATTTTTGTTGCCATAATCTTAGTATATGTAGGTTTGTGATCCTCACTTCTTCCTGCCACTGAAGATCATAAGGAATTACTTTTATTTCTGGAGATTCACACTTCTCCCATTCAAAGTGGCTACAATTTTGCTTGTGTTAAATGTGTGTTTTGTCTCTTTCTGTTCAGCTTATATACATTCACGTTTTTAGTAAACTAATGAATTGTTAAAAGTTGTGTAAGTCTGCACATGTGTACGTCAGATACCTAAAATTTCTTTTTCCCCATTTTATGTTTGTTTTAAATTTCTTCAGAGTGTTATACTCTAGTGTTACTTCACCACAAGCAGAAAGTGTTGGATATTCATAGAGCTCTTACACATTCACAACTCTCATTAATGTGAAAATCATGGGCTGCTGTTACTGTGACATATAACTATGCAGAACTGTCCCAGCCAGTGTGACACTATTCCTCTTCATGGAGGGGAGAAATCTTAGGAATCATGATGAAAATAAATGTGAAGGAGAAAGGTGCTACACTTCTTTGCTTCAATCTCATTGCCTGTTTAGCGTACTATGTATGTATCCCAGAGGTGTGATGGCATTGGTTTCCAGTTTCTTAGCTGTGATAAGACTATAAACAGCCCACACAGTGAAACATTGTGTAACAATCACAGTTTTTCTTAGTGACACTTCATTTATTGAAATATGCTATTCCAATTTTTTTTATTGTCTTTAATTTCAGCTGTGTGCTATAATGGCGGAACATGGAATGGGACAGATGATCAGTGTCATTGTGAAGAAGGATTCTCTGGGAAACATTGTGAAAAAGGTAAGCGCTTAAATAGGAACAAGGGACAGCACTCAGATGTGTTCAACATATTCAAAGTTTCCTTGCCTAATTTGTTCTTTTATTTCTTGTGTTTGGTTCAATTTTTCAGCAGCTAACACTGTCATGCATATTTTATGGCATGCCCCACAAATATTCCATAGTATTTTCCCAAAAGTATCGCCTTCTGTTTCACCTCATGAACATATTTTGTGATATCTGAGGCACCGTATTACCATATTACAAATTCCAATAATGTGTACAGTAATGACTCACACCTATATGAACTTTATACCTCAACATTTTGAATAGTGAGTGGTGAAACAGGGATTAATCATTTCTTCTACAAGTATTTGTGTGATAGAGAAATAATGACATTTGTTGTGGCTGATATTACTCATTTCCCTTTACGAAATGAGACCAAATTTAGGCTGTCTTTAACATGGGTCTTAAACTTTTGTCAAATAAGTGCTGATCTAAAGTGAAACTCAGAGGAATGGGCTTGTTGTGCCATTTAAACAATGAGATGTCCAGCATGGAATAACAATAATATGGAAAGTATTGCTACACACTGCATAGAGAAAGTATTGAGCCACAGACTGGCCTGAGGAAAAGGAATGCATTCCTTGTCATTGTATCTGTCTGTGATTCGCTGCCTCCTCTATGTGTGGAGTAGCTGTATCTCCTTTACATACTGTAAGCATTGTTATTTTGTACTTCTCTAATGTTATTCATGTTTGGACTGCACTAGACCATGTAATGTCTAAGAAAGGGCATTTCAGAGTTTTGTTTCAGCTTTTCTTTGTGCCTCTTATTATTTTCAGTTTCTCAGAGTGGACAATTTTACAAAACCAGACCAAGTTGTTGCAATCTTCTTTCATTTTTCTGCCATTCCAACTGTCCAGTCATCAAATTTCTGTCTATCATATCATGTTGCATTATTCCTACTTCTTTCAGTTCTTCTTTTACTACACCAAGTCATTTTATTGTCTCTCTGTCAGCTTTACTATGACCTTGACAGAATTTCACAGTCTTTTCAGTTAATTACTTGGTTCCATTGTTTCAGTATGCTGACAGAATTTTTAGCCTGCATTTTTCATATCCAAATAAATGTTGGTATTTTGTTTCAATTTCTGTCTTTGCTCTTTTTCAAAGAAATTTGGACCTAAAATTTGCCTGATTATATCTCATTCTCTCCAGATTTAGTCAGTGTGTCTTGTTGTGTTTAAAATAAGTGTTTGGGCTTCATAAAGACACTCTAGTGTTGATGAATCTATTGTAGCATCTGTTTTGTGTATTTTGAGGTGCCTGAAACACAACCAGGAGTCATTTTACCTACTAGCAAACCTCGCAGGAAGGGCAAGAATTTTGGTATATGATATTTTCTTAAGTTTGTGGCATGAAATGTAACTCACACACAGTATTCTTAGCAGGTCCTCAGTCTTATCACTGAAGGCCTACTAAGAACACTAAACATTGCTTCAATAACTGAGACAGAAAAGACATAGGAGCTATTCCATCATATACAGTGACATCTCAAAGGTAGTTAGATCTTCAGCAAAAGTAGAAATCTTAGTAGGTGGGGAGCAGAAAAGTAAAGTACACTCATGTACATGGATGAAGGAGTGGACAGTATCCAGATTTAAAGTAGAAAAGAGATATCTAAGTGTTATTTGCACCTACTGCCCAGAACAGGGAAGGAAGGGATATAAAGAAACTTTTTTTGAAAAATTGCAACAAACAGGAACCACTGTGAACAAAAACAATGAAGTAGGATGAAAAGAAGTCCAAGTTGCAGATTTTTACTTTTAATTCATTTGTTGACTAGTTCTGGGCCACGACCCATTTTAAAATCGTTGTAACATATTTGAAAATGGCATTTCTGAAGATTTAGTGGGCAATGAATATTTACATTGCATACAAATAATTCACATCTTCAGAAATGCCATTTTTGACCATGTTGTGATGATCTGAATGTGGGTCTAGACCCGAAACTAGCCATCAGATGAATAAAAACTAAAAATTTGCAACTTAGACTGGTTTTTCGTTCTAGTGATTAACAGAAGTTGCTTGACCCAAACGACTCCAGCATGTTGGAAGTTCATAAAAACAACATGAATGGAAGGGTGGGAAATATCACAGTAGATACCATCGTGAAGAATAATAGAGAAAGAGTTGTCAAAAACAATGGGAAATTTGTAAGAGATTTTTCAATTTTCAGTAGCTACCATATTATGAATACACAAGACAAGACTGTGCCCCACTGAGAGAATCTCTGCACTAGTAGACCAATGCCTTCAGCCTATTATCTGCAAACTACCCACCAAAAGATACCAACTGTTTCCTTCACCAACTCTCCACAGTTCCTGATCTTTTACCACATGGTGCCCTACTCCATCACTGTTTATTCGACCTCTCTTCACACTAACGTCCTTTCCCAATGTCTGACAGATTTCAAACCTACAACCTCCTTGCTGGTCACCATGACCAACTAAATTATCACCCACAATTACCTCTCCTTTTAAGGCATCACCTACAAACAAATCTGGGGTACAGCAGTGGGCACCTGCATGGCACCATCCTATGTCAGTCTATTTGTGGGCCACCTAGAGGAATCTTTTCTAAACACCCAGAATCACAAACCCCTCACTTGGCTCAGATACATTTATGACATCTTCTTAATCTGGCTTTGATGAAACTCTGTCCACAACCAGTCCTCCTCAACCCACCAACCTAACTCAAAGATGTCTACATTGGTACCTCTGTCCATATAGGACCTACTCACACCAGCAACACCTCCACTTCAACAGCTGCCACCAGTTCCATACCGAGAAGTCCGCTCAGTACAGCCTAGCCAGCCGTAAATGTCATATCTGCAGTGATGAGCAGTCCCTATCGAAACATACCAGTGATCTCACTGAAGTCTTCAAAGACCGTAATTACCCTCCCAACTTTGTACAAAAACAGATCTCCCGTGCCTTATCTCCCCAGTCACCCACCACCTCCCTAAGTCCCAACATCCAGACACAGAGGAACATTCCCCTCTTTACTCAGTACCACACAGGACTGCAGTAACTGAATTACATTCTCCACCAGAGTTTTGACTGCTTCTTGTCATGCCCTGAAATGAGGAATGTTCTACCCACTATCCTCCCCACTCCTCCCACAGTGATATTCCACCACCCATTGTACCTACACAATATCCTCATCCATCCTTACACATCACCTGCTCCCTGACCCCTTGCCTCATTGTCATATCCTGTAATTGACCTAGATGCAAGACCTGTCCTAAACATCTTCTCACCACCACCTCCTCAAGTTCTGACAGAAAGCATCACCTGTCCCATCAAAGGCAGGTCTACCAGTGAAACCAGTCACATGACCTATAAGCAAAGCTGCAACCATTGTGCTGCATTCTACGTGAGCATGGCAACTATCAAGTGTCTGTCTGCATGAATTGCCACCAACAGACTGTTGCCAAGAAACAGCTGGACCACCCAGTTGCTGAGCATACTGCCTAATATGATGTTCTACATTTCAGTGACTGCTTCACAACCTGTGCCATATGGAGCCTCTCTACCAACACCAGTTTTTCTGAGTTGCAAATGTGGGAGCTCCCCATGCAATACATCCTATGTTCCCAGAGCCTGCTTAGCCTCAGCCTTCATTAGTCATTGTCTTTTAACCACTTGTCTCTGTCCCTGTTCACATTCCACCACTTCGCAGCCGACTATCCCACCAATACACCCACATTATTTTTACTTCTCTCCTTTTCTGCTACATCTGCCCCCAGCCCTCCCCTGCTCTCTGTCTAGCCTCCCAACTGCTCTTAGCTGCCCTAGTCTCCCTCCACCTCATATCCCTGTACTCTCCCACAAACACCTCTCCCTTCATCCCTGTACTCTCCCACAAGCAAGACTTTGCCGTCCCCCAACCCTACCCTGCCATCTCTCCCCCTCCCTCTCCCATCATTCGACTTAACCCCACTGCCCAGACTGCTTCTCCCATCATGCACTGCTGCTCACAGTCTGGCCTTGGCATTCAGAGCCTGGGATCTCGTGTGTGTGTGTGTGTGTGTGTGTGTGTGTGTGTGTGTGTGTGTGTGTGTGTGTGTGTGTGTGTGTGTGTGTGTTGTCTAATTCTGATGAAGGCCTTTTTGGCTGAAGCTTACTTGTTTGACAGTATTTGTTGTGCCTGTCTGTGATTCTGCATCTCCACTATATGGTGAGTAATAATTTATCCACCTCTAATTTGCCACTATTCCATCCTAAGTTTTCCATTGTTTTATTACAACCATAAAGAAATACTCAGATCAACCTGAGCAGAGAGACATGCCAATCAGTAATAGACTAAGGGCATCAATAGAAATTTTTCCAGATAGGGGTAATATTCAAATCAAGAGTTTTAATGTAGTTGACTCTGAAAACATGTTGAGTCCCAACAACTAAATTTACTAAGAAGTATGCAAAATGTGTTGCATGTCACAAGTCTGTTAATTATTTATTTAGTATTTAAAAGTAGAGTACCTAGTTACACAAGCAGTAAGCATATTTCACCGGCCGGTGTGGCCGTGCGGTTCTAGGCGCTTCAGTCTGGAACCGCGTGACCACTACAGTCGCAGGTTCGAATCCTGCCTCGAGCATGGATGTGTGTGATGTCCTTAGGTTAGTTAGGTCTAAGTAGTTCTAAGTTCTAGGGGACTGATGACCACAGATGTTAAGTCCGATAGTGCTCAGAGCCATTTGAACCATTTTTTGAGTAAGCATATTTCAATAATGTATACAAAAACATATTTGTATGTTATTAACATGACTATAGATGCCATTTCTTTGATTCAACTGTCTGAAATTACATCTTCATATGATCAAACCCAGGATATCTAAAGATCGGTGAAGTAAAGTGAGAAGATATTCCCAAAAATAATTTATTCACATTCCCATACCGTTGGGTTGAATTTGAAAATTAAAAATCACAAAATAAGAAAAAAATCAGAATGATTGAGAAAATCCTGCTGGATACGAAAAAAATGCCACTCATTGAGGGGAGAAACAAGGAATAAATTAGAAAGAAAAGTCTTATTCATCTCTGATACCATCTATAACATTTTGCTTATAAAATTTTAAATCCCTTCACGTTAATGGATTTTTTTCGGTACTTTCAAGATTAATTCCTTTAGTATTAACTGGGGGAAAGAAATACAGTAGAAGACGAATGGGTTGCTCTGAGGGATGAAGTAGTGAAGGCACCAAAGGATCAAGTAGGTAAAAAGACAAGGGCTAGCAGAAATCCTTGGGTAACAGAAGAAATATTGAATTTAATTGATGAAAGGAGAAAATATAAAAATGCAGTAAATGAAGCAGGAAAAAAGGAATACAAACGTCTCAAAAATGAAATTGACAGGAAGTGCAAAATGGCTAAGCAGGGATGGCTAGAGGCTTATCTCTCTAGGGGTAAGATAGATACTGCCTACAGGAAAATTAAAGAGACCTTTGGAGAGAAGAGAACCACTTGTATGAATATCAAGAGCTCAGATGGAAACTCAGTTCTAAGCAAAGAAGGGAAAGCAGAAAGGTGGAAGGAGTATGTAGAGGGTCTATACAAAGGCGATGTACTTGAGCAGAATATTATGGAAATGGAAGAGAATGTAGATGAAGATGAAATGGGAGATACGATACTGTGTGAAGAGTTTGACAGAGCACTGAAAGACCTGAGCCGAAATAAGGCCCCAGGAGTAGACAACATTCCATTAGAACTACTGATGGCCTTGTGAGAGCCAGTCCTGACAAAACTCTACCATCTGGTGAGCAAGATGTATAAGACAGGCGAAGTACCCTCGGACTTCAAGAAGAATATAATAATTCCAATCTCAGAGAAAGCAGGTGTTGACAGATGTGAAAATTACTGAACTATCAGTTTAATAAGTCACAGCTGCAAAATACTACCATGAATTTTTTACAGACAAATGGAAAAACTGGTAGAAGCCGACCTCGGGGAAGATCAGTTTGGATTACGTAGAAATATTGGAACACGTGAGGCAATACTGACCTTACGACTTATCTTAGAAGAAAGATTAAGGAAAGGCAAACATACATTTCTAGCATTTGTAGACTTAGAGAAAGCTTTTGACAATGTTGACTGGAATACTCTCATTCAAATTCTAGAGGTGGCAGGAGTAAAATACAGGGAGCAAAAGGCTATTTACAATTTGTACAGAAACCAGATGGCAGTATTAAGAGTCGAGGGGCATGAAAGGGAAGCAGCAGTTGGGAAGGGAGTGAGACAGGGTTGTAGCCTCTCCCCAATGTTTTTCAATTTGTATATTGACCAAGCAGTAAAGGAAACAAAAGAAAAATTCGGGGTAGGTATTAAAATCCGTGGAGAAGAAATAAAAACTTTAAGGTTTGCCAATGACATTGTAATTCTGTCAGAGACAGTAAAGGACTTGGAAGAGCAGTTGAATGGAATGGACAGTGTCTTGAAAGGAGGGTATAAGATGAACATCAACAAAAGCAAAACGAGGATAATGGAATGTAGTCGAATTAAGTCAGGTGATGCTGAGGGAATTAGATTATGAAATGAGACACTTAAAGTAGTAAAGGAGTTTTGCTATTTGAGGAGCAAAATAACTGATGATGGTCAAAGTAGAGAGGATATAAAATGTAGACTGGCAATGGCAAGGAAAGCATTTCTGAAGAAAAGAAGTATAGATTTAAATGTCAGGAAGTCGTTTATGGAAGTATTTTTATGGAGTGTAGCCATGAATGGAAGTGAAACATGGATGATAAATAGTTTGGACAGGAAGAGAATAGAAGCTTTCGAAATGTGGTGCTACAGAAGAATGCTGAAGATTAGATGGGTAGATTACATAAATAATTAGGAGGTATTGAATAGAATTGGGAAGAAGAGGAGTTTGTGACACAACTTGATGAGAGGAAGGGACCGGTTGGTATGACATGTTCTGAGGCATCAAGGGATCACAAATTTAGCATTGGAGGGCAGTGTGGAGGGTAAAAATCATAGAGGGAGACCAAGAGATGAATACACTAAGCAGATTCAGAAGGATGTAGGTTGCAGTAGGTACTGGGAGATGAAGGGTAGCATGGAGAGCTGCATCAAACCAGTCTCACGACTGAAGACCACAACAACAACAACAACAATAGTATTAACTGGCATAAATGAAGCTGAACAAAATTTGCTCTGAAACCTACATCATTTTATAATGATATCTAAAGTACAATACAATCTAACACCTCCTCCCCTCCCATCCTGCCTCAAAATACATCATGATATAACCAACTTTAGCAGTCTACCACTGCAATAAGGGCTAATCCTCATCTCTCCAGTTTATGAAATTATTGTGCAACATGCCATTTTGAATGCAGAATTCGTTGCTTTGTGATTGCATATGGCACTGTATTGCACCCATAGACTTTGAGACAGTACTAGTCCCGGATAGCAAATTTCCACCCTCTTCTAGCACAGAAAATGGTTTTTTTTTTCATCTCATTTTTTTGGTATTAAGAATAGATGTACACACCTACTGTATAGCATGTCTGTCTCCTTCTGAGTAGAAAAGCTCTATTGTGTAAAACTGATACAGAATTAGTAAGTCATTATGAATTTTGGCTTTCTACAGAGAAATGGTATACTACTGTTTTGATTCCATTGTGCATCAAGGTGAGAGTGTGTCCTTTGGGAAATGGAAGAAGGGTGACTGGCATGTATATAGCTACCATGTCTATTACACTGTGTAATCAAAAGTATCTCGACACCTGGCTGAAAACAACTTACAAGTTTATGGCGCCCTCCATCAGTAATGCTGGAATTCAGTGTGGTGCTGGCCCACCCTCAGTCTTGATGACAGCTTCCACTCTGGCAGGCATAAGTTTAATCAGGTGCTGGGAGGCTACTTGGCAGCCCATTCTTCACAGAGTGCTGCACTGACGAGAGGTATTGATGTTTGTCGTTGAGGCCGGGCATGAAGTCAGCGTTCCAAAACATTCCAAAGGTGATTTATAGGATTCAGGTCAGGACTCTGTGCAGACCATTCCATTACAGGGATGTTATTGTGATGTAACCAATCTGTCATATTCCATGCATTATGAACAGTTGCTCAATCGTGATGAAAGAAGCAATCTCCATCGCCGAAATGCTCTTTAACAGTGGGAAGCAGGAAGCTGCTTAAAACATCAACATAGGCCTCTGCTGTGATAGTGCCACACAAATCACCAAGGGGTGCAAGCCCCCTCTATGAAAAACACGACCACACTATACACACTATAAAGCCACCACCTCCAAATTTTACTGTTGGCACTACACAAGCTGGCAGATGATGTTCACCAGGTATTTGCCATACCCACACACTGCCATCGGATCACCAGATTGTGTTCTGTGATTTTTCACTCCACACAACATTTTTCCACTGTTCAATTGTCCAATGTTTATGCTCTTTACACTAAGTGAGGCATCGTTTGGCACTTATTGGAGTGATGTGTGGCTTATGAACAGCCGCTAGACTATGAAATCCAGGTTTTCTCACATCCTGCCCAACTGTCATAGTACTTGCAGTGGATCCTGATGCAGTTTGGAATTCCTGTGTGATGTTCTGGATAGATGTGTGCCTATTACACATTACAACCCTCTTCATCTGTTGGTGGTCTCTGTCAGTCAACAGACAAGGTTGGTCTGTACCCTTCTGTGATGTACGTGTCCCTTCACATTTCCACTTCACTATCACATTGGAAACAGTGGACCTCGGGATGTTATGACGGAAGTGGCATCAAATCACCTGACCATGTTCGAAGTCTGTGAGTTCCCCGGAGCACCCCATTCTGCTCTCTTATGATGTCTAATGACTACTGAGGTGCCGGCCGGGGAGGCCAAGCGGTTCTAGGTGCTACAGTCTGGAACTACACGACCGCTACTGTCATAGATTTGAATCCTTCCTCTGGCATGGATGTGTGTGATGTCCTTAGGTTAGTTAGGTTTAAGTAGTTCTAAGTTCTATATGACTGATGACCTCAGCAGTTAAGTCCCTTGGTGCTCAGAGCCATTTGAACCATTTGATCTACTGAGGTCACTGATATGGAGTACCTGGCAGTAGGTGGCGGCACACTGCACCTAACATGAAAAACTATGTTTTTGGGGGTGTCCAGATACGTGTGTTCACATAGTGTAAGCTGGTAATCACTGATGGCATCAGACCAGCTCCTCGCTACAGCTCAGTAAGGGCTGAATGAGGAAGCGACTGTAAGGGTTGAATACATTATTTCAACACAGTTATTTAAATGTTTGTATCCAAATTGACAGCACATCATTACCAAAACCGCAGTACACTGAAGAATTGGCATAATTTCCTGTGAACACAATGAAATGAAGTGATCCTATGGCATTGTTGGCCGGGATGTCCCATTTGGGATAATGATGAGGATGAAATTATGATGAAGACAACACAACGTTCAGTCCACGAGTGGAGAAAATCTCCACCCTGGCTGCGAATCCAACCCAGGCCATGTGCATGGGAGGCAAGCATGTTACCATCCAGCTAAGCAGGGGGACTGGGAACACAATGACTGTTTAAAAAAACTGAAGATATGTAATGATTGCTAAATCTGTGATCGACAGGGTTAAATCTTTAGCTCAGTGAAGTTACAGGCAATGACTTTTAGTTGCTGACAAAGGCTGCTAGAAATTTCTGAGAATTCTGTAATGATTAAAAAGCCGGTACACAGATATGAAGAGGGTCCTTCATTGCATATGCCTATGTAATAGACTACCTTCTGGGTAACTGATAACTGCTTTGATACTAATGTATTTTGGAGTATACAGTGGAGCAGAACTAATGCTAATGGCAACAATAAACATTAAAGCCAGACAAGTAAAATTTAAGTCTAATAAAAGCAGCCACAAAAAGCAATGGAATACCAACTTTATAAAGAAACCTCCATTAGCAAATTACATTTTGTTAGCTGCGCATGCCATACTGTTGTTCACCTGCCTGGATTACTTTTCTTCAAGTGGACTCTCCCAACATTCCACATGAATATTCAATAAATTAATAACTTCTATTTCATTGAGTTTCATTTGGTATATTCACTGCGGCATACAGTGTGCACGTCTAACAATCATATGGCACTGCGGAGAGACTTTTTGAACACCCTGTGTAATGATAAAGTAAAGAAGAGTAAAGATTTGCAACAAAAATGGGAGAATGAAAGCTATTAAAAGAAAAACTGCTTCAGAAGCTATTGGATATGCAAGTCAAAAGAAGAAGAAAAATTAAAATATTGAAACAATGATTTAGAGAGACTGAGTAAAAATAAAAAAGTTGCATACCTTAAATGGATACTAAACAAGAAACAGAAAGGAAAAATATTAATAGACATATTTCAGCTTCCTGATAAGGTCTGTCTTCAGAAGTAGAGAACTCACATACAGTCACACAAGCACAACCCACACACTAATGGACACTGTCTCTGGGCACTATGGCCTAAGTGCCCAGAGACAGAGGCCATGTGTATGTGAGTTGTGCTTGTGTAAACTGTGTAAGAGTTCTCTACATCTGAAGAAGGAGCTTATTTGAAAGCTGGAATATTTCTAGTATTCTTTTCCTTTGTGCCTGTTTGTCTGTGACACAGTGCCTCCTCTATGTGGTGAGTAGCAATCTGTCATTTCCATATTGCTGTTGTTTCATCCTGGACTTTCTGCTGTTCAGCAGTAAGCAAAGATGAATGCAAAATACTCACAAAAGAAGGGAAGCATATCTGTGTTTCAGAATGGAAAATGATATTCAGGGGAGACAAGAAGTTTCATGTAAAATAATGAAATGTGATACTTGACTAAGGATATAAAATGTAATACATAAAGTTGGAACTTAAATAGTGGCAACACTGCTGTGGAGACACTATACAATGGAATCTACTATTGTCACTGATAGCACAAGTTTTTGACATACCTCCCTTACCTCTGAGCAAATGGACTTGCCCATCCCACATCTCCAGCATGCACACAACTGAGGAAAACACAGTCACTTGTGAGCGAGTGGTCTATCGTAATGATGTCACTATGTTTTTGGAACAGGAACAACAGAGTTGGATCATGATTGCCAGAGGATGTACAGCATGACAGTGTCATCAAGGTCTTCAAGAGGCATGCGGGGAATCGACATTGCCGAACAGAACAGTGGCACATTGGGTAAAAGCCTTCAATGATGGTCAGCAAACTGTGGCAGACATGCATTGGGTAGGTCATCCTAGCGTCTCTGAAGAGTAAGTGCATGCTGTTGCCGTGTTAGTGGACTGTGATCGACGCCATATGATTCATGAGCTTGCCCACGAAACTGGATTAGTGCATATGACTGTGCTTCGCATCCTGAAGGAATGCCTGGGCATGCAAAAAATTGCGTCATGATGGGTTCCGCCTCACTTGATGAAAATGCAGAAATGGATGCGTTACAGTGGTGCTCATACCCACTTTGAGCGCTATGAGTGCAAAGAAGAGGTTTTCTTATGAGACGTGGGCCACATCGTACGAGCTGAAACTGAAATGCCAATCCAATGATTGGAGTCATTATGGGTCACCATGACAGTCGAAAGTGCATCAGAGCCCCAGTATGGTGAAAGTTATGGTGATTCTCATGTACAACTGTCATGAAGTTATCCTAACACATTACATTCCTCCACGGCAGACCATCAATGCACAGTATTACTGTTCATTTTTGAAGCATCATCTGTGACTAGCTTTGTGAAAGAAGTGGTGACACTTTCTGCACAACCTACCCATCATTTTGCACAACAATGTGTGGGTGCAAACAGCGCAAACTGTGGCTGCTCTGTTCAGTCAATGGGACTGGGAAGTACTCTACCATCCACCATACTCCCCGGACTTAAGCCTGTGTGACTTTGATTTGATTCTGAAGAAGAAGGAACCACTTTGTGGCATTCACTTCAGAACTGTTCCAGAGGTTCGACAGGCAGTAGACCACTCCATTCTCACCATCAATAGAACAGGGTGTACTAACGGTATCCTATGCCTTCCACTTTGCTGGTATCAGGTTCTACACAATGCCAGTAACTACTTTGAATAACAGTAATGGGTGCAGTAATTGGTATCAGTTGTGAATAAATAGTTGCTACTATTTAAGTTCCAACCCTCATATGAGCATTAAGGTGAAAATTAAGCTAAAATGATTAGATTACAATAAGAAGTTTCAGGAAAAGAGTATGTAGCAACTGGCAACGGAAGAGAAGGGATTGTAACACCTGAAGAGAAGGATCATGTAAGTGTAGACAAAATTGAAATGAAAGAATTAGAAAATATGCTACAAGAAGTGAAAAACAGGAATGCACCAGTAAGTGACATCATAAACACTGAACTGATCAAGTGTGCATCTCATGTTATGAAAACTGTGTTGTTTCTTTTCTTCCTCTAGAATTTCTGGATACCAAAACATTCCAAGTAGGTGGAAATTAGCCATAGTAACAGTTACATTTATGAAAAGAGATGCACTTTGTGATCAAAACCTCCAAAAACATTCATTTTTCTTATTAACTGCATTGTGCTGCCACAAGCTGCCAGGTACTCCATATCAGTGACCTCAGTGGTCATTAGGCCATGGTGACAGAGCAGAATGGGGCTCTCCGTAGAACTCATGGACTTCTCATGTGGTCAGGTGATTGGGTGCCACTTGTGTCCTATGTCTGTATGCAAGATTTACACACTCCTAAACATCCCTAGGTCCACTTCTTCTGATGTGATAGTGAGGTGGAAATGTGAAGGGACACGTACAGCACCAAAGTGTACAGGCCGACATTGTCTGTTGACCGCCGACAGTTGAAGATGGTTGCAATGTGTAATAGCCAGATATCTATCGAGACCATTACACAGGAATTCCAAACTGCATCAGGATCCACTCCAAGTACTATGACAGTTAGGCAGGAGGTGTGAGAACTTCAATTTCATGGTCGAGCAGCTGCTCATAAGCCCACATCATGCCGGTAAATTGCAAACGACGCCTCACCTGGTATAAGAAGCTTAAACATTGGACGATTGAACAGTGTATAAACGTTGTGTGGAGTGATGAATCACAGTACACATTGTGGCGATCCGATGGCAGGGTGTGGGTATGGCAAATACCTGGTGAACATCATCTGCCAGCTTGTGTAGTGCCAACAGTAAAATTTGGAGGTGGTGGTGTTATAGTGTGGTCATGTTTTTCATGGAGGGGCTTGCACCCCTTGGTGATTTGTGTGGCACTATCACAGCAGAGGCCTACGTTGATGTTTTAAGCAGCTTCCTGTTTCCCACTGTTAAAGAGCATTTCGGGGATGGTGATTGCATCTTTCATCATGATTGAGCACCTGTTCATAATGCATGGACTATGGTGGAGTGGTTAAATCACAATAACATCCCTGTAATGGAATGGCCTGCACATAGTCCTGACCTGAATCCTAAGATCACCTTTGGAATGTTTTGGAATGCTGACTTAATGCCATGCCTCACTGACTGACATTGATACCCCTCCTCAGAGCAGTATTCCGTGAAGAATGTGCTGCCATTCCCCACGAAATCTGAATGTATGCCTGTGAGATTGGAAGTTGTCATCAAGGCTAAGGGTGTGCTAACACCATACTGAATTCCAGTATTACTGATGGAGGGTGCCAAGGACTTGTAAGTCATTTTCAGCCAGTTGTCCAGATACTTTTGATCACATAATCTAGGAAACACTGTGAGAATTATAAAGGCATTTGTTTACCCAATGCTGGATGTAAAATGATTTGAAGGTATTAACACAAAGACTGAGAGTCATTTTTAAAATAACTTGTTGGAGAAGTGAGCTAATTTCAGGAAAGATAGGTCCACTTCAGACAACTCATTTTCATCAGGTAAACAATTGAAAAACACATAGAATTTAATAAACACAGCTGCTATTTGTTCTCTATGTAAAAGACTTTCACACTGTTGACAGGAGAATGTTGTGGGAAATAATAGACGGGAGAGGTATACCACACCACTGACAAAGAGTACTCCAGCAGATGTACCAACACTCAAAAATTCGCATCAGAATAGACAATATTGAGGTAACAACATATTTAGTATTGTGACAGGGATGTGGTTTATCTCTCATATGTTTTAATATCTGTGTTGATGGTGTATTGAGACAACAGTTACAAGAAATAGTTTTACAACTGTAACTGTAACCACTGAAGTTATCTAACGACAATTCTCTTTGCTGATGACCAACTTCTTGTAGATGACAGTGAGGCTACCTTTCAGAAAGCCATTTATAAACCAAATGTTACTACAGAGAGCTATAATTAACATACGTGACCTAAAAGACAGTAGTTGTAAAGGTTAAGACACAGTCGCAAAGCAAAATTTTAATAAGTGACCAGGAAGTACAGTGATAGAGGGAATGAATTAAGTCCCCATCTGCTGACTCAGGGATCGAGATGTGGCTGCACAATCCATTACAGCCATGTGGATAAGATGCCTGTCATCTCGACTGCTAGTGATACGATGCCGTTGGGATCCAGCACGGCATTCAGTATTACCCTCCTGAACCCGCCAATTCCATATTCTGCTAACAGTCCTTGGATCTCGACCAACGCGAGCAGCAATGTGGCAATACGATAAATTGCAATCATGATAGGTTACAGTCCGACCTTTATCAAAGTCAGAAACACGATGGTACGCGTTTCTCCTCCTTACACGAGGCATCACAAGAACGTTTCACCAGGGAATGCCGGTCAACTGCTGGTTGTGTATGAGAAATCAGTTGGAAACTTTCCTCATGTCAGCACATTGTACTTGGCGCCATGGGTGCCAACCTTGTGTGAATGCTCTGAAAAGCTGATCATTGCATATCACAGCGTCTTCTTCCTGTCGGTTAAATTTTGCATCTGTAGCACGTCATCTTCATGGTGTAGCAATTTTAATGGCCAGTAGTGTATATACCACTAAATAAAAAGATGTGGAGAGAAACCAAAATAAAGTTCTGCAAAACAATGGTAATACCGTCTATACTTAATGACAATACACAATAACAATGGGAAAAGACTAAAGAATACAAGTTGGAGAAATGAGGATTTTATGAACAACCCTCAGATACAAGAATCAAAAAAGAATTGGGACTTAAAAGCGTAACTGAACAGATCAAAGTAGCATGGAAATAAATGGAGAGATTTTGTTGCAAGAATGAATGCCTAAAATAGAAATGAATTATTGACCAGTCGGAAAGAGGTCTGTTGGTACATTAAGAGAGACATGGAGAGACAAATAGAAACTAATTGCTCACAACAAAGGCATTGAGCAAGGGACATACCAGGAAAAAGCTTACTGCATGGCTACGCTGCATGTACTTGACATCAGCCAACAAGCAGTGCTGCCAGTCACACTAGTGGGGAGTTCTGTGTTACTAAATTTTATAATACTCAGTGTAGTTTCTCTTGTATAGCTGAAAATAGACCTCCATTTTGTGATTAGCAACTCTTGTTTCCTGAATGAAGTTTAGTCCACCAGGAAGTTTCAGTGATTCTTGTAGTAGCAGCACAGCTTCATAAACCTTTTATGCCATAACCAAGTCACATCTAACAATATTGTGAAAAAGAAAAGTTGATTCTCACTGTAAAGATGACACATTGACTTGCAGACTTACTTTTGGGCAAAGTCTTCTTCAGCAAATATAAATGTACACACATTCACACAAGCAAGCATATCTCTTTCTTCCACATGACTGATATCTCCAACCACTCTGCAACAGTAAAGTGTCAAACAGGAGCAACAATACAGAGTGGGGCGTAGAACATGTGGGTATAGGAGGGTGCAGGTGAAGGTAGGGGGATTTTTACTGTCTGGCGGAACATGCAGGGTCTAGAGGTGGTAAGACAGGGCTGCCAGGAACAGCATGGAAGGATGTGAGGGAGGGCAGGGGGTAGAGTGATGGGGACCGGGAAGGAGAGGAGTAGAGAAGGGTGCACTGGCACAGATCATTGCACAGTAAGGCTGAAGGCTGAGGGGAGGCAAATATTGAGGAGATGACCAGACAGAAGGTGTGGAACAAACGGGTGGAGAGCATAGGGACAGTATATTACCATAGGATGAGGCCCGGATGATTTTGGGATCAAAGAATATGTTGCAAGGATGAATCCCATTTGCACAGTTCAGAAAAGCTGGTGGTGAGGAGAGAATCCAGATGGCCTGCATTGCAAAGCAGCTATTGAAATCAAGCTTGTTATATACAGGTGCATGTTGTGTCACAGAGTGGTCCACTTCACTCATGGTCACAGTTTGGCGGTGCCCATTTGTCCTAGTGGACAGCTGGTTGGTAGTCATATGAGTATAAAAGGCTGAATAGTGATTACAGCTGAACTGGTGTATAACGTGACTGCTTTCACAGGTGGCCTGATCTTTTATGGGATAGAGTAAGCCCATGACAGGACTGCAAGTGCTGGGTGGGTGGACTATACAGGTCTTGCATCTTGATCTTCCATGGAATATAAGCCCTGTGGCAAGGGATTGGGAGTGGCGCAGGGTTGGAGTAGGATGTAGTGGAGGTTGGACAGGCAATGGAATGCCTGAGGGGGGGGGGGGGGGGTGTGGAAGAATCTTGTGGAGGATGTGCTTAATTTCAGGGCATGACGATAAGTGCACAAAGCTGTGATCAAGGTTGTGGTTCAATTGTTCCAGTGTGGGGTAGTATTAGGTGGTGAGGGGCACTCCCTTACAGACAGACCATATCACCGAGACCTTGTCCACAGATTTCCCATGCCATATCCCCACACACTCCAAATCGTCCCAGCGACCCCAAAAACCAGCTACAAAGTAGTGCCTCCTTTGTCAACCAATACCACACCAACTGTACCACACAAACCACATCCTTTATCAGTGGTTTGATTAATTACAGTCATGGCCTGAAATGAAGGACATCCTACACAACATCATTCCCATCCCTCCTAAAGTGGATGTTCCATTGCCCACCCAACCTCCTCAACATCCTACTCCATCCCTTTGCCATGCTCATTACCCCCCCCCCCCCCAAGGGATCATACCCCTGTGGAAGACTGAGGACCCAGGTGCAGGACCTGACACTCTATCTACCCAGCACTTCCTATTTGTCCAGTCACAGGCTTATTGTATCCCATCTGTGAAAGGAGCAATGTCATGTACCAGCTCTGCTGCAACCATTGCACAGCTTTTTATTTTTTATGACTACCAACAAGCTGTCAACCAAGGTCAATGGCCACTGCCAAACTGTGACCAAGAGCAAAGTGGGCTACCCTGTGGCACAACATGCACCTGTACATAACATGCTCGATTTCAATGGCTACTTTGCAATGCAGGCCATCTGGACTCTCACCTCCACCAGCAGATTTTCTTAATTGTGCAAATGGAAGTTACCCTTACAACACATTCTCTGCTCCTGAAATCACTTCAGCCTATCCCCACACCCTTCACCCAACTCTTCTGCCCCTCTGTCCTGTCGACTCCTCATAGTTGCCCGTCCCTCACCCTCATTGTGCACTGCTCTCTGCTGGCATACCTGCATGTCTTTCTCCCTTCTGTGCTCCTCTCCTTTCTGCCCTATCCCTTCTCCACAGCCTCCCCAAACTGTGCCTAGCAGCTCTGTTCTGCCACCTCTAGACCCTGCACGCTTTGCCAGGCAGTGCCGATTCCTCTTTCCGCACCCTTACCTTGCTATCCCTCCTCCTTCACTGCTCCACCATGAATGTTGCTCCCATTTGACACATTTCTGTTGTAGTCTGGTGGAAGTGGCTGGAGACTGCGATCATATGTGAGTCTGAGGTGGCTTGCTAGTGTGATTGTGGGCATGTATTTCTTTTTATGACAAAGGCTTCGGCCAAAGGCTTACATGTTAACATTTTTTCATCATGCCTGTCTGTAATTCAGTTTGTCATATTTATGGTGAGTAGCAATTTGTCCTTTTCATAATATTGTTGACATTCTAACCTGAACATTGCTTTGTTTGGTTCATGTACGTCTGAGGTATTTTGTTTTATGTTCTCCGAGTTTGTAGCATGTACTATTCAAAAGGGTTGCTTTATGTGCAAAATTATAAATAACAATTGATTTCTTTTGCTGTTATATAATCATTATCGTATTTTTTGTATATTTTATACTGCTAGACTTTGGAACTATTTGGAACTGAAATAAAAGATTCTATTTGGCTGAGAGATAAATTAGTAAAAATTGCATTGCCTTTCATTTTTGTCTGTTTGTAATGTGCTTAAATGGAGAGAAAAATGGAGTGTATGCTGATAAAAAAGAACTGCTAGAAATACCAACTCTATTCCTCATTGAGATATGAGAGAGACAACCATAGATGAATTGAAATATTTGGTATACAGAAGGATGTAAAGTGTTTTTCACAAACTTGGAAAAGATTTTGTGTTGAGATAAATGCTGTGAAGGCCATAAATAGATAGAAGACAGATAAAATAGCTATTGTAGTAACCTATGGCAAGTAATCGAGAAGATTAAATAGCAAAGGATATGATGCATAAATAACTTGATTTTCCAAAAATTTCAAATGTATGACCTCTCAACAGATGTTGTGAACAAATCTAAAAGCTCATTTCTAATTTTGATTTTCTGTATTCTATGAGAGCTGTTATGAAGTTTTGAGTATCACCTTCAAAAATAAAAAGTTATATTATAATATTATACTTGCTTCCAGGTACTTTTCTGCATTCCTGGTACACATTCAAATTCCCATGCCAGAGTACTGTAGCACAGCACTAGAGGAACCAAAAGAAATTGGCACAGCCCTTTTTTTTTTTTTTTTTTTTTTTTTTTTTTTTTTTTTTTTTTTTGTCTATGATTCTGCGTAGAACCTCCTCATTCCTTACCTTATCAGTCCACCTAATTTTCAACATTCGTCCATAGCACCACATCTCAAATGCTTCTTCGATTCTCTTCTGTTCCGGTTTTCCCACAGTCCATGTTTCACTACCATACAATGCTGTACTCCAGATGTACATCCTCAGAAATTTCTTCCTCAAATTAAGGCCGGTATTTGATATTAGTAGACTTCTCTTGGCCAGAAATGCCTTTTTTGCCATAGCGAGTCTGCTTTTGATGTCCTCCTTGCTCCATCCATCATTGGTTATTTTACTGCCTAGGTAGCAGAATTCCTTAACTTCATTGACTTCGTGACCATCAATCCTGATGTTAAGTTTCTCGCTGTTCTCATTTCTAATACTTCTCATTACCTTCGTCTTTCTCCGATTTACTCTCAAACCATACTGTGTACCCATTAGACTGTTCATTCCGTTCAGCAGATCATTTAATTCTTCTTCACTTTCACTCAGGATAGCAATGTCATCAGCGAATCGTATCATTGATATCCTTTCACCTAGTATTTTAATTCCACTCCTGAACCTTTCTTTTATTTCCATCACTGCTTCCTCGATGTACAGATCGAAGAGTAGGGGCAAAAGGCTACAGCCTTGTCTTACACCCTTCTTAATACGAGCACTTTGTTCTTGATCGTCCACTCTTATTATTCTCTCTTGGTTGTTGTACATATTGTATATGACCCATCTCTCCCTATAGCTTACCCCTACTTTTTTCAGAATCTCGAACAGCTTGCACCATTTTATATTGTCGAACGCTTTTTCCAGGTCGACAAATCCTATGAAAGTGTCTTGGTTTTTCTTTAGCCTTGCTTCCATTATTAGCCGTAACGTCAGAATTGCCACTCTCGTCCCTCTACTTTTCCTAAAGCCAAACTGATCGTCACCTAGCGCATTCTCAATTTTCTTTTCCATTAAGCAGCTTCGATGCATGAGCTGTTAAGCTGATTATGTGATAATTCTCGCACTTGTCAGCTCTTGCCGTCTTCGGAATTGTGTGGATGATGCTTTTCCGAAAGTCAGATGCTATATCGCCAGACTCATATATTCTACACACCAACGTGAATAGTCGTTTTGTTGCCACTTCCCCCAATGATTTTAGAAATTCTGATGGAATGTTATCTATCCCTTCTGCCTTATTTGACCGTAGTCCTCCAAAGCTCTTTTAAATTCTGATTCTAATACTGGATCCCCTATCTCTTCTAAATCAACTCCTGTTTCTTCTTCTATCACATCAGACAAATCTTCACCCTCATAGAGGCTTTCAATGTATTCTTTCCACCTACTGCTCTCTCCTCTGCATTTAACAGTGGAATTCCCGTTGCACTCTTAATGTTACCACCATTGCTTTTAATGTCACCAAAGGTTGTTTTGACTTTCCTGTATGCTGAGTCTGTCCTTCTGACAATCATATCTTTTTCGATGTCTTCACATTTTTCCTGCAGCCATTTCATCTTAGCTTCCCTGCACTTCCTAGTTATTTCATTCCTCAGCGACTTGTATTTCTGTATTCCTGATTTTCCCGGAACGTGTTTGTACTTCCTCCTTTCATCAATCAACTGAAGTATTTCTTCTGTTACCCATGGTTTCTTCGCAGCTACCTTCTTCATACCTATGTTTTCCTTCCCAACTTTTGTGATGGCCCTTTTTAGAGATGTCCATTCCTCTTCAACTGTACTGCCTACTGCGCTATTCCTTATTGCTGTATCTATAGCGTTAGAGAACTTCAAATGTATCTAGTCATTCCTTAGTACTTCCGTATCCCACTTCTTTGCGTATTGATTCTTCCTGACTAATGTCTTGAACTTCAGCCTACTCTTCATCACTACTATATTGTGATCTGAGTCTATATCTGCTCCTGGGTACGCCTTACAATACAGTATCTGATGTTGGAATCTCTGTCTGACCATGATGTAATCTAATTGAAATCTTCCCGTATCGCCCAGCCTTTTCCAAGTATACCTCCTCCTCTTGTGATTCTTGAACAGGATATTTGCTATTACTAGCTGAAACTTGTTACAGAACTCAATTAGTCTTTCTCCTCTTTCATTCCTTGTCCCTAGCCCATATTCTCCTGTAACCTTTTCTTCTACTCCTTCCCCTACAACTGCATTCCAGTCGCCCATGACTAGTAGATTTTCGTCCCCCTTTACATCATCCTTTCAATATCGCCATACACTTTCTCTATCTGTCCATCTTCAGCTTGCGACATCAGCATGTATACCTAAACTATCGTTGTCGGTGTTGGTCTGCTGTCGATTCTGATTAGAACAACCCGGTCACTGAACTGTTCACAGTAACACACCCTCTGCCCTACCTTCCTATTCATAATGAATCCTACACCTGTTATACCATTTTCTGCTGCTGTTGGTATTACCCGATACTCATCTGACCAGAAATCCTTGTCTTCCTTCCACTTCACTTCACTGACCCCTACTATATCTAGATTGAGCCTTTGTATTTCCCTTTTCAGATTTTCTAGTTTCCCTACCACGTTCAAGCTTCTGACATTCCATGCCCCGACTCGTAGAACATTATCCTTTCATTGATTATTCAATCTTTTTCTCATGGTAACCTCCCCCTTGGCAGTCCCCTCCCGGAGATCCAAATGGGAGACTATTCCGGAATCTTTTGCCAATGGAGAGATCATCAAGACACTTCTTCAATTACAGGCCACATGTCCTGTGGATACACGTTACGTGTTGGGTATTATGCAGTAATTCATTTTCTGTCTTTGAAACAACAGTGCTACAACAAAGCATGTTGTATTGATGGAAGTGTGTGATGACAAAGCGTAATCATATGACACTGTGGTTAGATGGTGCAGGAGGTTCTAGCATTGTCAAACAAGTTTGAATGACAAATTGAAGTGATACACCATATTTCCCTGAAGATCCAGGAATTGCAAGAGAAGTGGTGGCCCTAGTGCTCAAATGTAATACAGTTGATGCAATAGTAGAAAAAAAGAAAATCAGTCAGTTTTAATCATATTGCACAATATTTTGAATGTGACAGAAGTCACCTGTCACTTGTTTCCACAGCTACTAACACTAATCCAAAAAGCTGATTGACCAAGGTTGCAGCAGAAATGTTGCATCTGTGTGTGTCAATATAACCCTGATGCAAAGGAGCAAAGCAGATGGTGGAAACATGAGGGATCACCACCACCTCTAAAAGTGAGGACCCATCTGTCAATGAGGAAGGTGATATTGAGCAGTGCTTGTGCTGCCATATTGTGGTGGTAATAGATTATGTTTGTGAAGTATCAAGGGAGCATATATCTGAAATCTTCTGATGTGGCTGTGGACACTACAAGTTGAAGCTATGCTGGAAAATGTCTGTTTGGGTGTTTTTACAACAGAACACACCAGATTTGAGGTGGAATGTTCCATGAAGGGCCAAAATACAGGGGGTGATAATGATGCAGTTTAGTCCCTTTAATCTAAAAACCAACCAACCAAAATATAAACTTATACAACCAAAGTCTCTGACAAATCGTCCACCATTGTGAAAAATATGTCATATTGAAGGGATAGTATATAGATCAGGATAAACACTGTCTCCAATTTTCCAAGGTTGTAACTTGATTTTTAAACATAATAATTAAAATTTATACCTATCCGTGATTCTAATAGCATATGTAGGCATTGTTAGTTATCACTTAGTCTGATAAATCTATTGACAGCAACCAATCATGCAGGATAAGAAAATAAAATAGTGTGGTCCTGAAGATAGATGGACAGGACATAAAATATCTTTCTGACTAAAAACTAAAGAATGTTGTGATGGTTTGTTGAGGGGAAAAGTTTTGAAAACTTTACTTTGCAATTCATTACTCTAAGATGAAAAAAGTAATGAGGTACCTCTCAGTATCATGTCGGACCTCCTTTCACCCGCCATAGTGCAGCAAGCCAATGTAGCATGGACTCAACAAGTCATTGGAAGTCCTTGCAGAAACATTTAGCCATGCTGCCTCTAGAACCATCCATTATTGCGAAAGTGTTGCTCGTGCAGGGTTTTGTGCATGATCTGAACTCCTGATTATGTCCCACAAATATTCAATGAGACTCATGTCAAGTGATCTGAGTGGCTAGATCATTCACTCATATTGTCCAGAATGTTCTTCAGACCAGTCATGAACAATTGTGGCCCAGTGACACGGAGCATTGTAATCCATAAAAATTCTATCATTTTTTGGCTGAGTCTACACCACATTCGAATCCTACCATCAGCTCTTATCACCTGAAATCAGGATTCATGTGACCATCTCACAGTTTTCCAGTCATCTAGAGGCCAATCGATACGATCATGGGCCCAGGAGAGGTGCTGCAGATGGTGTCGTGCTGTTGCCAAAGTTACTCACATTGGTCATTTGCTGCCATAGCCCATTAGCACCAGATTTCATCCCACTGTTCTAACAGATACATTTCTCGTATGTCTCACATTGATTTCTGTGGTTATTTAATGCAGTGTTGCTTGTCTGTTAGCACTGACAACTCTGTGCAAACACCGCTGATCTTGGTCATTAAGTAGAGGCCATTGATCTCTCCGTTGTCTGTGATGAGAGGTAATGCCGGAAATTTTGTATTCCCTGCACTCCCTTGACAATGTGTATCTCACACTATTGAATTCATTAACAATTTCCAAAATGGAATGTCCCATATGTCTAGCTCCAATTACTATTCTGTGTTCAGAGTTTGTTAAATCCTGTCAAGCAGCCATAATTGCATCGGAAGCCTTTTCACATGAATCAATAATTTGTGAAATGGGATGTCCCATGCATCTAGCTCCACTTACCATTCTGTGTTCCGAGTCTGTTAAATCCCATCATGGAGCCATAATCACATTGTTGCAAACCTTTTCACATGAATCAACTAAGTACAGATGACAACTCCACCAATGATTTGGCCTTTTATACCTTGTGTATGCAATATTACCACGATTTGTATATGTGCATAGGGCTATCCCATGACTTGTCACCTAAGTGTGTATAACTGATTCTAAAATCTTTCTTCATCAATCACACATTCAGTTATTTTCATACCCACTGTAATTATACCATGAAAATGATTCTCAACAACTGTGAAATGTTTCTGAGAATGTTGTAAGCATAGTTTTTAATGTTTGACACATCGTTTTTTTCAGGTTTGGATAAAGAGTGTGAGAATGGTGGGGTATGGAATGGTAAATACGGATCGTGCATGTGCCCGCCGGGTTTTGTTGGAGCGTATTGTGAAGAAGGTAACATTTAATATGATATAGCATTAATCTAGTTCTGACTTTGAATTTGTTTTGTTATTTTGGTGCATAATACATGTTCTTTTTGTACTAATTGGTAGTTGTTTGAGATGCACCTCTACATGCTGGCCATCATTCCGAGGTTACACAATAGGCATGCACTGTGCATGAACTATGTACTGCAGCTGCAGCTACAGTTACAATAGTTCTATTTAATTTTGGCACTGCTGCCTGATGTCTTTGATATTGGTTTCATACAAAACGCAATAACTAGTACTTCCTCAGTGCCAGTGAAACTTCTTGTCTGTTCTTCCTTGCCATCTTGAGTGTCCCTTCTAATATTATTTTTAATACTTCATCCCTGCTGCTTCTGCTGCTGCTTGAATTACTTATGCAAATTGATCATTCACAGTAGTTTAGTAAAGTGTTCCACATTGTTGTTTTTTAAAACTTGCCAACTTATTCACAATAATGGTACAAAGTCATGTGCGTGTCTTTCTTTGCACTCACTGTATTCTACAGGTGTCAGGAGAAGGCAAGATACAATTGCCTCTCCGTTTCCTCAATTATTTCATTTGGTGATTGAGCACATGTCTATGACAAAGAAGAGCTTTTTTTTTAAAAAAAAAAAAAAAAAAAAAAAAAAAAAAACACCACTCTCTCTAGCACCACAAATCTGAACAGAAAGTGTTATGTATGCTGTGACCTGGGGAGGTGTGAGGTATTACACTATGCACACAATGAATCATGGTGGGAACCCCAACTGCAGCAAAAGAACAGAAGTTGGGTACCGCACAGTGGCAGAGAGTGCCATAACCCCAGTGTTCACGGAAGTCCTTGTTAGTACAATATACATGATGAAGTTATACCTCAAATACTTCATGGGCTTTCTGAGGATGAAGATTAAGGGGTAGAGCCTCCATGCAATTTCACCGATGAAAGTGAAGGGGAGGAAGAAAGTGTGAACCTGAATTGTCACAGTAGCAACTTAGAACAATCTGGGGATGAACATTCAAATTCCTTAGATGATATTCAAGCTAATGATTACCATTTTTATGTCAGAACAGATGGGGAAACCCTTTGGATATGGAATTCCTTATGGCTGTCAAATAAAATGAAATCAAAAAACATTATAAAAGTACTGCCAGGGCTGACCCACACAGGCAGAAATACACTCCTGGAAATGGAAAAAAGAACACATTGACACCAGTGTGTCAGACCCACCATACTTGCTCCGGACACTGCGAGAGGGCTGTACAAGCAATGATCACACGCACGGCACAGCGGACACACCAGGAACCGCGGTGTTGGCCGTCGAATGGCGCTAGCTGTGCAGCATTTGTGCACCGCCGCCGTCAGTGTCAGCCAGTTTGCCATGGCATACGGAGCTCCATCGCAGTCTTTAACACTGGTAGCATGCCGCGACAGCGTCGACGTGAACCGTATGTGCAGTTGACGGACTTTGAGCGAGGGCGTATAGTGGGCATGCGGGAGGCCGGGTGGACGTACCGCCGAATTGCTCAACACGTGGGGCGTGAGGCCTCCACAGTACATCGATGTTGTCGCCAGTGGTCGGCGGAAGGTGCACGTGCCCGTCGACCTGGGACCGGACCGCAGCGACGCACGGATGCACGCCAAGACCGTAGGATCCTACGCAGTGCCGTAGGGGACCGCACCGCCACTTCCCAGCAAATTAGGGACACTGTTGCTCCTGGGGTATCGGCGAGGACCATTCGCAACCGTCTCCATGAAGCTGGGCTACGGTCCCGCACACCGTTAGGCCGTCTTCCGCTCACGCCCCAACATTGTGCAGCCCGCCTCCAGTGGTATCGCGACAGGCGTGAATGGAGGGATGAATGGAGACGTGTCGTCTTCAGCGATGAGAGTCGCTTCTGCCTTGGTGCCAATGATGGTCGTATGCGTGTTTGGCACCATGCAGGTGAGCGCCACAATCAGGACTGCATACGACCGAGGCACACAGGGCCAACACCCGGCATCATGGTGTGGGGAGTGATCTCCTACACTGGCCGTACACCACTGGTGATCGTCGAGGGGACACTGAATAGCGCACGGTACATCCAAACCGTCATCGAACCCATCGTTCTACCATTCCTAGACTGGCAAGGGAACTTGCTGTTCCAACAGGACAATGCACGTCCGCGTGTATCCCGTGCCACCCAACGTGCTCTAGAAGGTGTAAGTCAACTACCCTGGCCAGCAAGATCTCCGGATCTGTCCCCCATTGAGCATGTTTGGGACTGGATGAAGCGTCGTCTCACGCGGTCTGCACGTCCAGCACGAACGCTGGTCCACCTGAGGCGCCATGTGGAAATGGCATGGCAAGCCGTTCCACAGGACTACATCCAGCATCTCTACGATCGTCTCCATGGGAGAATAGCAGCCTGCATTGCTGCGAAAGGTGGATATACACTGTACTAGTGCCGACATTGTGCATGCTCTGTTGCCTGTGTCTATGTGCCTGTGGTTCTGTCAGTGTGATCATGTGATGTATCTGACCCCAGGAATGTGTCAATAAAGTTTCCCCTTCCTGGGACAATGAATTCATGGTGTTCTTATTTCAATTTCCAGGAGTGTATTTCCTCAGAATCGGATATGTTTATGAGAGATTCATTGCTACAAATATCATAAACAAAATTGTTGCTTACACAAACCTTCATATTTCAAAACAGATATGTATAATTCCATATACAAGGAAAGGAGATTGTTAGTCCACTTCTTCTTCAGAAATGAAAGCTCTTTTTGGAGTTCAATTACAGAGATAATGGCTTGCTGAGCTGCATTTTCCTATAACAGATTTATGTTCCTACTGATAAGAATCAAGTTTGATTAGAGAGTGACCAGAGGAATATGAGAACAGTATGATAAACTAGGTGAGGTACTGGCTTTGCTCAGGTAGTTGATACAAGGTTAGAATAAAAGAATAAACTTTAAAATATGAGAGGTAAACCTTTTTTCATTGAAACCATTTTCTGGCTATTTACAATACTTGTTAAAGTATAAGAGGTAAGAGTTTTTATTGAAAATATATTCATACTGTTTACAATCCTCGTTTATAAACACACTATCATTCTGTTACTTAGGGTGTAAATGTACAAATTTTTCAAATTTCCTGCTCAAGAGAAAGCTATGTATAGTTGACTGTGAGGCAAGCAGGAGTCTCTGAGGTTGATGTAGCAATATTTTGAAGTTTGCCCCTGCTCTTTCTTAATTGTAAAACTGTAGGCGGATTTGATATATTCTCTCTTCATTCTCTCTTCACTGGGAATTTTTTTTTTGTCAATATTGAAGTTGATATCATTGATAATATTATTTTAAATTGCTTAAATTGCCCTTTCAAATTGCCAGTCTAAATTGGTATAGTTGTGAACAATATTTGCATAAATATGGTTGATGAGTTCATTTTCAGCAATGGCTATGTTGCAGAAATCACTGTTGAGTTTAATGAGGCTGGTCATCTGGTCAGTAGTGTACATGGCTTAGCCAATTTGTAAAATTTGTTGAGCAAAATGTGCTGTTGTTTCATCTTTCAATAGTTCAGCTGTCACATTTTTTTGTTAGTCACAGTATTTGTATGTTGGCCTGAGATATGAATTTTTGTAAAGCATGCACTGATCTCATCTGCTGTTGTTGCCTTGAGGATAACTGCAAGTGTTTGTCAGAAGTCTCCTGAGAGTATCAGTAGAGCTCATCTCATCAATTCAGAGTTTCCTTGAAGTCTTGTAATGTTCTGTCCACAGCTTCAAGTGATTTATGTGCCATTGTGAATTCATCTTGCTTTAGATGTTCACCGTGTCCAGATGCTCCTGAGATTTTACATCCAGGAATTGTTCTTTGGCTATATTCAACAATAGTTGTAGGTTGGGCAGAATAGGCAGTTCGCCCCCCTTCCGTAAGTGCGGCTGCAGTGCCAGATGATGCCAATGTGAGTTTGATGTCTTGTTTAACATGTATTTCTGACAGCAGTAGATTCATTAGAAATGTTTTTCCTGTGGTGCCTGGTGTGTCCAAGTAAATAATTCTGCCAGTGCTGTTATTTGTTATCTTTCCAGTCCATGATAAAGTTGTAAATTTCCTTTTGATTGTCACTGAGGAGTGGATTGTTGTGAGCAATTTATTGAAGTAGTTCATTGATGTTTTAGCTTTTTTCCTTTGTAATTCTGAAGTTTAGTACATTGACAAGTTGTGCTAAGATCTGGTTGTTTATTACTAAACATTTATCTTCTGGGTGAATGGGCGTTTCATTGAAGATGTCATCATTTAATTTGTTGGTGAGTTCAGATTTGGTACAGTGTATCATTTTTCATACCCTCTTTGAAGGAGTCCCATAGCTGTTTTGGATTCAATGGGTTACATGTTGTTAGAACTATGTTGAATAATTCTCTCATTTGTTTAGTGATGCCGTGAGTGAGGCTTTTTGTAATGTTAATTTCTAGTGGTTGTCATTTTCCAGTAGTCCTAAGCATTGGCATGCTTCTCTGTATTTCTGGCATAGCTAACCATCAACAGTCTTGAGATCTGTAAAACTTCTTGGTCCCCATACTTCATGTAGCAACATCTGGAGATTGAAACATTTGGTGTTGTTCAAATATACAATGTGTACTCGGCTTAGTGTGCCAGTTTTCATGATTCCTAGATAATCATGTATTGCAATTTCTTGTTCTCATTATTGAAAATTTTTCTTGCTGTGTTCCACCTATAGTAGGTAGGGATGTGACTACAGTAATGTTGTCTGAATGGATCCGTTTGTCACAGTTGGTTGGTAAAAAGCTGTTAATGTTGTGTTCTGAGGTGGTTCACTTGCAGTTTTTCTGGTGATGTCTTTTGTGAAGTAAACTCTGTATTCATTCTCCAAATAAACTGATAGATATTGCATTGTTGGTTCATATTCGTGTATGGGAAAACCAACAATCTGCCATGCTGCTTTGATACTGTTGACGTATCTTCTCATTTGATACATGAGCATCTTGGCATTTCTGTTTTGTTGTTTGCTGTCTTTGGCTACTTGAAATACTGCCATGTCACTGCCATTATTCACATACTTACAGACATATTTGATGGATTTCACTGAATTGTGATATTCTGCATTTATGTGTGCTTGGGACATTTTGGAATGTAGTGTATTGTATGGTACTACTGAAATATGGTATCCCGGCTGAGACACCAGTTGAAATATGGTATCCCGGCTAAGACACAGAGTTGAAATATGCTCACTATTTTTTATTTACTTAAATTTGGCATATTTTGTGACAGTACCTTTTCCGTTAGATGTATACAAGGCGATATTAGTCTTGGCTTCAGTTGTCTAATGAAGTATGATTCCACAAGCATCTTTGTCGGCTGCAGAAATGACCTGGTTCAATGTGTTTGCCTCATTTTTGGTGCTTCAAATACCATTTCTTCAAATGTAGTTTCTTCTTATAGTTTATATAAAAAAAGTAACATAATTCAAAATTATTTATGACGGCGACCTTCACATTGTTCTTCCATCAACACACACCAAGAGTTCACTGCCGACTAACTATAGTTGAAGACGACTCCAGCGTCAAAGACATTTTACACAACACACAAGCTTCCACTTGTAATCAGTCTCTTTGCTATTCTTTGATACATTTACTAATAATAACCAATATGCTTTCACTCTTAAAAATATAAGTAAATTAACATATAATAAGGCAAATTATAATAAAAATTCTGACAAAAAATATAAGAAAACATTTACAATTTGGTATCGACAAATCCGGTAGAAAATACCACATCTCCCAGATCCATTACACTACCCATTGATTATCTATTTCCAGTTTGTCACTGATTTGTATTCTTATTTTAGCTGTGATGCCACCGTTTTTGGGTGATTGTCTTCTGTATTAGTGATAGCCTTTAACTTCAGTTTGTGTGTCATCCCAATTTGTTTTGGATATTTTTTTGTACATTTTCCATCACTCAAACATTGGAGTTTAAACGCCCACATGCTCTGTGAGTACCATTTTTCACTATTATCTCGTACAGTTCCAGATCTTCCGGTGAACTGGAAAATTTAGCTTGAATGATTTTGTTTATGTCAGTGGGATGAATTCTGTCATTTAGCCAAATGAGATTGTGTGAGTCAGGCAGTTCTTATTTTTGCCATTTGATTGTGTACATCCAGCATCTAACAGTTCCAAAGACATAGTATTTTGTGGTGACTTCAATAAATCTCATTTGTTTTTGTTGGAAAACTCAACTATTATGTCACATTGATGCTTGGAGGCTTGTCTGTATCTTAGTTGTTCTTTGATTTCTACCCTTGATGAGTTGCATGTGAATGTTATGAAGAGGTCAAGTCCTCCATATTTTCTTAGGTATTTCATGGCATCTTGATTGTATTCGTGCATGTGTCTTGGCTTTCCTATGTATGATGAGTATAAAATTACCATTGTTCCAATGTCATCAATGTTTCCATCATTTATGATTGTGTCTTGAAGGTGGATGTATTCCTTGGTGTGTAGTTTCTTTGGTCGTATGTAAACCATCCATTTGGCTTCTACTTTTGTATACATAGCTACTAGATATTTTTGGAATAAATGATGAATTTTTAGAATGTGATTGTATGTTTCATTGCTTCTGATCATTGAGCAGTAAGCGTAGAACCCCTTGGAAGTGACTTCTTAGTTTGTTTTTATGCCTGTTTCAGGTTGGATTTGTTTCACATTAAAATGATATCCATCCACTCCATGCATAAATGCAAATGTTTGAGGCCACATATGAATGGTGTGTGCCTGCAGTGTGTTGTAGACCTTCTCTTCTTCATTATACAATTATGTCATGACTTGTGGTTTCATTGTCCACAATTACAAGGAGTGGTTCATCTATCTGAGATTTATTAAATTGATGTTCGTGTCCTCAGGTGGCCTTTTGTTGGGTTGAATTATAACTTTATAGTCATCAGAAATCATTTGGTCTAGTGCTGTTTTGAATATATGGAACTTAAACGTACTTCATGCTGTTTGTCTGTTTTGTTTTTTTCAGTGTACTTTTTGTTTTTGGCCATTTTGCTTCAGAACACAAGATCTCCTTGTCGTTTACATTTGGATATTGTCCAAAATATAAATCAAATCGACTTTTTACTAACATATGCACTAAGTACACTTTACAAACTTATCACATTTTATTTTGATTTATATTCAGTCACTGTATCACTTTAACTACTCACATTTCAGTGTTTGTTTTTATTCACTTATTTCACTACTTTTTTGGTACTCCTTACGTCACTGATAAGAAACTGAAGTTCGAACCCATGAAGGGTCTTACTTTATATACCCCTATTAACTGGTAGCTACGCCAGTGGCAAATTCCAGGACATACCAAACAGGTTTCGTATGAAACTTCCTGGCAGATTAAAACTGTGTGCCCGACCAAGACTCGAACTCGAGACCTTTGCCTTTCGCGGGTGAGTGCTCTACCATCTGAGCTACCGAAGCATGACTCATGCCTGATACTCACAGCTTTACTTCTGCCAGTATCTCGTCTCCCACCTTCCAAACTTTACAGAAGCTCTCCTGCGAACCTTGCAGAACTAGCACTCCTGAAAGAAAGGATATAGCGGAGGCATGGCTTAGCCACAGCCTAGGGGATGTTTCCAGAATGAGATTTTCACTCTGCAGTGGAGTGTGCGCTGATATGAAACTTCCTGGCAGATTAAAACTGTGTGCCTGACCGAGACTCGAAATCGGGACCTTTGCCTTTCGCGGGCAGGTGCTCTACCATCTGAGCTACCGAAGCACGACTCACGCCTGGTACTCACAGCTGTACTTTTCGGTAGCTCAGATGGTAGAGCACTTGCCCTAGACTGTTCTTGAACACTCTCAAATGTTGTGGAATCCTCTAGAAATTTCTAGAGGGTGAAACTTCACAACCCTTAGATTTCCAAAAGCACACTCTTCAAGTAAAAATGGGAACCTTCTTCATGAATGGAGGTAAAGGGTTGCCATGCCATATAACTCTCTTAATGGTGTAAGTAGTGGCAAGAATAGGGGAGGGGGGGATAAAATATAATATATAATGGAATCTGATTAATAATTGCTGTTTGAATAATGAAAAAAAATGGGAAAGAATAATTGAAAGAAATTGTAAGGTACACATATTGTAAGTGAATTTTAACTGGGAATAATATCAACAGACCTTTAAAGTCAATACATTTTTAGGTTATCCTTCATCATTTAAATGTACATACTTCTTTTTTTCCTGTTGCCGCTATTGTGCATAGAGCTTGGTATGACAATACTGGTTCCTGATCGCCCCTCCTCTGCTCACACAAATTCTTCTTATCTGCTTCAAGCCTCTTGATGCAGGAATCTCGGCACAGGCAAAATGATGAAGAGATGTGATTATTAATAAACTTCATCTCCCTGAATGTTTATAACACTTCTTTGATGTATGGTTAGAATGCACATTTTTGAACAATATTAATATGGCAGAAAGTGTCATAAATCCGCCAGCTACTGCTTATAGAGAGAAACAGGTAAAGATACAGAAATTAATCAATTGAAGAGTGTATCTCTACTTTTTGTTCATGTCCTAATATTATTGCTGGTACAAAATAAATTATTATTATTATTATATATCTTATATGCACAAAAAGAAGAGAACCTTAGAGAAAATAATAATAATAATAATATGATTCATTACAATTGCCCTCCAATCTGCACTGACCTCATATGGAGGTGCACAGTGTCTGGGTTTATTTCCCTTTTTATGGGTTGATAACCCTGGCCGATATAAGCATAGCCTTTATTTTTCAGCCATTGGAATTATCCTATATGGTTAACAATATATATAGGCATGTCAGTTTCCCTTAACACATACACACATATGATTTCTTTCATAACAAATTGCTTACTGCAACCACATAGTCCCATTATTATAAGTCAGTATCTGCCCAGTGTTTGGCTTGCAAAACATGCACACGCAACTCAACATCTGTTGAAATCATAGCTCACACTTACATGTTTAATACAAAGTCAGAGTTTCTGCGTTGAGCGTTCACAGTAGCTCTCATTGCAAAGATTCATGAAGCTTGTGTTCAGCAGCTTGATCCTTTGTCAAATCTTTGATGTGGTAACAGCTGGTTTCCATATCAGTGGCCTGAGGAATTTATTTCACCTCATTGCTCTCACTTATTCAGAGGGGAAACCAGCTGTACATCAAACATCCGTTGACAAAGTAAGTTTCTCACCACTTTCACAATGTTGTCGAGCACAGAAAATTCATGTTACATGAACACTTTGGAGGTAGGTTTTGTATGTGTTTTTGCACTTTGTTTTTGAGCATCCTTCATACTGTTACCATTGCATTCACATACTACACACACACACACACACACACACACACACACACACACACACACACACACACACACACACACACACACAAAACTAGAAAAATAAACTTATCCTATTCATTTGCTGACATGCCATTATCATTGCTTAAATACATCATAGTTTGATTGTCATTTTGTTTTAGTACCTTTTGATAAATTTTAATTTCATTTCATTGTTCAGTTCGTTATATGAGTACACTTTTTCCACTCTTTTGGTTTTACATTCTCTACATAACATTCACACAATATTAGATTCTGTTTTCTTTAATGGCATAAATTGATGTACATTTCATTCCAATTCACAGTGACTTCTAGTCAGGGCATATTTATCAATTTCAAAGAATTAAAGAAGTAAACAATAGTCACTTAGTCACTAGAATAGATTTTATGCACCTCTCAAATAACTACACATTGCCTTGCCTCTCTAACATTCTCCAGGAAGGATCTACACACTACAGGACTGAGGAAATTTCATGGAAAGGCATTTATGTACTCAGTTATGCTTCAGTGCTAGACTCAAGTGGGATCCCAAGATCAAACTAGTTTGTTGATTATAAACACAATGCAGACGTGATGATACCAATTGTATTGAATTCTTATTCAGTATTTAAAGTGCAGCTCAAAATTAACTTGTTATGTTCATTGTGTAAAGTAGTTTGGTTTCAACACCTTGATTATTTGGTAGTGCTCAACCTTAGTTCAGCATTGTGATATGTGACGTACTGCAACTGTTTTGCTCTTCAAATACTTTCACACTATCACATTCATATGTATCATAAACTTTTAAATATATTTGTATTGCCATGTGGTCCATCTTAATTATATATGGTACCTAAAAATCAACAAGAATTTATCTTTCTTCACTTTAGGGTGTGTTCATGCATCATTCCATGGAGGAAAAACTTATTACCAACCTAAAACTAAATCCTCATAGATAAGTGTATAATGACTTGATGTCTTCTAGTACCTCCTTCATATATTCAACCATGTATTCATTTACTTCAGTGTGCAGTCATGTTATCATTTAATGTCATGTGCATCTCTACTTACATTATAAATCTGAAAGATCAAGTGTATTATAGGCGTAGTGTGACCTCTTACTCAGTTTACCACTTATATTGTACTCACTTGTCTACCTGCAGCAAGAGTTTTCTGGTCCCACAAATATAATTAGTGCATGCACTTTCAATACTTAAATTTGTAAATATATAGATATAATGTATATGGTAGCGTAACTTCAGTAAATAGCTTGTAGTTTAGGGTCCCTTTCTGTGTATATAACCCCTTAGCTTACCTTTGTGTGTATTGTGTAGACAATCGTAGTTGTAGTATAGACTCTCCATTAATTTCCTATGTTCCTGTTTATGCAATAGGCTTTACTAATGCTAGTATAGGCGGTAGCTCATAGGGTTTGTTTGTTTTAGGTGCCCCAACACTATCAGCTGTGTCTATCTGGCACACACACACATGCATTTTGTTGACTAGCTTTCTTCCCAATGCACTTGTGCTGCGTCACTCTATTACCTCTAACATCACAGTGTGTTGTGTATTGCATTGCGAGCTACCGTGTGTTTCACAAGTTTGGTTATTCATTTACAACTGGGCTACACCCACAGTGAAGCATTGTATTTAAAGTATCGTTGCCTCTAGAAACATAAAGGAAAATTCTTCCTTGTTACATCCACTCACCTTATCATTTACACGTTTGACATATAAGAAAAAACACAAACAAAAATTTTCCTTATCAACTAACAACATAAATTCTGGAATGTGATTTGCAGCATCCTAAATCTAATATTAATGTATGTATATGCAACTTAGAGTGTATAGAGACCTTCTTCAACATATAAACGTTCTTAAGTCTTTGTGTAGGTAAAGGCACTAGTCTTTACCTGTGTTCATGTGTACCAATCTGTATGCTTCCGGGTAGGGGATTTTGGTGATTATGTATTGTCCGGTGCATAGTAATTGCCATTTATGGTTCAGTTTTCCCATTTTTGTGGATTTGGGATGTATTATAAGTAATACCTATTGTCCTATATAAAATTGTGTTCTATGTTGCAGCTTTCTGTCATAAATTCCTTTCCTATATTTAGCCCAGGTTTCAAGGTTGATTGCTGCTTGTCGTATTTTACTGTCCAGTGATAATTCCGTTATTGGTATCTTGGGCAAAGGTTTTTCCCACTTGTCTACGTGTTTGTGATTGAACATCAGCTCATTTGGTGTAAATCCAGTTGATGTAAGGGGAAGGTTGTTAATAACTTGTAAGAAACGAGTGACATATTTAGTCCAGTTGGTATGTTTACAAGGTATATAGGTCCGCACAAATCTGTTGAATTCCTTTTAACTCTCTCTATGGGGGAATGCTTTGGGATGAAATTTGGATACTAAAATGTGTTTGATTTGGTTGTAATCTACAAACTCTTTCCATTTGCATCCAACAAAAAATGAGGCAGTATATGTTAACATGACTTCTGGTTTTCCTACTCTTGCAAAATAGTCCTCTTTAATTCATCTTATAATTGAACTGTCTGTAAATTTCTGTACAGCATACAGTTTTACATATTTTGTGAAACTATCATACAGGCCTACTATATATTTTACTCCCCCCATATCTCTTGGATAGGGTCCAGCCACATCTATCGATACCTTTTCTAGAGGTTTCTTAGCCACAATGGGATGTAGTTCTATCTGTTTGGAGATGTTAGAATGTTTTTCTTTCTGGCAAACAATACACTTTCTTACCACATGTGGTATTCTTCATCTAAGGCTGGGGAAATAACAATATTTACCTATTTTGTCAGTGCATTTTGTAGTACCATAATGGCCTCAAGTATTGTGTATGTATAAGATAAAATCATCCACATATTCCTCTGGAAAACACATGCACCATTGTTCCAGTTTGGGAGGTTTCCTATGGAACAGAACATCTTTGGAAATAGTGAAAAACCTTTTTAACTTTTTAACTTTTCATAACCATTATATGTAAGTTTTGCTCTTACCTTACTCCAGCGTGTCTTTCTGCTGTAATTGCTCCATGTGTTTGTACATGTGGACATAATATGGTCACAATGTTTTGTTCCCCATCAACATAGCTCTTGTTTCACGTTCCTGCTCTAAAAGATCATTGAATTCCTCTAAGCCTTGTTGTAGTCAGGAAAGAGCATCACCATTTATGTTTTGATTTCCTTTTATGTATAGTATTTCAAAATTGAATTCTTGAAGATACATACACCACCTGGTTATCTGACAGTGTAGCAATTTACAAGTTAACAAAAACTATAGGAACTAATGGTCACAGTATACTTTTGTGTGTTTACCCAAAAGAAAATATCAAACTTTTTAAAGGACCAAATTACATTCAAACACTCCAACTCCATGGCTGAATGTGAATGTTCAGCTTCAGATAAGCTGTGACTGGCAAAGCTAATTATTAGGGATGAGATTTCCCTCTTCTTCTACCATTTGAAAAAGGCATGCACCCAAACCATGAGAAGATGCGTTGGAGCATAAACAAAAATCTTTCTTCATGTCTGGTTGAGATAAAATACTAGCATTTAATAAGGGTTGCTTCATGTTTTCATAATCGGTTTGACTTTGCATGTCCCATAACCAGGGTCTGTTATTCTGGAGAAGATTGAGCAAAGCACCACTGTTCATAAGTTGGTTAAGGATAAATTTCCTGAAAAATGGCACTAGGCCTAAGTATGCCTTTAATTGTCTCTTGTTGTGAGGAACAGCGCACTGGCTAATGGCATCAAGTTTCTGAAGACCTGGCGGTATGCCTTCTGAAGAGATTATGTGTCCTAAAAATTTTACCTTTTCTTGTCTTAAATTAGATTTCTTGAGATTTGCTGTTACTCCTTATTTGGAAAAGTGGCTCAATACTTGTTCAATTAATCTTAAATGTTCCACCCAAGTGGGCATAGCCACTAAAAAATCATCCACGTATATTGTTACTTTACTCAAAAGTTCAGGCCCTAGCACTCTGTCAAGTGCAGAGATAAATACACATGCGCTTACATTCAATCCGAATGGTAATACTTGAAATTCAAAGCTCCTGCCCCCACATATGAAGGCGGTATACTTAAAAACTTTCTTCGTGTAGTTTTATTTGACAATATGTAGATCGGAGATCGATTACAGTAAGAAATTTTGCATTGTGGAATTTTATAACCAGTTCCTCTAAATTTTCTGGATGGGTTTGGATTGGTACAATAATCTTATTAATGTTATATGCATTGAGGACCAAGTGCACCTTACCATCTGGCTTACTCATGGCCAACATAAGACTACAGTAAGGGGAAAATGATGGTTGTATATACCCACCCAAGCATCCTGTTAATCTCTTTTCTTACTTATTTCCTCTTTGACCATTGTGTAGGATATGAGGTAGAACAAAAAGTTTCATGAGGATACACTTCCATTTTGTACATGAAATCCTTAATAATACCTGGTCTCTTTTCAAGTACATGTATATAAATAAGTATCAATTCCCTAAGTGCCACTGTTCTTGAGACAAGCATTTTGATTCACCTACCTTTGTGCTTATTGTATCGATGTTTACTTCTTCTGCTGTCAACTGTTTGTTATTGTATGTATTGACAAACATAACCATGGGATATACCAATTGACTCTCAAAGTCATGAGTAACTTCAGTTTTACATCTATTAGTACTTCCCTTATTAGATCTGTTACAAGTAATTGGTTATTTACAGTGAAATGACATTGGCCTTTTCCTGTTATCAATTTGCAAATGATATGTCCTAAATGTATCCATAGCAGTTAAAGAATCCATTATTAATCACCCTACTATCAAAAAATTGCATTGTACAGAAAACTGTCCTAATTGTACAGGAATTAAAGTTTGTATCTTGACTTCTTTTGATTTCTGACCAGTGAGAGTTTGGACCTTGCAATTTTGCACTGGCAGTGTGGGTATATGCCCATGTTTCTTCAATTCTTGAAGGAATCCTTGTGACATATTAGTCGTAGCACCTATGTCAAGCACAATGGGTACATCAAGGTCAAATATTTTGGCTTTAATAGTAGCTTGTATCTTGACCTCTGTCTAGTTTTTTGTTTACTCTCATTACCTAGACATAGATCATCTTTCACATGACAACCACGATTGTCTCTAATAAAAGCAAGTGTCGATCAAGGTCGTGCCCCCACTCTCCTCCAAGAATCATAGAACGGAAGGCTACCATGATCAGCTGAATGTTTCTGGTGTTGCGGTGGCATCGGTCTCTGAGTTAGGCGTAACTTCCACTATGTGGACTGTTGGTGTTCGGCTCCACCAATTAGTGTCCTCACTGGCTCTCAACTGAAATTCTTTTTGCTTCTGCACATTATTTGGCACATGTGCATTACTTTGCTGGCCGAATTCCGCTGTCTGTGGTTATTTGTTTGTCTGCTATTGTTTTGTGTTTGCCAAGCAATCAGCTGATTATTGCCTCTGTACATATTGTACAGGCTGGCCATACACTACTTGCCCATTGTAGTTTTATTTTATTTTATTTTTTTTTTTTTTTTGGGTGCATTTTTGCCCTTTTCTTTAATATCCACCTTTGAATTTACAGCTTCCTCCATTGCTGTTGTGATTATCATTACTATTAACATAGGTCTGTGTGGGGTAAGATTGCCATCCATGTTGTACTATGAATCCATTGTTTATTTGTTGGTGTGTAAACCTCTGTGGCACTATCGGCATATTAACATGCTTGGGTTGTGCTGGTCTCTATTCGTATATCAAATCTGTTGAGTCCAGTGCAGATAGAAAGTATTTTGTGTCATGTATCTGAATGGTAATGAGTTTTTCCCTAATGTGGGCAGGGAGACAGCTCTTTAAAATTTTCAGCATGTCTACTTGAGACATAGGGTATGTCCAGTATCTGGTTTTATTCAAATATTTTTCAAAATAGCCCCTTAAGCTTCCACACTTGGTATTGAATGGAGCTGGGTTGAATATTTCCCACCTGAGTCTCTCTTGTATCCCCTCAGACCAATACTTACCCAGATATGCTGTCTCAAACTTCATAATAGTGACAACAGTCCACCATGTCCATAGCCCATAGCAGAATATCACCCTATGTGTATCCAACAACAAATCTATTTTTTTGGGCTTCAGTCCAGATACGAGGGAAAATATTTTGTAATGCTCTGATAAAGATCACAGGGAGTATGTGATCTGCTGATGGATCAGCACCACTTGATGATGGCAGAACGGTTATTTGCCAAAATATCGTGGAACTTTGATGATAGGATCTGGCTGGACACCCGAGAACCTTGTATACACCACAGGGAGTGTTCTTTTCCCTTCAGTGGTAAATATCGGAAACTGCCAATACCTTAGTATTCCCTCATTT